>NW_006408652.1:1459412-1492526 GCF_000296735.1 Chrysochloris asiatica | reverse complement strand
TCCACTCACCAGCAGACTAATGTGGTCACCAGCAAGCTTACATGCTTGCTCATGTGTTCTCTTTGAGTTTCAATCTTAAAGGGGGGGGCGGGTGTCACTAATAGACTTTTGAGAAAAAGGAAAAAAAAAAAAAAAACTGCCTTAGAGTAAGGCTGGCTCCATGTAGTGTCATGTTCTTCATATGTTGTATCAAGCACAGATTAACACAGGTTTTAATAGGAAGAGAAAAAAAGAATCCATAATGACTCTAGGTCAGATTTTTCAAACTGTAGTTTCTAAATCAGAGGGATCAGTATCACTAGGGGATCTGAAAGAAATGTACAATCTCAGGCCCTACCGAGACTTACTAAATCCGAAACTCTGGGGACGTTGTTCCTTTTGCTGTTAAGTCGGTTCCAACTCATAGCAACCCTATATACAGTTTCCTAGGAGTGGCTGGTGGGTTTGAACCACTGACCTTGTGATTAACAGTCCAGTGCTTATATTATTTGTTGTTGTTCTTAGGTCTTGTCAGGTCAGCTCTGACTCATAATGGCCCTATGCACAACAGAATGAAAACAATGCTCAGTCCTGTGCCAGCCTCAGAATTGAGCCCATGGCTGCTGCCATAGTATCAGTCCATCTCATTGGGCCTCTTCCTCTTTTCTGCTGTTCCTCCCCTTTACCAAGCACAATATACTTCTCCAGGAATTGGTCCCTCCTGATAATATGTCTGAAGAATGAGAGACAAAGTCTTGCTACCCTTCCTCCTAAGGAGCATTTTGGCTGTACTTAATCCAATACAGATTTATTTGTTCTTCTGGCAGTCCTTGACACTTATAATATTTTTGTCCAACACCCTAACTCAAATCCATCAAATCTTCTACCATCTTCGTTAATCATTGTTCAACTTTCACTTGTATATGAGGAAATTGAAATTACCATGGCTTGGGTCAGCTGCAATTTAGTCCTCAAACTGGTATCTTTTCACTTAAAAACTTTAAAGAGGTCTTGCGCAGCAGATTTGCCTAGTAAAATATGTCGTTTGATTTATAGACTGCTGCTGCCATGAGTGTTGATCATGTTTCTAAGCAAAATGAAGTCTTTGACAATTTCAATCTTATCTCCTTCTAACATGATGGAATTTATTGGTCCAGTGGTGAGGAGTTTTGTTTCCTTTACACTGAGGTATAACCTATACTGAAGGCTGTAGTCTTTGATCTTCATCAGTATTTTAAGTCTTCTTCACTTTCAGCAAGCAAGGTTGTAGCATCTGCATATCACAGATTGTTAATGAGTCTTCCACCAATTCTGATGCCACATTCTTCTTCATATAGTCCAGTTTCTCAGATTGTTTGCTCAGCATACAGAGTGAATAAGCATGATGAAAGAAGACAGCCCTGAAGCACACATTTCCTATTTTTAAACCACTCAGTGTCTCCTTGTTTTTTTCTAATAACTGCCTCCTGGTCTATGTACAGGTTCCTCATGAGCACAATCAAGTGTTGTGGAATACTCATTCTTTGAAATGTTATCCATACCTTGTCATAATCTGCACAGTCAAAATCCTTAGCACAGTCAATAAAGTACAGGTAAACATCTTTCTAGCACTTTCTGCTTTCAGCCAAGATCTATCTGACATCAGAAATCATACCCCTAGTTACATCTCCTCTTCTGAATCCAGCTAGAGTTTCTGCATATAGACTGTACCATAACTTGGGGATTTTAACAAGTTTTTTAGGTGATTCTGAATGCAAACTAATATAGAAGAACCACCAATCTACATAAATGATACTACCAACACAAGATTGTTTTTCAAAATGTGGTTGTTGTTGTTAAGTGCTGTTGAGTCGGTTCCAACCCACAGCGACCCTGTATAGGGTTTCCAAGGAGCAGCTGGTGCGCTTGAACTGCCAACTTTGCAGTTCAAATGGCTTTGCAGTCTGGCACATCAACCCACAGTGGGCTGTTAATCTATAATCTCAGATCCATTAGATGAATCATACTGAGGGAAAAGTGTTCTGTGATGAAATGAATACTTTTCTCAGTGTATATGCTGATTTTGCTACTCATGAGATATGTGACATCAGACAAAATGTGTAACAACTTTGAACTTCTGTTTCCTCATTTTAAAAATGAAGTTACTGTACTCATAGGTAAAATGACAATACTATACCAGCTCACTTTAAAATCTGCTACCAGCCCTATCATTCCATGTTTTCCACATGGACAAGTATTCAGTATTCATTGAGTGCTTGCCACTACTTGCATTCAGCAAATGTCTTGCAAGAGACCTCTTTAATGTCCTCAAGAGCAAAGATTATCACTTCGAAAACTAAGGTATGCCTGACTCAAGGCATAGTATTTTCAATCACCTCATATGCATATGAAAGTTGGACAATGATCAAGGAAGATCAGATAACTATCTATACATTTGAATCATGGTGTTGGTGAAGAATGCTGAAAGTGCCATAGACTGTCAGAAGACCAAAAAAGACATGTCTTGGAAGAAATACAACTAGAATGCTTGTTAGAAGTAAGGATGGCAAACATTTTTGGTCATGTTAGCACTGGATTGCTAACCACAACTACTGACAGCCCTAACCATCAACTAGTTCTTCAGAAACATGTATTACCTTATGAAGTTGGAACCACGAACTCTGAAACACAACTAAGCTTTTATTCAAAAGTTTTAGATCAACCCCCAGGGGGTTTATTCATTTATTTTTAATGGAAGGAAGGAAGGAAGATCTTACAAAATCACCACATAATCAACATTTATCTTTCAGGATTTCCCTAACACACTGGGCCATGTTGGTTGGAACTTACGCAATTATTTTGAAGCATTTATCGTTTATAACTTGCCCTGGTCAATTTATGTTGTTGCTGTTGTGTTTAATCAAGTCGATTGTGACTCGTAAATGACCCTATAGGATACAGTAGAACTATCCTGTAGGCTGGGTTCTATAGCCTAGTTCCTAGGCTATAATATTTATGGGAGATCAGAGCTGTTGGTGAGTTCAAATCACCAGGGTTTCTTTCTAAATGTAGGAACCTCTTAAAAGTCTCTGTTCTGCTTCATGGATATGAAACTGATATGAAATATGATCAGTGGATGTCTTCTATTTAATTTGGCTAGTGACAACAATTATTGGGAAATAGCATTCCTTTCAGCATGAGTACTGCTCTGCAGTTTAGAAGGCATTCATTTCTGTTCTACTTGTAAGCCTAAAGCTGGGTTCTCACCTCAACTGCATAATGAAACCATCTAGGAAACTTTTTAAAGAGACTGATGTCCAGGACTCAAACCCTAGAGATTCTGATTCAATTGGTCTGCATTAGGCCCTGGGCAATGCTATGTTTTATTTTTAAAAGATGCCCAGGTGATTCAAATGTCTGGTCAAAGTTAGGAATCATTATCCTAAATTATAATGTTACATAGGAAGAAATCTAAGTTTATAAATTTAGATTTTAACTTTAACTTTAACTGAGAGGATGTTAGGCAAGTGCATATAATCTTAACCTTTCTTTTTGAAAAGATACTGTTAATGACACTGTTAGAATCAGCTTAAATACTTAACAAAAAAAATGTGCAATAAATTTGTGTTTATATACAAGTGAATAATTTAAAGGTTTCATAAGAAAAACTGGCATTGTATTTTTATATAACAAAATTATAATGTGGGAGCTTCAAAAAGTTTATGAAAAAATTCCATTATCTTTTCATTTTATTTTTCCAAGTACTGTTTGAAGTTCCCTCACACATATTTGGGGTCCTGGTGTGGCACTGTAGGATAAGCACTGGACTGCTAACTTTAAGGTCAGTGGTTCAAACCCACCAGGTGCTCTTTAGAAACCTTATACAGGGTGACTGTGAGTCTGAACTGACTCGATGGCATTCTGCAACAATAATGCACATACTAGATATGTTGGACCCCTGGTAGCACCACAGATAATGTTCAGCTGCTAAATGGTTCATATCCATACGAATGTTGGACAAAGAATAAGGGAGATCAAAGAAGAATTACTTGAATATATGTGATGTATGGTATTGATGAAGAATATTGAATGCACCATGGACTGACTGTCAGAAGAATACATAAATCTGTGTTGGAAGAAGTACAGCCAGAATGCTCCTTAGAAGTCAGGATGGCCAGACTTCATCTGCAGTGCAGTAAATAATTAACGTCTCTCCTAACCATAATCTTTGTAAATCCACACATAACAACATTTTTGCCATGATGGGTCTGGTAAGAGGAGGTAGGAGAAGAGGCTGACAGAATTATGATTCAGGTGTGAATGCTTAACAGGGCTAACTAACTGTGTTTGTAAAAATCTGAAACTCTAACATGTATAAAATGGTCCATCTCAGAAGAAGAAATGGGGAATCTCACTTCCATCAAAAAAGAACTCGGCGTACAGTGAGTTCTTTGGACCCCAAAATTCCTGTGCGTTTAACATCATCGATCCAGGCACAGAAAACTGTGGCAGCAGAAGAGTGGCAGAGGAGCAGCAGCAGTAGCTACAGAACCAAAAATCAGAGCACAAGACAGTAGCGCGTTTCCCAGCCCACAGCACAAGTCAGTCCCAGTGACCTTGGGCAGGAGACCTACTTGCAGAGTGGGATGCCTTCAGGGTTTTCATTGAGGGAGCTAGATTTGCTGACCATGGAGTTAGAGCTGAGAACCTTCAGGCTGAGGATTATGGTGGCGTGATGTATCTTGTGGGCATTTGTCAGAGCCCTAAAAGAGCTTTGTAACACTGGTCTGGCAAATAGAGAGGAGACTGTGAGCATGGCTGATGACAGGCTGCCCTGCCTGGAACAACTATGCCCTGAGCATTTCTGACCCTGACCTGTTAACTTCCCTAAGAAACTCCATGACTGTGAGTATGGTGAGTGAGTTCTCTGTGGCAATTGCAATACTTATCAAACCAGGATGAGTAGAAAAGGTTGTGGGAGGAATGGGTGCTGCCACTTTTTAATTGTTTTGCATCGTCTCTCATACTTGGAACATATTATCAGGAAGGACTGTTCCCTTGAGAAAGACATCATACTTGGAAAAGTGGAGGGTCAGTGAAAAAGAAGACCTCAAATGAGATGGATTGCCACAGTGGCAGCAACAAAAGGCTCACACAAAATCATTGAGAGGATGATGCAGCCTTGGCAGTGTTTCATAGGGTTGCTGTGAGTCGGAACTGACTTCACAGCATCTAACAACAGGTCAGAAGCTACTCAATGGCAGTGGGTTTGGAGTTTTCTACTACATCACATGATGTTCCATCACAAACTGACTTGAAGGCATACAACAATAACAAAAACATATGTATACTTGATGATATATGTATTTAATGTTATATATTTAATTAATATGTTTATACCATAATAAAAAACAAAATATTATTTTATAGCTTAATTTTTCACTGTTTCTCATTGTTAAATCAAAGCTCAAAGAAACCCTAGAACCTACATTTTAGCAATGTTCCTTAATTGCTTCCTTAAGGGGTACAGCTAGTTCTTAACCTCAATTCCATTTCACACTATTTCCTTTCTCAACTCTCTGTGGCAAATGGCATGGCTGAGGGGAAGGAGAGGAGAGGCTAATCCCTACAAACTGCATTTTATGGGCTCATTTGTCACCTGGCTTCCAGGTAGTTTGGGCCAATGAGATACATCACAGAATTTTGCAGGCCAAAAAGTGGGGAAAGCTCAGGACATTTCTTGATCTCTCCATGCATGGCAGGAGGTCTCTAGGGCAGTGGCTCATCTCTATAGTTCCAGCTTGTAATGCATAACCTCTTTCTTTGTGACTCTAGTGCCCATCAGTGTCCTGCCCACACCACCTCTTCCTTGGGTCCCTCCCAGGTGCTAGGAGTAGCTTCTTGCTGTTGTTAATCCCTGGGATGTCTCACTGTTCCCTTTGTCTTTTCAGCGACTCTAATTAATTTTTGCCATGAGTTCACTGGCACCACTGTTTTGAGTGTTCCCTGAATGATCAAGTGCATTATCAGAGGACCAATTGTTGGGACAAAATGATGTTTATGATATATAATATAGTATTGCCCTATAGCCAACCTATTAAATCAGTATTTATTAAAAAATAAGAGAAACATATCAGTCTTTTAAATCATTGCCCATTTCAGATATGGTGTTTATTTTATTTGTCTACTTCTTATTTATGTTCAAATGTTATTGGTCATATATAGTTATGCTTTTTTCCTCTCCTTTTCCTGTCTTAATCTTTTTCCTGATTTGCAAGACTGAGTACACTACATGGGTGGGGGCCTCTGTTTCTTTTGTTTACAATTGCATCTCTGAGCACCTGGCTCTGTGACTATAAATGAGAAACATTCATTATTATTAATTCAATAAACGGATGGGTTTCTATTGGTTTTCAATTATATTTCATTCTCCATCAGAAAGAGTCTTCTGTGATTACAGGGTCACTATGAGTTGGAACTGACTCAATGGCACTTAACAACAACAATATAACATACTTTATAATCTAGTCAGGAAAATTCTCCTCTCAATACTTTTTTATGTATGTATGTATGTATTTTAATTCCCTCAATAGTTTAATAGCTTCTTGTCATTCCTTAGTAGTAAACTTTAGAAACACTGTGTTACATTCTTGGCTTCCACCCTCAACATCCCTCCCACTAAAATAAAATCCATTCCCCCCCACTGGTACATTGATTAACTTAGTGAAAAAAATTTTAAATGGCACTGCCACAGAATTTATATCTTTAAAATATTTGATCTTTACTAATTTCTTAAGGGGAGTCATGGTGTGGCACTGTAGGTTAATGTGCTGGACTGCAAAGTTGATTTGAACCACAAGGTCAGTGGTTCAAGCTTACCAGCTGCTCCTCAGAAACCCTATACAGGGTCACTATGGTTCAGAATGGACTCGATGGCACTTAACTACAAAAATCTCTTAAAGAGTCCTGGTGTGGCACTGTGGGTTAATGCACTGGATTGCAGGGTCGGTTAAACCTCAAGGTCGGCAGTCACACTAACCAGATGCTCCTCAGAAACCCTATACAGAGTCACTGTGGGACAGAACCGACTTGACAGCCCTTAACAACAATAACAACCACCACCACCACAACAACAACCACAACAAGCTCTTAAAGAGTCCAGATAGCATAGTGGATTATGACAAGAAGTCAAATCTACCAGTCACTGCATAGAGGAAAGAAGAGGATTTCTGTTCCTGTAAAGATTTACAGCATTGGAAACCCTATACAGGGTCACTATGAGTCAGGGCCAACTTGGTGTCACACAACCACCACCAACACTAATTTCTTTGGGGCCCAATGGTTGTAGGATAAACACTGGACTGTGAACCACAGGTCAGCAGTTTAACTCCACCAGCTTCTCTGTGGGAGAAAGACGAGGCTTTCTGTTCCTGCAAACTATTTAAAGCCCTGGAAATGCTATATAGGGTCACTGTGACTCTGGGAACTAATTTATCAGTACTAACAACAACTTTCTTCCTGTTTGTGTTATACATTCTCTCCTGCATATTTGACCCTGTTCTGCACTATTCTTTTGCCCCTGGAAACTGTATTGACTTCTGGTTGAATTCTGAAAAGAAGAAGAACTCTCTCTCTCTCTCTCTCTCTCTCTCTCACACACACACACACACACACACACACACACACAAGGCACATCCTTTGTTCCTCAGCTCCAGTTCTTCCCAAACTGATTAAACACTTCCCAGCACTTGCCTTTGAGGTCTAGAGATGCTAAGGGATTCCTACTACTGCTAGTTCCTGGGTACCTCAACACTCATTTTTGCTTCTCTTAACCCTGTATGCAGATCTTAGTAGTCTTTTGACCAAATTATCTCCAAAATTCACAGCTGAGTCTATTATGTTGCTGCCTAATACCCTGAATGATGGTTGTTGTTGTTATGTGCCGTCGAGTCAGTTCCGACCCATAGTGACCCTGTACAGGGTTTCCGAGGCTGTAAATCTTTACGGCATCAGAAAGCCTCATCTTTCTCCCATGGAACAGCTGGTAGTTTCGAACTGCTGACCTTAAGGTTCGCAGCTCGATTCGTAATCACTACTTTACCAGAGCTCCTTTGAATGATGGTACAATATGAGTACAATAAGAGTACAATCACTTATTCAAGTTTAGTTTCATGTCTCATGATAAAGTTTTGTGCTTTTCTAATAACATGTTGCATGCTGTATCTGAGATAAAAATTTTATACATTATCTATTTTATTGTTTTTATTAATAGAATATTTTCTATCGTATTTTCTAAGTGGTTATATTTGATATGTAGGCTTGAAAAAATGCAATGACATTTATAAATGTGTACAATATACTACAAAGCCACAATACAAGAGAATTCCAGATATGTAAACATGTACTATAAATACAATCCCAAGAATACAAATCATCATTTTAAAAGAAGCTTTTAATAGTTGGGTTTGGGGAAATTTCATAATAAAAATAGCCATCATTTAAAAACTGAGAATTAAGACAAATATAATTAAAACTGAGAGAACAGCTGCATACTAGACAAAGACCTATATGTAGAAAATGGCTATACATTGAAAATTCTAGTTTCCTAAGCCTATCCAACCACCAAAGTCTTGGATAGTAAACAGCAACTGAAAGAGAATAACAGAACTGATAATACTATCCAGGTTGGCAGCTGACTTTTTAAAGGCTGAAATTACCCACATTATCATTGGTCAGCATTATGACTTCAACTACTCCCAAAGGCTATGTTGGAGATGGGATGGCACGTTTCACTGATCAATCACAGTGCAGCTTCAAGTGTTATGCAGCTCTAAACAACTGCTTTCTATGTTTTAAGAATGCATAAATAATTTATAGACAATTGAGGTCTCTAATTGTTGATCATCTTTGGTTTTCAAGTACGATTTAGGATACTGATTCTGTCATAATTGAATTCACAGAAGTAGGGGACAGTGGAAGTAGAGCAGGACTTGGCATATCTCTTTTGCAATGGGTACGATACTATCCACCATTCATCCTTCACAGTGGTATTATGAGAGTACAATAAGAGAGTATGTGTGATACTGCTTTCTAAATTGCTATGCAAATGTATCTAAAGTGTGAGCAAATGTTAGCTGTAATAAGCATAAATGAACTTTCCAAAAGGCAATCCGTTTGTATGCACGATGTCAACCACTTATACTATGAAGGATTTCAGGTGAGGAAGATAGATGTCTACACTTGAATAACAAATTCTTTTGCTAGGATAAGGAAGCAACATTCATACCTATATTATTATAAGATATTCATATTGTGGTACAATGAAAAGCTTCAACTTCACAACATGTTGTTCAAATTACATCTAAACGTAGAAAAAAACTGGCATTTTCTCATACTCAAATAGGATGGGAGATTCAAAAAGTTATTGGAAAAATTATTTGGAAGACTAATGATTTATTCATTGCCAGAAACCTTTATTTAAACAATATAAAAAGCAACTATATACACGCACAGGAAAAAAAAAAAAAAAAAGGCTATACATGTGGATACAGACTGTGGAAAGCTCCATATCATCATACAAAAGAAGTCTCAGGGAAGACTGTGGAACAGACCATCAATTGCTTATATATGAGTTCAGGCTGAAGCTGAAACATTGAAATAGGTCCATGAGAGCTAAAATGTAACCCTGAACATAGCCCATCTGAATTCAAACACCATCTCAAGAACAGATTTGATGCATTAGACACTAATGACGAAATACAGAAAAAAGCTGTGAGATGATATCAAGACCACTATAAAGGAAGAAGGCAAACGGTCATTAAAAAGACAGGAAAGAAAGAAAAGATGAAAATGGATGTCGGAAGACACTCTGACACTTGCTTTCTTGAGTAGAAATGCTGAACTGAATGGAAGAAATGAAGAGGTCAAATAGCTAAACAGAGAAGTCAAAAAGCTGAATATAAAATTTCATAAGACAGCTTGAGAAGGAAGAATAAAGTATTATAATGAAATGTGCAAAGATGTAGAGTTAGAAATCTGAAAGGGAAGAACTCACTCAGCACTTCTCTAGCTGAAATAACTGAAGAAAAATTCAAGTCTCAACTTGAAATACTGAAGGAGTCTATTATGCCTAGTGCAGAACTGTAGGATCAACACTGGACTGGAAATCACAGTTCAAACCCACCAACCACTTTCAAAATTCCTACAGAGGGTTGCTATGAGGCAGAGGCAACTCAATGGTACACAACAATATGTTGTTATGTGCCATCGAGTCGGTTCCGACCCATAGCGACCCTGTATAGGGTTTCCGAGGGTGTAAATCTTTACGGGAGTAGAAAGCCTCATCTTTCTCCCGCGGTGCAGCTGGTAGTTTCGAACCGCTGACCTTAAGGTTCGCAGCCCAATTCGTAAACACTACGCTACACAACAATATAACTTGGGCAAAATACAGAATGATTCAGAGAATATCACAAGTAGAACGAAAAAACCAGTAGGATTCCTCTATAGTAACAATGACAGTGCTGAAAAGGACATTAGGAAAGCAATACCATTTATAATAGCTGTGCAAAGGATGAAATATTTTGGAATAAAAGTAACTGAGAAACAAAGGACTTATACAAAGAAAATTTAAAAACTCTACTGCAAGAAACCAAAAGAGACTTTCAGACGTGGAAGAATATTCCATATTCCTGGACAGGAAGACTCAACATCATAAAACTGTCAGTACTGCCCAAAGCAATTTACATATATAATGCAATCCCAATCCAGATTCCAACGTCATTCTTCAAAGAGATGGAAACGACAATTATAAACTTTATATAGAAAGGAAAGAAACCCAGGATAATCAAAGTACTGCTTAAGAAGAAGAATAAGGTTGGAGGCCTCTCACTCCCCATTTCAAAATTTACTACATGGCTACAGTGGTCAAAACAGCCTGGTACTGGTACAATGAAAAAGACATTGATCAATGGAACAGAATCAAGAATCCAGAAATTAACCCATCCACATACAGCCAACTGATTTTCCACAAAGTGCCTAAGTATATTGCATGGGGAGGAGATAGTCTCTTTAACAGATGGTGTTGGCAGAACTGGAAAGCTATATGCTAAAGATTGAAACAAAACCTTTACCTCATGCCCTACGCAAAAGCCAACTCAGCATTGATTAAAGACTTAAATGTGAATCCCAAAATTATGAAGGTCATCATTGAAAAAATAGGGACCAATGTGAGGGCTCTAATTCAGGGCATATAAAGACTACCAAACATTTTGAAAATTACAGACAAAAAAGTAGACAAAATAGACGATTGGGACATGCTAAAAATTAAAAACTTACATGCATCAAAAGACTTCACCAAAAGAGTAAAAAGGGAACCCACAGAATGGGAAAAAATCTTTTGCAACTACACATCGGATAAGGGACTCAATTATAAAATATATAGGAAACTACAACACCTCTACTAGAAAAAGACAAATAGCCCAATTACAAAATGGGCACAGAACATGAACAGACACTTCACCAAGGAGGAGATATGGGCAGCCAACAAACATATGAAGGAATGCTCATGATCACTAGCCATCAGAGAAATGCAAATCAAAACAACAATGAGATATCATCTCACACCATCAATAACAGCAAAGATCAAAAAAGTAGAGGACAATAAATGCTGGCGAGGATGTGGAGAGACTGGGACCCTCCTACATTTTTGGTGGGGTTGCAAAATGGTCCAACCACTCTGGAAAGCAATATGGCACTTCTTCAGGAGGTTGGAAATAAAAATACCTTATGAACCAGCAATTCCTCTACTTGGTATTTACCCACAAGAAATATGAGCCAAAACACAAGTAGATATATGCACACTAATTTCATAGCAGCACTATTTACAATAGCAAAAAGATGGAGACAGACTAAATGCCCATCAGTTGAAGAATGGATAAACTGTGGTACATGGAATACTATGCTACCTTGAAGAACAACAAGGAAGCTGCAAGCCACTGCATAACTTGGATGAACCCTGAGGATAAACCCTGAGGATATTATGCTGAGTGAAATTAGTTAGTCACAAAAGGAAAAATATTGCATAAGACCATTATTGTAAAAGACTAAGAAAAATAACTCACCCAAAAGGGACGGGGGAGCTATATATATAATTGCTGATCACCGGGATGTATGGGATGAGAGGGGAGGGAGGGAGGGGAAGATAGTGCACAGGGTAGGGAATAGATACAGGAAAGCTTGGGTGCTGGGGGCGGGTGGGCAATACACAAGAAGGGGGAGGGGAATAGAAGAACAAGGCAGATGGGAGAACAGTTAGGCAGGTTCGCATGGGCTAAGTGGGACAGAGGTAAATGATGATGTACGCACAACCTTGGAATAACAGGGTTTCGGTGTACAGAGATTGAGGCATGGTTTGAAAGGGTAAACGAGGGGAATAATGTTGAGATGCTCGGCTGTCTTTTGAATCTTGGTATCCCTTGCCTACCATTGTGAAATAGACACTTGGGGTGGGGGAGGCTATCCATAAACATCACAAAGAAAGCTTGTAAGCCTGTCTTCAGCCTATAACTGATTGGAATACCTTAAAGGGGGCTAGAAATTGCCCAGTGAAGGAGACCTCCTGTGGAGCTTGTGTATTACATAAAACCATAGGTGGAAACCAGAATCCCATCCAGAATTGTCTGATGTGGGAAATTTCCACTGGAAAGGACGTGTAGACCAGCCTGGAGTGGCTAGAAGAACAGAAGATACTTTGTGAAGAAGACCAGTAAGAAAAATCAGAAACAATAATGACAGTATGATTTATTGCTACAAAAACAAGTAAGTTGTTCACCCAGGACCTATCAAGGCAAGTGGTCGGGTCCCCTCAGAGCAAACTCCCTTCCAAGACTAAGTAAGACTCAAGGGGAATACACAAGCAGGCATGTGGTCTGGCTGGTGACCACATTGGTCACCGATAAGGGGAAGAGGGGGGAAAAACAGCAATGAAGTTGGGCTCTAAGTCCGATGACATTCAATAGACTCCTGTTAACCCTGGAGGAGACCTGGATGGCCAGCAGTTACAGCAAGACCTGGGGACTCCTGGGCCCAGAGGTAGTGACATGGTCACAGAGGAATAGAGCAGAGAATGAAGAGTCCAGCTGATATGATGTGAGGGGAGATGCACAAGAGCACCCATACTTATGGATGGTACCCACTTGACCTGGCTTCGATGGCTGGGTGATCAGAACTCAACTAGAAGAAGAAAGAAGAGGGAAGAAAAAAAAAGAGTAACCCACTACAATTTGATGAACTTTACCTATACTTATGGATGTAGTAGCTCAAAAAAGGGAACAAATCTTTACAGCAAGGATCACTCCCACACCCTCAGTACACAGGGCTGACAGGGATGGGTTACTCAAAATGGGGGTGAGGTGGGGTGGGCAATAAAGGCAAGAAGTGACTGGCTTACAAGATTTCAAGAGGGAGCCTAATTCTAGACAGGGCAGGGATAAGTAGAACCTCCACTGAATGATTTCCAATCTGTTGGGACCAGGCTGCCGAAAGAAAATGGGGATAAGACTCCTGTGGTACAATAGTGAATAATTGCCATCAGGACTGACTGTGAGGCTAGGAAATGTAGAGGTAGATGTTTTTTGACAAAAGGAGGGTAGTGATTGATTTTGCAGCCCAGGAGCGGAGGTCCCTGGGACCATCAGTTGAGGAGAATGGAGAGCGGGACCCTACCCAGAGAGGCAGTGATGCCAGGCATGGTCACAGAGATAATGGCATAGACAGATGGGGTGGCTGGGGACCCAGAACTCAGGGAGGGAGAGGGGCTGTGTGCTGACAGCTAGGGGGGAGGTGTGGGATGTATCCTTTGGTTATTTGATGATGCATGGAGGGGATTGTAATCATTGCAATGAAACAAACTACGATAGGATGAATGTAAAACTGATGTTCTCCCATGTAAATCCATGTAATTCACAATAAAAACCTAAAAAACAGAAACAAAAAGTAGAACGAAAGTATACAGAGTCACTGTACCACAAAGAAATGGTAAAAATTCAACCATTTCAAGAGGTAGCATATAATCAAGAACTGCTTTTACTAAAGGAAGTAGTCCAAGCTACATTAAAGACATTGGCAAAACAACAACAACAACAACAACAAAAAACACCCCAAGGCTCCAGGAATGGATGGAATACAAATTGAAATGTCTCAACAAACTGATATTGCAATGGAGGTGCTCACTCATCAATGCCAAAAACTTTGGGAGACAGTTACTTGGTCTACCGATTGGAAGTGATCCATATTTGTACCCATTTCATAGAGAGGGGATCCAACGAATGCAAAATTAATTAAATTTTATTATTAATATTACATTTAAGTAAAAGTTTGCTCAACGTACTTAAAAAATGGCTGTAAGAGTACATCAACAAAGAACTGCCAGAAAGTCAAGCCTGATTTACAGGACGATGTGGAACTAGGGATATCATTGCTCATATCAGATGGATCTTGAATAAAAGCAGAGAAAAACAGAAAGATGGTTACTTGTGCTTTATTGACTCTGCAAAGGCATTTGACTATGTGAATCATGACAAGCTAAGGATAACAATGTGAAGAATGGGTATTCCAGAATACTTGATGGTGTTCATGAGGAACGTGTACATAGGGCAAGAGGCAGTTGTTCAAACAGAGTAAGGGGACATGCAATGGTATTAAATCAAATCAGGAAAGTTGTGTGACAGGGTTGTATTCTTTCACTATACTTACTCAATTTGTATGCTAATCAAATAATCCAAGAAGCAGGAATATATGAAGAAGAATGTGGCATCAGGATTGGAGGAAGATTTATTAACAAACTGTAATATGCAGATAATACAACTTTGCTTCCTGGAAGTGAAGAAGACTTCACTTCAATGAAGATGACAGATGACAGTCTTCAGTATGGATTGTACCTCAATATAAAGAAAGCAAAAATCTTCATCATTGCATTAATGAATACCATCGTGATGAAGGGTGAAAAGACTTAAGTTGTCACAGAGTTCATTTTGTTCAGATCAGCCATCAACACTCATGGAAGCATCAGTCAAGAAATCAAACGATGTATTTTATTGTGCAAATTTGCAACACAAGACTTCTTTAAAGTGTTCGAGAGCAAAGATGTCAGTTTGAGGACTCAAGTGCCATATACCCAAACCATGGTATTTTCAGTAGCTTCATATGCAGTTCAAAGTTGAGCAATGAATAAGGAAGACCATAGTAAAACTGATGTATTAGGGTTACAGAGTTGGAGAAGAATATTAAAAGTACCATGGACTGCCAGAAGAACAAACAAATCAGTTTTGGAAGACGTACAGTCCGGAATGTTCTTTAAAAACCAGAATGGTGAGACTTAATCTCTCATACTTCGGACATATTATCAGGAAGGACCAGTCTCTAGAGAAGGACATCATGCTTGGTAAAGTTGAGGGTCAGAGAAAAAGAGGAAGACACCCAATGAGATGGATTGGCACAGGCTCAAGCTTAACAATGATAGTGAAGATGGTGTAGAACCATTTAGTAATTTGTTCTGTTGGACTTAAGAAAGTAACTAGATGGCATATAACACCAACAATCAACACTCATGCAAGAAACACCCAAGAATTCGAATGCATATTGCATCAGGCAAATCTGCTGCAAGAGACATCTTTAAAGCATTAAAGAACAAATACATCAGTTTAAGGACCAATGTGCACCTGACCCAAGCCATAGTATTTTTATTTACTTCATACACATGTGAATATTGGACAATGAAGATCATAGAAGAATTGATGCATTTGAGTTATGGTACTTATCTTGGAAGAAGTTCCACAAGAATGCCCCTTAGAAACCAGGATGGTGATGCTTTATCTCTCATACTTTTAACATGTTTCTAGGAGGTACCAGTTCCTGGCAATGGACATCATGCTTGGTAAAATGGAGGATCAGAGAAAAAGAGGAAGACCCACAGTAAGATGGATTAACAGCAGCTAAGATGGAGTAGCCGCAGAAATGGGCTCATGCATATCAACAGTTGTAAGGATGACACAGGACCAGGGACTGTTTCGTTTTGTTGTGTGTAGGGTCCCTATGAGTCAGAAGCAGATTAATGGCACCTAACAACAATAATAACAACATTGCCATTTTGCTTGGATCAATAATCAATGCTCATGGAAGCAGCAGCCAAGAAATCAAATGACAGATTGCATTAGCCAAATCAGCTGCAAAGACCTCTTTAAAGTGTTCAAGAGTAAAGATGTCAGTTTGAGGACTAAGATGCGCCTGACCCAAGCCATGGTATATTCAATAGCCTGACATGCATGTGAAAGTTGGATAAGAAATAAGGAAAACTATAGAAGAATCAATGTATTTGAGTTATTATATTCGAGAAGAGTACTAAAAATACCACGGAGTACCTAAAGCTGTCTTGATAAGAAGTACAGCCAGAATATTCCTTAGATGTGAGGATGGTGAGACTTTGTTGCTCATACTGTGGACATGTTGTCAGTAGGAATCAGGTTGTTAGGAGGGATCAGTCCCTGGTCAAATGTAGAGTCGATAAAAAAGACAAACACCCCCAAGGAGATGGATTGATACAGTGGCAATGTGCTCAAGCATCATTTGAATTTTGAGGATAGCACAGGACCTGACGATGTTTCGTTTAACTGTGCACAGGGTCGTTATGTTATCAGAAGCAACTGGACAGCATCTAACAAGAACAACAAGATATATGAACAAACAGTGTCTATGTGGCTGTGTGGGTGCATTAGCAAAATAATGATAGCACTGAAATATTATGGGCACAGATGCAGCGGTAACCCTGGACTTAGGGAAACAGGGACATAAACAAAAATTTCCTGTTAAGTTTGCTAAATCAGCCACCATTCAGCATAACAACAACTGTAAAGAGGAACTGATGATGGGTGTTTTCTCCTCTCTAATTCTTATGTTTTCCAGTCATATCTAAAGAAAAAAGTAAAAAAGACAGAAAGCCTAGGAGTCAGACCCACATTAACTACCTATTTTGATTTTACTTTTAGGATTTCAACTTCAGAATACACAAGGCCTAGCAAATTGCACTAATTTCACTCCTCTCAAACGGGTAATCAGTGGCTGTCAACAATCACCAAGTCTAAGGCACCACCAGCAGCATCTTGGCAAGGCTCCAATCCCAGTGCCCAGCTTAATGGTCTTCATTTCCAACTCAAGACTACATCATGTGATATGTTGACTAAGGTGGGGAATAAAAACTGGCCAGAGAACAGAGAAGCATCTCTCTGTTTTCAGAACAGTCACAAGCTCAGGAAAAAGCTTTTAAGTCTCACCATGTCATTTTCATGACTTACAATTTCAGGCTTTCCACAGCCTGACACCGACAAGCATATGTCTGTGTATGGTGTACATAATATTCTGGCCAACAGAGTCTTTTGATTTGACAAAGCATTGCAATCATTCTTTTGTGCAGCTGACAAATTCTTCTCAAATAAAAATTTAACATCTTTTAATTGAGTTGGCAGAGTTGGCAGTAGAGACATTCAGAATTCTTTTGTCATCGAAATCACTTTGTTTAGCTAGAACCTTTATTGCTACTTCAGAACATCTGGTCCAATTAAAGGATGGCTGTGTCCCCCTCATTTGAATGGCAGAGGAAGGTTAATTTTAACAACCCCCATAGGCAAAAATATGCTGTGTGTTGAATACGAGATAGCTTTATGATCTAAAAATGGGCTTGATAACTGATAGAAAACTATGTAGATGATGGCCCAATCTTACATTCTATTTACACATATAAAACTACAAGCAGAGTTATATGTAAACACCAAGACAAGTCAACAAAACCATCATTTGTTATATATTTGAGATTTGAGACAAGAGAGGCCATGTGAGGCTGGAATGTTCAATGGGACACCTCAAAGGAAGGCCAGATCAGCTATCAGACCAGGCAATGAAAAGTCATAAAGTGAAAGAGAAGTTGGTGTCATGCAGAAGAATAGAACCAACATTTTCTCATTTTCTTTTCCATGGATATCTATGAGATTTGAACAGTATGTATTATGATATTCAGGAGCACCAAACACTAACCTAACACTACACCTTCAATGGTAGATAAACCACAACCAAACTCACTGCCATCAAGTTGATTCTAACTCATAGTGACACTACAGAGGGTTTGTTCTTATTGTTGTTAAGTGCCGTCGAGTCGGTTCTGACCCATAGCAACCCTGAACAGGGTTTCTGAGGTTGTAAATCTTTACAGGAACAGAAAGCCTCGTCTTTCTCCCGAGGAACAGCTGGTAGTTTCAAACTGCTGACCTTGCAGTTCGCAGCCCGATTCGTAACCACTACGCTACCAATGCTCCTTACAAACGGTTTATGAGACTATAAATCTTTACAGGAGGAGACAGTTTCATCTTTCTCCTGAGGATCTGCTGAAGAGTTTGCATTGACCTAGTGGTTGGTTATCAGTCCAGTGCTTCTCCTGCAGTGTTACCAACACTCACTTCAATGGCAGATACTTCCCTGTAAGTCACTAAAAAAACAGAGTCATTTGACAACTGAGGTAATCCATCTTTACTCACTGAACAGAATGTTGGGGTCATAGGGCAGGCATTTCAAGTTCTATTTGAATATTAAGATTTTTATATGTTATTGCCTGTCAAATAAAAACATTTTCTGATAGTCTTGTGAAAAGCGTGTCAGCAAGAAAGCTGGCAATAATGCCTGTACCCCATGTCAGGCATTGCAGTAATGCTTAGTGAGGAATGCAGAAATTCTAGAAAAGACAATCTTCCATGGAGACAAGTTGTGGGGGTCAAATGAAAGACTACACTAACCTTGGTGTTATGCATATGTATGTTGACAACTCATCCTTTAGCTATAGCAAAGATATTTCTAAGAGGATAAATGTATCCAATGCAAATAGTGTGCTACTTATCTCCTGTTCAATTTAAAAGTTTGCAAAATATCATGCAGTCCTCTTAAAAATTCTTGGTTTGGACTCTGGAGGAATTATTATCCCTATCTGTTGTTGTTAAGCACCGTCAAGTCAGTTCCGATTCATAGCCACCCTGTATAGGGTTTCTGAGGAGTGCCTGGTGAGTTTGAACCACTGACCATGCAGTTCAAACCGACCCTGCAGCCTAGCCCATTAACCTGCAGCACCACACCAGGACTCTCCATCCCTATCTTGTAGACAAAGAAACTGAGTACTAGAGAATTTAAGGTAGTTATTTAAAATCACCAAGATAATTAATGAGAAAAGTGGCATAGAAGACAGTTGCTATGGTGATTTGACCTTTAAGTGTCATCCAGTTGGTTCTGACTCATAGAGTCATAGCGACCCTGTACAGGGTTTCCAAGGAGCAGCTGGTGAGCTTGAACCACCGACCCTACAGTTCAAATGACTTTGCAGTCTGACGCATTAGACCACAGCGCCACACCAGGACTCCTTAATTGGACATAGCACATCATGATAAGCCAACACCGCCATGGTTAGCAGCACCCCTTTTTATGTATTGTTGGTCTTATTTCTTGTCCTCCAGTTTTTACATTCAGGACAAATCCATTCTGTTGTTGTTTTCCTAAGTCAGTTCGTTTCAGCACCATTGTCTAGTACCATATCTACATCTCTCAAAAGAGTGACCTGTATTAATGTGAACTAATTACCCCAGCTCTAACAGAAGCATTAATATCTGCTTGTCATCTACACATACAACTGCCATTCATCTACAGAATGAGATCATTAGATAAGCAGCTTTGTGTTAATCATAAACTATTTAGCATCCCATTATTTTGTCTCTTGGGCTTTATTGATATGATCACATTTTTTTTTTAACAAAATATCATGTGAGGAGGAATGTTATTTTTGGTTGTATAGTCACAAACTGAAACAAACAATAATGGAATCATTTTGGAATAATAATAAGATCACTTGGGAATACTACTTCTTAGGTATCACGTGCAATCATTATTAGCAAAAACCTAGCACAAAGTCTTTAATTTGTGAGTGTGCAGTCATTTCCAAAATTCCACTGATACTGAAAAAAAACTAATCTCAATTATGCATTTCCATTGATTATATTGGGATCGTTTTGGTGCATCTAAAATATAAACCTCCTGTCTTTGACAGCAAGATTATTTTTTCTTTTGTTTCATTCTTTGTATCTCAGGAGACAGGGTTCTGAATAGGATTACTTCAACCCAAATAAACTTTGGAAGTACTAGGTTGACCTCAATACCCACTTTGTTTCTGTTACTGAGGAACATTGGAATTATAAAAATGATTCAAGCATCCACTTAACTATCATGGAGAGTTATTTTCCAGTTCCATAACTGAAGGATCTCTGGTAGCGCAATGGTTATGAGTCAGGCTGCGAATCTCACAGTCAGTGGTTCTGCAGGAGAAAGATGAGGCTTTCTACTCCAGTAAAGATTTACAACCTTGGAAACCCTATATAGGGTTGCTATGAGTCGGAACCATGGTAAGGTGCTGTGGAGTCAGTTCTGACTCATAGTGACTCTGTATAGGGTTTCCGAGACTGTAAATCTTTGCGGGATCAGAAAGCCTCATCTTTCTCCTGAGGAAACACTAGTAGTTTTGAACTGCTAACCTTGAGGTTAGCAGCCTGACTCATAACCACTATGCTACCAGAGCTCCTTAGCTGAAGCTAAAAGTAGCTCATCAAAAGCCTTTGTTTTGTTTTGTTTTGGGATCAATATGTTTTTATAGAGAGATCTACATGCTAGGCATGTGCTTGCTTCTGGGCCATACAAGTAACAAGACAGATGAGCCTGGCATAGAGCCTCCTTTGAGGACAGTTTAAGTTCCAAGAGGAGAGGTAAGTGACAGACACCAAGGGGACAGTTCCAGGCAGAGGCAGTGGCAAATGCTACAAAAAAAAAAAAAATTGGTATGGAGGTGGCCGGATGCTTCTCTGAGCAGGTGACACTGAGTTGAGTCCTGAATGGTACCAGCAAACTGGCATGAAGAACCAAGAGAGAAGGGGCAGTATTTAGTCTCAGGGAACAGTAAGCACAAGAATAGCTTGATGAGTCTTAAGAACAGGCAAGAGGTTATCCCATGTAGCCAGAGCCATGTGGTTAATATTGCTTTATGATTTTCATATTCTCTTGGTTCCCCTCTCCCAAAATCTTTTGAGGACATTTATGAACAAAGACAAAAGTAGTTACAGGGTTATAAGACCAAGGGTGGGTTACATCAGTCTTTGACACAAAATTGATCTCACTACCACACAATTTATAATCTAAGAGTTCGTAGGATCACAGAAGAAAAATCTGTTTTCAAAATAAACATCAGCTTTAACTACTGTAAAGTTATTTTAAGGAGGGTCAGCAACCTCTTTAATCCTGAGGGATTTAAACAATACCTAAAATATCTCATCATAGTCAGTGTAAGGAGTCCTGGGGTGGTGCTGTAGAATAAGCACTGAACCCCAGAGTCAGTTTTAACTTCAAGGTCACCAATTCAAACCCACCTGCTGCTCCTCGGAAACCCTATACAGGGTCACTATGAATCGAAACGGACTCCACGGCACTTAACAACAAAACAACAGTCAGCATGAAACAAGCCCTGGTAAGGCATTGGGCTGCTAACCACAAGGTTGGTGGAAAAAATCCCACTAGTCATCCCATGGAAAGAAGACATGACTGGCTGCTCCTTAAAGTTTACAGTCGCAGAAACTCTATACAGGTTAGGTATGAGTCCAAATTGACAAGATGGCCATTTATTGGTTTGGAATCAGTTAAGACCTAATAGGAAAATGGAAAATCAAATGAAGAGAGATTGAGACAGAGGAAACCACTAAGGATGAGGGAATCGGAGAAAAATAAGAAAGGGTATTTACAGGGAAAGTATAGAAGAAATAAAGCATATAAAGGAAACACATCCATTCTAAGCAAACTAAATGCCACCACCACCACCCCACCCACCATAGGGCAAGAGGCTCTAACATATCCTTAATATCGGTAATAACCCTATGTGGTTCTTGTTGTTAAGTGCCATGGAGTCAGTTCCAACTTACAGTGACCTTGTACAGAGTTTCTAAAGAGTGGCTAGAGAGTTTGAAACTCCAACCTTGCAGTTAGCAGTCCACTGTTTAGCCTACAGCACCATACTAGAATTCCCCTTAGGAGCAGCTTCTTCATGGATCACATGGGGTTCATACTATCTCCAACCTCATAGGGGAGATAGTATGAACTCCATGTGATCCATGAAGAAACGGAAGCTGAAATTTCAATGACTTGCCTAACTTCCTACAACAATAGCAAAACTAAGAATCAATCCCAAGGGTTGCTGCCTCCAATGTCCCTGCTACACTAGTACATCCACCTGATTGAAGCCTTTGGTTTTTTTTTTTTTTTTTACAATACCACATGAAAGTGATAGCACAGCCACCAAGGAGCACATCTTGCACTTTGACTAAATGTACTTTCATATAAGTCTTCTGATACAGTATGCTTTATGATTATGATATTGCATTGAAATATAAATTGTTCCACCCATAAATGCCTACTCTCTTGGCATGCTTAGAGGTCAACTGCTCCCAGTTAGCAGCTCAGCTGATGAATACAGTGACCTGCAGCTGATACGAAATCTCTGGTTACTTTACTTGGAATGGCTGACTGTCCTTGCTGTTGGTAAGATTATCAGTGGTTCTCAAACTCATTCCCCAAATCCCCCTTTCATAAGTATCTTTAAAGTATTACTTTACTCTCCTGAAATGAAATACCTAGATAATAAAACTGATATGCATAACTGAATGAAAATAACAGGCCCACATAAGGCACATTGTACCTGCCAGATGGGTTCCTAGTGTAACACTATAGGACAAGCACTGCACTACTACCCACAAGGATGGAAGTTCAAACCCACCAACTGCTCCTTGGAAGGCCTATACAGGGTTGCTATGAGTCAGAACAAAATCTACAGCACTTAACAACAACCCGTCAGACAATGATTTTGACTCCTAATGTATACATTATGTTTACCAACTTATTACCTTTATTAACTCATTAACATTTAATGTGAAATGTATGGTCTTAACTCACAGCAATCCTACAAGGTAATCCCCATCATGAGAAGTTCCTTATGATCAGTTGACTGGGAAGGAGAAAGTTCCCCACGTAATTGTGTTTTTATAAGGTCATACCATTGTTTGATCAAGCCAGCTACTTTAGGATGATAAGAAATATGATGAGACCAGCGAATTCCAAAAACATGGGCCCATTGCCACACTTCATTTGCTGTGGGAAACCATTTTGGAGGATAAGGCATGAGGGAAATAGAAATTGTTGAGTATGTCTGTTTTGATAATGTATTCTGGAACTGGAGAAATCACTACAGAATGAGTTTGCGAACCCACTGTGAGGCAGAACTTATCTAAGACTCCATTAATAACTTGACCTTCATATGCCCCCACACTGACTCAGTGTGTCACAGTGTCATTTTGTGTCTCCTGGAATTAGTGTCAATTCAAAGCCAGTGTCCAGTAATCCCTGAAAAGTCTGATTATTTCCTTTTCCCCAATGAACTTTTATAAAAGGTCGTAGATTCCTTTGGGGAAGGCTGGGAGAAAGACTAAGGGTCACAAAAAAATTGGTGGTGTAGTAGGGTCCTTCCTCAACTGGACCCAGTTCTCTTTCATTTAATTGGTTGTGGTTCTTTAGACTGGCTCAAGTCTGGGAATTGACTGAGAGTTCATGTTTCTCTCTTATGGTGATTCAAGTTAGACTACAGTTCACTTGACACAGAATTCCTCTGCTGGAAAAAATCAAGTAAATATTTAATGTTTCTCATCAATTTAACCCTTTTTAAGTAGCCAATGCCATAAAGTCTACATGAGTCAGAATATTCAGATTACTACTGTGATTCTGCTATCCACACTCACCTTGTCTTTGTAGATTAAGTGCTGTCACGTGGCCCCTACTACCACAGGGTCCAGCCAGGCCCATTTTACTTAGGCTTCTTAATTCAATTAGGACAGTTCCCACTGTTAAATGTGGATTGACACACATAAAATAGCAATCACAGCAATCTTCAAAGAGGCTGGGTATCCCTTCATAAATTTGTTCCTCACTGTTTTGCTAAAAGGTGCGTCTTCTGTGCACTCCATACATGGGTTTATGGTTCTATCCTTATAAATCCACTCTAACATACCGGTTTCCTGAAGCTTTTTGGATTCCTTCCTCTATGAAGTACCAAGGCAAGTCTGGTACATCAACTTGATATATTGTAAACCACCGCACAATCAATCTATGCTTCATTGAACCAGCCAAATAAACTATTAGATACTCTCCTAACCTCTCAAGCTGAAACTGTGAATGAAGAATCTGTGCTTAGTTGGCTTATACACATAAACTCAGGTGTATCCAATTTTATTTTCCCTGCACCATTATCCCACATCCTCAAGAGCCATTCCCACACATATTCTCCAGGTTTCTATTTATACATAGTAGGAAAATCAAGCCGTTCTTTTGGAGTGTAGGGTACCTCTTCCAGTGTTACAATTTGTGATTCACCTTTTGGGGTTTGATGAGATTTAAGTCTAGTTACAGGTCTAGAAACAATAATGGGTGGTCATTGTGTTTCTTGGGAATATTCAGCAATATCTTTCATGTATCAGCCTCAGACAATGGACCAGACAATTCCCACAGACAAATGCTGCCAAAGACAATATTGCACAAAATAATTTATCAGGCACACCTTGGTTAATCTCATCACCAGAGGCTAAGAGGTCTGATTCTGTTGGAAGAAGTTGTTCTATGGGATTTGGGGCCTCTATGTCCACAGCTTCCTGATTATCAGCTCATACATGTCCCCATCCAAAGTTTCAGAATCATTCTTCTCAATCAATGCCCTCACTTTAACATCAGACACCATTCAAGGTTGGGAATTCAGTTGGTGGTGTAATTCAGCCATGCTTAGAATAAGATTCTGGATTTGGTTTTCAGCAATATCAGCTCTGCTCATGGTGTGGTGCTGTGGGATAATGCACTGGACCACAGGTCAGCTTGAACCACATGGTCGTCAGTTCAAATTTACCAACTGCTCCTCAGAAAGCCTATATGGGATCACTATGAATGGGAACCAACTCAAAGACACTTAACAGCAATAACAACAAGAACTACAAGAAATAAGCAATTCTTTCAGGGCACAAGCAGAAACTTTGCAGTCTTTTATGTGGCACTTGAGCTATGACTTAATAGAACCAAACTTATCTCTTTCCTTTACTACTTCCTCTATTGTAAGTAGAACCCCCCAAACAGTTTCTCTAAACTTCTCCTCCTGAAAAAATTGCAGAAAAGTATACACACAAACACCCAGAACCAAGCTCCTCTCCAATACATGATCTATTGGTGGTGATATTTTATGTATTCATATTGCTACATCACACCACAGATTAGCACCAAATCCACCTTCTTCACTAGCAAAGGCAGAGTTATCAGTGCCTTTACAATCAGCCAGACATGAGAATACATTTAGAAAGTGCATCCTCATTATTATGTTTCTCTAGAACCATAGTTGCAGTTACTCTGACTCTCACCTGGATTATAGGGACCACCACCTAACTGATTCAGTTTTTACTCTGCTCACCCTATAGTGTATTCTCAACAAAAGTCCACTTGATCCCTCAGATCATATAATTTCTCTATTTAAAACATTCTACTGTCTCCCTATTGCTCTCCAAATGAAAGCTCCAAATTTTATAACAGGCTGTGCCACTGCCATTGAGCCAATTCTGACTCACAGTGACTCTGTATAGAATTTCCAAAGTTGTAAATCTTTACAAGAGCATAAAGCCTTATCTTTCTCCAGAGTACTGGCTGGTGGTTAGCAGTCCATTACTTATCCTAGTGTGCACCATGGCTCCTTTATAATCATTTATAAGGCCCTAAAATTTGGCCTGAAATTATCTTTTTAATCTCACCGCCAACTACTGTCTCCACTCTGTCCCAACCACACTTGCCTCTTGCTCAGAGCCTTGTATTGGCTGTTACCTCTTATTGGCATGCATTTTCCTATCTGTATGACTCAATCCCTCACCTCCTTAGGTAAGCTTGCCAAGATCACTTTATTCTAAAATTTAATACTCAACCTACCCTGAAACTTGCCACTCTTACCTTGCTCATAATTCTTTCCCTCATAGCTCCTATAAATTTCTAATACGAGGGGTCTTTAAAACGTTTGTGGGAAAAATAGAATTAAAGGATAGTGGATTTTTCCCATGAACTTTTTGAAGACCCCTCCTATACTGTATAGTTTACTCATTCATTACATTTACTTCTTATGAGTATTGACAATTTTGAATCAGACTATTCTATGGCTTACTATGTCAGGAATGACAAATTGAAGAGGAATGATGTCACATTCATTGACAAAAAGAACATTTCAAGATCTACCTTGAAGTACAATTCTGCCTATGATAAGATGCTATCCATTTACCTATAAGCAAGAATAGTTAATACTACTGTTATTCAAATTTGAATTGCGGAGGAATAATGAAAGTCCCAAGAAGAACAAACAAATTGGTCTTGGAGGAAGTACAGTCAGAGTGCTCCTAGAACTAAGCATGTCAAGACTTTGTTTCTCATATATTTGATATGTTGTCAAGAGGGATCAGTCCCTGGAAAAGGACATCTTGCTTAGTAAAATAGAAGTCAGCGAAAAACAGGAAGATCCCCAACGAGATAGACTGACATGGTAACAGCAATAATGGGCTCACATATACCAATCTTGTGGGTGGTATAGGACCAGACCGTGTTTTGTTCGATTGCATATAGGGTCGCTATGAATTGGAACCAACTCAATGGCAACTAACAAGTTCTGCCTTGACTATATTGTTGTTGTTTGCCGTCGAGTCTGTTCTCAATCATAGCAAATCAATATAGGGTTTCCAAGGATCAGATGGTGGGTTTGAAATACCAAACTTGAGGTTAGCAGTCCAGTGCTTATTCTACAGAACTATATTAAGACCCTGTCTAAATCAAGTCTGCTCATAATAGTCCTGCTCATGCTTATGAGTTCTCCAGTGCAGCACAACTGTGTCGTCTGCATTGTAATGTATCAATTTCTCCATGATTCTAGTTTGAAGCAAACTTTTTATTTTGTTGTCTTGACTATAGAAAACAAAATAAAAAGAAGTTTGCAGCAGAACTAGAGTCACAGAGAAACTGATATCTTACAATGCAGACTAGACAGTTGTGTTACACTGGGGAACTCATAAACATAAGCAGCAATCTTGTCAGCAAACTTGATTTTAGAAGTGGAAAAAAATATATCTTCCCTTGATTTACACAGTAACTGCATTTCTGGAAATTTGAGCATATATTAAAGTCATGAAAAAATACTTAATATATAAAATGGAGTAACCTTCTAAGCTCTGATAACTTTAAGGAGATTGTTCATTATAGGAGTCCAGTGAGATATTTGATGTCAATTATTTCTTGCAGCCCCTTTCCCCTAAAGGTTAGTAACACCTTCACCATCATTCAGTACACAAAACAAAAAAAAAAAAGATCTCATATTCTTCCAAGTGCCCACAAAGGGGTACTACCACCCCCATTGAGAATTGCTTATCTAAACTTTCCCAGCAGACATTGATCACAAATCCTACACACAATCCTTGACACACTGGAATAGGGTGGACAGAGATGAGCACTCAGACAATCTTAACTGCCCTCAAGGAATCTCAGCAGTACTCATACTCGCAAAAGTATTCCCTACTTAACAACAATTATGTATGAAGCTAAACAACAATGTGTTGAATTCTATCAGCGTATAAATCAACCATAGGCATTTTGATACCAGTCTTGCTTTTCCTGCCTTTAAACACTCATTTTACTGATCTAAATTAACCAGAAAATGGTTTCAAGTGACCATTTCATTTCTAAAATATTCTAGATATTCAAAATCAGCACAATCATTGTAAAAGCCTAAAAATGAATCATTTTATCATGGGTAATGATTATTCAGCAAGCCCTGGGATAGTTCATAACCTATTCTATTTATGAAAAAAACAAAAAAGGAAAAAAAATGTATATGGTGGTGGTGGTTCTGTGCCATTGAGTCAGTTCTGACTCACAGGAACCCTCAACATGGTTTCTCAGGCTATAAACATTTATGGGAGCAGAAAGCCTCATCTTTCTCCCACCGAGTGACTGATGGATTCGAACTGCTAAACTTGTGGTTAGCAGTCCAATGCATAACTCACTTAGCCACCAGGATCTTTTGTAAATTGTCTTATACATTTATTTTTGTTGTTGTCAGGTGCTGTTGAGTTGGTTCTCACCTATAGTGACCCTACATACAACAGAGTCAAACACTGCCTGGTCCTGTACCATCCTGACAATCACTGCTATACTTGAGCCCAATGCTCCTGCTACTGTGCAAATCCATCTTGTTGGGGTTCTCCCTCTTTTACGCTGACCCTCCACTTTACAAAGCATGATGTCTTCTCCAGGGACTGGTCTATCCTGAGAATATTTCTTAAGTTTGAGAGACGAAGTCTGCCCATCTTGGCTTCTGAGGAGCATTTGGGTTGTACTTCTTCCAATACAGATTTGTTCGTTTTTCTGTCAGTTCGTGATATCTTTAATATTCCTCTCCAACATCATAACTCAAATAAATTAGTTTTTCTGTGGTCTTCCTTATTCATTGTCCAACATTTACATGCATATGAGGCTACTGAAAATACCATAGCTTGGGTCAGGCACACTTTAGTCCTCAAACTGATATCTTTGCTCTTGAACACTTTGAAGAGTTCTTGTGCCTAATGCAATATGTCATTTGATTTCTTGACTACTGATTCCATGAGTATTATGGTGGATCCAAGCAAAATGAAGTATTTGACAACTTCAATCTTTACGTACAATGATGTTGTTTATTGGTTCAGTGATGAGGATTTCTTTCTTTACATTTCTTTACATGGAGGTGCAACCAAAGGCTGAGGTCTTGGATCTTCATAAGCATTTTAAGTCCTCTTCACTTTCAGCAAGGTTGTATCATTTGTATATCGCAGGTTGTTAATGAGTCTTCCTTCAATCCTGATGCCAGGCACTTTTTCATATAATCTAGCTTCTTTGATTATTTGCTCAGCATACAGATTGAATAAGTATGGTGAAAGAGTACAACCCTGGCACACACCTTTCCTAATTTCAGACCATTCAGTGTCCCCGTGTTCAGTTGGAATGATGGTCATCTTGATCTATGAACATGCTCCACATGAGTACAATTAAGTGCTCCAGAATCCTCATTCTCCACAATGTTATCCATAACTTGTCATGATCCACATGGTTGGATAATCAATAAAGCACAGGTAGAGAATATATAAATATATATATATATATATATATATATATATATATATACGAGGGTGAGTGAAAAATTATCCACTCTGGTTATCTTAAAATGCCCATACACATCCATAGCTGATGACAACACTGAGCATGCACATAAAATGATTCTGTCAAACAGGTGAGTGACAGTGGATTATGTGGCAAATCATTTGCAAATCAGCCATGACTCTGCCTATGAAATAATCCATGACATACTTAGGTTTCAAAAAGTTTGTTTGAGATGCGTACTGAAACAACTCATGGAAGATCATAAACAGAAGCATTTGGAAACCGCAAACAAAATTTGGCTAGATACATGAAGGAAGGTAAAAGTTTCTTTTAAAAAATCCTTACTGGTGACCAGACATGGATTCATCACTACACACCTGAGAGTAAACGGCAGAATATGTAATGGAAATATTCTCAATCGCCCACCAAGAAAAAGTTCAAAAGTCAATCAACTACAAAATTAATGCTTGCATTTTACTGGGATTCTCAAGGACTAGTATTGGAAGGCTATTGGGAAAAAGGTTCAATAATCAACAATGCTCCTTACAATGCTCACTGAAGAGCTGAAGTCTAAGCTTCAGATTAAATGCAGAGGACTGCTATCCAAGGGCATTGTGATCTTGCATAACAATGCACATCCCCATACCTCTGCCCACACTGTTGACACTCTGTAAAGACTTCGTTTTGAAGTGTTAAAGCATCCTCCAGATAGTGCTGATCTTGCTCCATCAGACTTCACCTGTTTGGTACCCTGAAAGTAGCCCTTAGAGGACGAATATACACTTGTGATGAAGAAGTGAAGACAGTGGTGTATTTGTGACTCAAAACTCAGCCTAAAACAATTTTTAATAAAGCAATACAAAAACTTATTGACAGATGGGCAAAGTGCATTGAAAAGCAAGGAGATTATGTGGAAAAATGTTATTTGTCTTTTCTCAAAGTTGATTAAAATAAATTCTACAGCCAGAATGTGGATAATTTTTGAATCACCATTTTATATGTTGCTGTTAGTGCCGTTGAGTTCAATCTGACTCATAGTGACCCTGTATAGATTTTCCAAGGACCAGCTGATGGGGATATAAACTGTCAATTTTGTGGTTAGTGATCCAGTGCTGATCCTACAGTTCCACACCAGGACTCTTTATTTCTCTCTCTCTATATATATACATGTATATGTGTATATATGTATACAAGTATATATATATGAATGTGTACCTATGTATATTATGCATATATGTGTGCATGTACACACACATATATATTTATAATGTATGTTGTTATTAAGTGCCATCATGTCAGTTCTGACTCATAGCAATCTTGTGTTAAGTGTCATCAAGTCAGTTCTGACTCATATCGATCCTGTATAAGGTTTCTGAGAAACGAATGATGAGCTTGAACATCTGACCATGAAGTTCAAACCGACCTTGCAGTGCAGCACATTATCCCAGAACACAATGCATATACACATTGGTGTTGTTCAGTGCCATAGAGTCTGTACTGAATCATAGAAATCTTAAGCATAACAGAAGGAAACACTGTCCAGTCCTGCACCAACCTCACAATTGTTGCTACATTTGAGCCTATTGCTGCTGCCACTGTGCCAATTCATCTCGTTGGAGATCTTCCTCTTTTTCTCCAACACTCCACTTTACTAAACATGATATCCTTCTCCAGGAACTGGTCACTCCTGACAGTATGTCCAAAGTATGAGAGATTAAGTCTGGCATATATCATAAAACCAAATTATTGCTGTCAAGTAGATTTGGACTCACAGTGACCCTAAAGGACAGAGTAGAACAGTTCCAAAAGGTTTTTTCAAGGCTATAAATCTTTACAGAACATGACTGCTACACTTATCTCCTGCAGAGGGGCTGCTGAGTTTGAACCACTGAACTTCTGGTAAGCTGCCATGCACTTAACCAAAGCATTACCAGGGTTCTTTATACATATCATCATGGGAAGAAATTCCCTAAATACTTCTGCAAACATTTTAAGAGTCCTGGGCTCTTACATTCACATTGTAAATATATCTACATTGTTTTAAATTTAGTTTGAAGGAGATCTATTTTTTCTGATGCCTTTGGCAAGCAAGGAGTATAGCATTAGAAACCCAGGTGCATGCTGTTTTGGAATTAGTAAATGCTCATCTCTCCCCTCTCCCCCTTTCCCTGAAGAAAATTTCATATTTCATCTGCATTATCATTAACTAATTATGATCAGCTTCCTTCTTATTCTTGAGTTTGAAACTTCAGATTTCAGTGGCACACAACATTGAGACATGAGCAATAACTGCAGTTATGAACAGCTTGCTTTTATGGAAATATGTCAAACTGAATATATTAAAATGATAACTTTCACATCAGCTTGTCACAGCTTACATTTTTTTCATTTTCAGTGCTGACAAATATATGATTAAATAAAATATCCCACGTGATATTTAATGCAGTTTTATACATATTATAAGGCCTATAGCCAAGCATTCCAGTGACCTTAGAATCAAAAGAAGAGAAGAAAAATATACTGTTTTTCTTTTTCTTTTGGTGTCAGACCATGGATACTGAACAAAGGATCAGATGACAGAACTCATCTCCTACAAAGACTTCTGTTTCTTTATCTGTAAAATACAATGATACTAGATGATATCAAACATATCACATCTATTAGATTTATCTGTTCTTTGATTAATACCATTCAAGGCATTGCATGAGGTCAGTCCGTATCCCAGTGTACTATTATTACAAAGAAATACAAACCTCATTAAATATTAAGCAGCCTTCCTTAAAACGAAAGAGAAATGTCCATCCTCTCACTTACCAATATGGTTAGGTTCAAAAAATCAAGTTATGCAAAAATTGTCATTATGTGAAAATGGATGATGATCACAACAAATCACAAAATGGAAGATTTCTACAACATTACTTAACTGTCAAATTTCTTCATTATATAACTGCCCAAAACTCCAGTCAAGCTGACACTTTACCTTAATCATCATGGTCAATGGGACTCCTACTGTGTCACATTGTTTTTTGTTTTGTTTGTTTGTTTGTTTTCTTTTATGTTTTTATTGTGAATTATGTGATAGTTTCCATGGGAGAACACCAGCTTTACATTCATTCTATTGTATTTCATTTCATTGCAATGATTACAATCCCCTACATGCATCATCAAAAAACCAAAGGGTACACCCCGCAAGGCTGCCCCTCCGGCCGTCAGCAGACAGCCCCTCTCCCTCCCTGAGTCCAGAGTCCCTAGCTGCTTCATCTCTCCATGGCATCATCTCTGCCTTCATCTCTGGCATCACTGCATCTCTGGGCAGGGTCCCGCACTCTGCACCCCTCTCTTGATCGTCCAAGGGACCTCCATTCCTGGACTGCAAAATCAACCATTTCCCTCCTTTTGTTACAAAACGTCTACCTGTACATTTCTGACCCTCACAGTAAGTCCTGATCTTCCATCCCCCTCCCTCTTCATGTGTATTGACACCCCCCAGCACTCAAGCTATCTTGCGTGTATTTCCTACCCTGTGCTCCATCTTCCCCTCCCTTCCCTCACCTCATCCCATACATCCCAATGATCAGAAAAGATGTTTTTTTTTTCCCCTTTTAGGGTGGGTTATTTTTCTTAATCTTTTACAATAATGGTCCTATGCAATATTTCTCTCCTTTTGTGACTGACTAATTTCATTCAACATAATGTCATCCATGTTATGCGGTGGCTTGAAGCTTCCTTGTCATTCTTCAAGGTAGCATAATATTTCATTGTATGTATGTACCAAAGGTTGTTTATCCATTCTTC
>NW_006408652.1:1457758-1458341 GCF_000296735.1 Chrysochloris asiatica | reverse complement strand
TTCCCCATGCGATATATTTAGGTACTATGTCAAAAATCTTTTGCCTGTACGTTTGTTGTTGTTGTTGTTAGGTGTCATCGAATCAGTACTGAACCATAGCAAGCTTATGCACAGCAGAACGAAACACTGCCCGATCCTGGGCCACCCTCACTACTGTTGCCAGGCTTGTGTCCATCAATGCTGTCACTTGGCTAACCCATATCGTTGGGGGCCTTCCTCTTTTTTCTCTCACCCTCCACCTTACCAAACATGTTATCCTTCTTCAGCAACTGGACCCTCCTGACAATATGTCCAAAGTATGAGAGATGAAGATAGCCATCTTGGCCTCCAAGGACCACTCTGGCTGCAGTTTGTCCAAAATGCATCCATTGGTTCTTTTGGTAGCATTTTCAATATTCTCCTCCAACACCACAACTCAAAAGCATCAATTCTTCTACTGTCTTCCTTATTCACTGCCCAGCTTTATATGCATATGAGGTTATTGAAAATACCATGACTTGGGTCAGGTGCACCTTAGTCTTCAAGCTAACATCTTTGCTCTTCAAAACTTTAAAAAGGTTTTGTGCAGCAGATTTGCCTAATG
>NW_006408652.1:1456309-1457658 GCF_000296735.1 Chrysochloris asiatica | reverse complement strand
TTTTAGGATTCTCTCCTTGTCTTTCATTTTGGAGAGCTTGATTATGATATGTCTTTGTGATTTTCTTTTGGGGTGTATTCTTCCTGGGGTTCATTCTGCTTCTTGAATGTTTATCTTCTCATCCTTCAAGATATTAGGGAAATTTTTTTCCAGTAGCTCTTCAGCTATCTTTTCTGTGGACTTCTGTGATTCTTCCTGTTCCAGAATGCCAATAATTCTTGTTAGACCTCTTCATGTTATCCAGCATGAATGTTAAGACTCTCTTTAGATTTTTTAATACTTTTCTTTCTGCTTGCTATTCTATCTTAGCAGAATTGATAGCTTTGTCTTCCAGCTCGCTGGTTCTGGCTTCCATCTTTCAATTCTGCTCCTTTCCCGTTTCAGTGTATTGTCCATTTCTGATATTTTATTATTAATCATCTGGACCTCTTTTTGCAGGTTTTCAATTGTTTCCAATGCTATATCAATCTTATTTGATTGTTCCTGTAGCACTTTCCTGACTTATTTTCCTCCACTCCTCTGTGAAGCATTTGGATTTGTCTCTATATCCTTCTGAATTTCTTCTCAGGCAAATCCAAAGCCTGCTCTTATTCTTGTAGAAAGTGTATGTCTGTCTTAAGCTTATTTGTTGCAGTTATTCTTTTCTGGCTTTGGACATATGCTGAGATATTTTGTTGCCTTTTTTGTACATTTTCAGCAGTTAAGTGCATTTTCAATGATTAAATGAATGTATGTTGCTGTGTTGTTAAGCTTACTGTCTCCTGCTGGATGCGATCTGGAGATAGGCTTCCCTTTTCATGTGTATTGCCTAGCAGCTGTTATTGACTCCTGTCCCAATGGTGGAATATTACCGGGTATGCTTGTAGCTTGGCTACATGGTCACAATTGCTGTCTCTTCTTGGGTAAAGTAGGGAGTGAAAGCTTCCCCTCTAGGAAAAAAGTGTGATCAAAAGTGAAACAATACAAAACTGAAACAATACAAAAGCAGAGAAAAAAACTACCACTCAAAAACAAAAATTAAAACGTAGCCTTTGCTGTGCAGGTCAGTGTGCATGCACAGTAGAAAACTCCAGCAGTGGGTAGGGGTGTGCACCTGCTCAGGTCCCTCCTCGAGTCAGCACTGTGGAGGTGCACATATAGATATTGAGAAATTAATGGGAAAAAGATTGTCCACTATTTTTATCTCTGAAGGTCAGTTAAGTATCTGCGTGTACACAGCATAATTCTCATAATAGCTGCGTCCTTGTGAGTCATAGTTGGTGTTAGCTCTTGCATTTTATGTTGCAGGTTTACAGTGTTCATACTGTTTGTCTGTATGGACAGACCTGCTTTTTCTTGCTGGGTAGGCA
>NW_006408652.1:1438794-1456036 GCF_000296735.1 Chrysochloris asiatica | reverse complement strand
CAAATGTCATTGCATGGTTTTTTGTGTCATATCACTGTGTCAGTATGGCTGTTACCCCCACCTTCTGAACTCAGCCCAGCTGGAGTGGCTGCAGGGAGAGTCCTGCATCCCAATCAATTCCCAAAATGCAATATTTTCCTTTATACAGTGATTTTTCCACCAGAGGGTGCAGGAAACTGACGCCCCACACCTTACACTACATCTAGAGCTCTGGATCTGCTCCATGAAAGCACCTTCTCTGGTTTTTCCACATTACCTCCAAGGAGCCTGTCCTACCTGACTCTGCTTCTCTTGCCTCATAACTGGAAGTGCGCATTGTTTTTTCAAACAAACCCAAATAACAAGACAAAAAAACTAATATACTGTTATTACGTTACTTCTTAATTACGGTGTCCCTATGTGTTACAGTGTTGAACTGAGTTCTACTGCATTTTCATGGCTGTCATCTTTATGGGAGCAGATATTCAGGCCTTTCTTCCATGGAGCCATTTGATAGGTCCCAAGAGTCAAGTTTTCAGTATGCAGTTGAGTGCAAACTTTATGACGCACGCAGGGACAACAGGCTGATATTAATAAAGTTCAAACCCGTAGGGCAACTGCATGCAGTTCCTCTCTTTCCACTACATGGCTATGATCTCAGGAAGAAACTTTTACCATTCATTCCTCATTTTGTCACTCCCCCACCCTTCTATATCATAAATAAGCTAAACACATGCCTGGGCTTGCAAGCAAAGCTCAGCAAGAATTTATTGGATTGAACTGAAACCCAATGTGGGAATCTATGAATGTTTTCCCAAATCTATTTGGACTACGTTTCCGACACAATAAACTTCCTACTGCTTATTCAATTAGTGTAGGCACATACTTCTTTTTATTTCTTAACTTTGAAAATCAGTGTATGTTTTGTAATGCCTTTCCTAGAGATCAAATCCAAGAAAATTTTGTTGCAAACCTGATTATGAAATTAATATTTCACACACACACACACAAACAAAAACAAAACAAACAAACGAAAACATAAGGCATCATAGGGGGAATTAACACTACAAAGAAATTTCAAGTTTTGCTCATAAATAAGGAAAACGTAGGCTGCTCTTCCTTAGTCAAACAATACCTCAGTATAACTTCATCTTTCTGTAGCAAACAATGTATTTTATACTTTGGAATATGTTTTGTGTAAAATTTTAGTGTACTGTTGGCAAGATATGATTCACTTTGTATTCATTTTGTGACACGTCTCCCTAAATGGTGGGGCAGAGGGAATCTGTTTGAATGTTAGAGGAACAGCACAGAGGCCACTGTGGCTGAAAAAGAGCAAGCTAGTTGAGATTGTAGATATGAATTCAGAGAAACTGCAGGCCTGATGGCACAGTTTGCACTCAACTATGATCCTAAAGATTGGCGATTCAAACTCACCAAGCAGCACTGTGGAAGAAAGACCAAATGATCACAGTTTTTATGAAGATTACACAGAAAAAACCTAATGGAGCAACTCTACTCTGTAATACCTGGAATGTTATGGATTTAATTGGGCCCCCTCCCCTCAAGTATGTGTTATAAATCCTAACTAAGGCATCGTGGAGGCAATTCTATGGTTATAATCACATTTGGGGATGGGTTTTCTTCATTAAATTAAACATACAGGATTAGTGTAGGGTGTATATTAATTTTTTTATACATAAAAGAAATTAAATAAGCAAGCTAGAGAAGTAGAGATGGGAAAACATAAATGCCAAGCTACATAGAGAATTCTGAGGAACCAGGAAACAAGCCTAAGAGACAAGGTTCTCCCCCAAAGCCAAGAGAGAGTAAACCTTCCTCTGGAGCCAGCACTCTGAATTCAGACTGCTAGTCTCCTAAACTAAGACAGAATTTTTTTTTCTTCAATCATCCATTTGTGGAATTTCTATTATAACGAATAAGACAACTAAGATATGGGATCACTGTGAGTTGGAATAAATTCAATGAAGATTTGTGTGTGTGTGTGCTATTTTTGTTTTTGTTTTGTAGGCCATACGGAGAGAAGTCATTGGTTGCTTTTGAGCAAAGAAATGAATCTGACTTGTATTATTAAAGAATTACTATAGATGCGTTGTTGAAAATAGGTTGTAGAAGATCATAGCAGAATATCAGAGGCTTTCTGTGAGGTTCCAATCTAAATAAATTAAAATTAAGGAAACCAGGATGGGTGCTACACAGACATGTGGAAGTGGTAACTCAGAATAGGGGGGTAATGATGGAGATGATGTGTTATATACTCAGGTTCTAGATATGAAACTAGACCCACACAAATGTAAGCGACCCATTAGAATATGAATTATGGTAAATTTGTCTTTTTTAAGTTCTGTTTTATCCCCAGTATATAAAACAATGCCTGGTACATAATTATGTAACAGATGTTGTTGCTATTGTTACGTGCCATCAAGTCAGCATCAACTCATAGAGACCCTATGCACAACAGAACGAAACACTGTCCGATCCTGGGCCAACCTCACAACCTCACTTTGCCAATCCATCTCACTGGGGGTCTTCCTCTTTATCTCTGACCATCCACCTTACCAAACACGATATCTTTCTCCAGCAACTGCTCCCTCCTGACAATATGTGCAAAGTTTGAGAGACGAAGTCTGGCCATCCTGACCTCCAAGGAGCACTGTGGCTACACGTCTTCCAACACAAATCTGTTGGTTCTTTTGGCAGCCCATGGCGCTTTCAATATTCTCCTCCAACACCATTACTCAAAAGCATCAATTCTTCTACAGTCTTTCTTATTCACAGTCCAGCTTTCACATGCATATGAGGTTACTGAAAATAAGATGACTTGGGTGAGGTGCACCTTAGTGCTCAAGCTGACATCTTTGCTCTTCAACACGGTCTTGTGCAGCAGAGTTGATTTCTTGACTGCTGCTTCCATGAGTGTTGATAGTTGATCCAAGAAGAGTGAAATCTTTGACAACTGTAATCTTTTCTCCATTGATAAGAATGTTGTTTATTGGTTCAGTGATAAGGATTTTTGTTTTCTTTACATTGAGATGCAACCCACACTGAAGGCTGTGCTCTTTGATCTTCATCAGTAAATATTTTAAGTCCTCTTCACTTTCAGCAAGCAAGGTTGTATCAATAAAGTTAGGCTGCACAGGAAACACTCACCCATCTATGCCAAGAAATCTGGAAGACAATTATCTGGCCGACTGATTGGAAAGAGATCCATATTTGTGCCCATTCCAAAGAGAGGTGACCCAACGGAATGTGGAAATCCTCAAACAATCTATTTGATATCTCATGCGAGTTAAGTTTTACTAAAGGTAATACAGAAATGGCTACAAGCATATATTGACTTAGAACTTCCAAAGGTTCATGTCAGATTCAGAAGAGGCTGTGTAATGAGGGACATTATTGCTGATGTCTGATGAATCTTGGCTGAAAGCAAAGAATATCAGAAAGATGTTTACCTGTGCTTTATTGATTATGCAAATGCTTTCGATTGTGTGGAATTACAAGCTATGGACAACATTGCTAAGTATGAGTATTCTGGAACACTTAATTGTGCTCAAGAGGAATCTGTACCTGCACCAAGAGGCAGTTGTTGAAACAGAACATGGTTTAAAATTAAGAAAAGTGTGTGACAGGGTTGTATTGTTTCACCATATTTATTCAGCCTGTATGTGGAACAAATAATCTGAGAAGCTGGGATATTATGAAGAAAAATGTGGCATTAGGATTGGAGGAAGACTCATTAACAACTTGCGATATGCTGATGTAACAGATACTTATTAAATAAAAGAATGTTCAACAAAACTTACAATAGGACATCCTAGTGGATTAACTATGAATTTCAAGTGAAAGTGTGGAGTCACATATTACTCCAGACTTTCAAAGTAGAGCAAGTTGACGAATGTTGTTGTTTTTGTTGTTGTGTTGTGAAGTGCCATTGAGTCGGTGCCGACCTATAGCGACCCTGCATAGGGTTTCCGAGGAGGAGCTGGTGAGCTTGAACCACCGACCTTGCAGTTCAAATGGCTTTACAGTCTGGCAAATTAACCCACAGTGCCACACATTAAGTGCTGCCAAGTCAATTCCTCCTCATAGATACCCTGAATAGGGTTTCTGAGGAGGGGCTGGTGAGCTTGAACTGCTGATCTTGCAGTTCAAAATGACCTTGAAATCCAGTACATTACCCTACAGTGCCACACCAGGATGCTAAGTTGAAAAATGGTACTGCTATTTAGAGATACGAAGACTAAAGAAGTTGCAAGCCTTGACTGGGGGGAGGGTTTGGAATTAGGGTTTCTTCCTAATATGTGGCATTGAGATGTCTACTAGATATTTAAGAGTCCTGGTGTGATGATGCTATACAAAAAGCACTGGACCGAAGGCTCATTTGAATCACAAGGTTCATGATTGAAACACATTAGCTGTTCCTGGAAAACCCTGTACAAGATCACTATGGGTCCGAACAGACTCAATGGCACTTAACAACAACAACAAAAGATATTTAAGTGGCTATATAAAGTAATGAGTTAGGAATATGAATATGGATTTTTAGTCTGTACCGAAGATATATTAGGGTACTTCAAAAAGTTTGTGGAAAAATGTAATTTATAAAATGAAAAATTTCCAGAAACTTTTTGAAGTCCCTTCACATACTGGTGAGATGTGAGCAGCATATAGATAACATTTTAGATAATGACATTGGATTAGGTTACATAGGAACTAAGTGTAGTTAAAGAAGAAAAGGGATCTGATAACTTAGCCCTGGACACTGCATTATTAAGAGGCTGGGAAGAAGAAGTGGATTCTGTAAAGAAGACTGAGAAGGCATGACCAGAATGTAGGAAGAAAACTGTGAAAATGGGCCCTGAGAGCCAAGTGAAGAAAGTTTACCAAAGAGGAGAAAGTGAAATGTAGACTGAGAGTTGAACATTAAATTTGGCAACAACGAGTTTGTGGGTGGCTTGATAATAACAATGTTTTTTACTAGCATGGGAAATCTTGCTTGGGATAATGCCAAAAAAGAATTGACAAAGTGGAAGTCAGTAACTAAAGATAACTGAAGAAGTTTTGTTATAAAAGGAAGTAGAAGAAAGCAATAACATTTACAATTGCCACATAAAGGATGAAATATTTAGGAATAAATTTAACCAAAAAATGAAGGAGTTATACAAAGAAAACTATAAAACACTACTATAAGAAACCAAGAGACTTACAAAAATGGAAGAATATACCATGCTCCTGGATAGGAAGACTTAACATTGTCAATACTACACAAAGCAATCTACACATATAATGCAATCCCAATCCAGATTCCAATTCTTTAGAAAGATGGCAAAAAACAAAACAAAACAGACAAAAAACTGCAAACTTTATATAGAAAGGAACGAGACCCAGGTTAAGCAAAGCACTGCTTAATAAGAAGAATAAAGTTGGAGGCTTCTCACTCCCTGATTTCAAAATTTACTGCTTGGCTACCGTGGTCAAAACAGCCTGGTACTGACACACAGATCAATGGAACAGAATTAAGATTCCAGAAATTAAACAATCCACATACAGCCAACTGGTCTTTGACAAAGAGCCAAAGTACACTGAGTGGAGAAGACATATTCTCTTCAACAGATGGTGCTGGCAGAATTGGAAAGCAACATGCAAAAGATTGAAACAAGACCTTTACCTCATACCATATACAAAGACCAATTCAGCATGGATTAAAGACCTAAATGTGAATCACATAACTATAAAGGTCATCAGTGAAAAATAGAGACAAATTTAAGGGCTCTAATCTAGCATACACACAGAATACGAAAGATTGCAAAAATTACACACACATAAGAAGACAAAATAGATAATTGGGATGTTCTAAAAATTAGAAACTTATACGCATCAAAGGATTTCAACAAAAGAGTAAAAAGGGAGCCCACCGAATGGGAAATATTTTGCCATGACATATCAGACAAGGGACTAATTTCTGAAATCTATAGGAAACTATAACACCTCTACAAGAAAAAGACAAGCAACCCAATTAAAAAATGGGCACAGGGCATGAATAGACACTTCACCAAAGAAGACATTCAGGCAACCAACAAACATATGAAGAAATATCGACAATCATTAGCCATTAGAGTGATGCAAATCAAAACATCGAGATATCACTTCACACCAGGAATAACAGCGAAGTTCAAAAATACAGAGGATAATAAATGCTGGGTAGGATGTGGATAGACTGGGACCGTCCTACATTGCTGGTGGGAATGCAAAATAATCCAACAACTCTGAAAAACAGTATGGTGCTTCCTCAGAAAATTGGAAATGGAAATACCGTATGATCCAGCAATTCCTCTACTTGGTATATATCCACAAGAAATATGAGCCATAACACAAGTTCATACATTCATAGCAACACTATTCACAATAGCAAAAAGATGGAGACAGCGTAAGTGCCCACCAATGGAAGAATGGATAAACAAGTTGGTACATACATACAATGAAATATTATGGTACCTTAAAGAATAACAAGGAAGTTGCAAGCCACCACACAACATTAATGAACCTTGAGGACATTATTGCATAAGACCATTAGTATAAAAGCTTAAGAAAAGATACCCATACTAAAAAAAAAAAAAAAAAAAAATCTGGTTGGTTACTGGTAAAGTTGGGATGTGGGGTTTTGCGAGAGGTGGTAGCAGGTGGCAGGTGACAGTAGAGCACAGGGTAGGGGCAGACACATCATAGTTCTGGTGTTGGGGAGTGAGGTACACAAGAAGGGGGTGGTGTGGAAGAACCAGGTAGATAAGGAAAACGCTGAGACAGGTTTGCATGGGCTAAATGGTACAGAGGCAAATAGTGATGCATGCTCAACCCTGGAACAATAGGGCTCTGTAAGACATAGTTTGAAGAGGGGAAATAATACTAAGATGCTTGACTGTCTTATGATTACTGGTTCCTCTTGCCTACTATTGTAAAATGGACACTTGAGATGGCTAGAAAGGAATGTCAGGAAACATGATTACAGAGAGCTTGTAAGCCCGTCTTCAGCCTATAACGGATTGGAATACCTAAAAGAGTTCTACAACTTGCCCAGTGAAATAGACCTCTTGTGGAGGCTTTGTAGTATATAGGACCTTAGGTGTGAAATCCTGAGTCCTATCCAGAACCTTATGAGGTGGGACATACCCACTAGAAAGGACAAGCAGACCAGCGTGGAACAGCTAGAGCAACAGAAGATACCTCTTCAAAGAAAGATCATTAGGAAAAAAACCAAAAAAACAAAAAATGGCAGTATGACTGGCTACTTCAGGAATAAGCAAGTTGTTTGCTGGGAAGCCATTAAGGCAAGCAATCAAGTTCCTTCAGTACAAACCCCCTGTAATACTAAAACTCAAAGGGAACACACGAGTAGGCATGTAAGATTGCTGACGACCACACTAGTTAACTGGTGAGTGGAAGAGGGGGAAAGGCAGCAATGAAGATATGGGCTGAGTTCAACCACGTTCCATAGACTTCTGTTGACCTGGAGATGAGAGAGAGAAGAGGAAGGGCTGGTTGGTTCAAAGTGTGGTGAGACCTGGGGACACCTGAGCCCATGGACAAGGACATAGCCAGAGGGCTACAGCTGAGAATGAAGCATCCAGCTGATATGAAGTGAGGGGAGTTGCACAAGAACACCCAAAGATGCAGACAGTAGCCATTTGACGTAGCCTCTATGGCTTGATAATCAGAACTCATCTAGAGGAAGATAAAACAAAAAAGAACAAAACCATCTTTGATAAAGGAAGCAAGGTTCAATTGCTACAATTTGATGAACTTGACCTATACTCATAGAGGTTGTTGTTGTTAACTACCGTAGAGTCGGTTCCAGCTCATAGTGACCCTGCACAGGGTTCCTGAGACTTCAAATCTTTACAGGAGCAGAAAGCCTCATCTTTCTCCCACAGAACAGCTGGTAGTTTCGAACTGCCGATGTTGAGGTTAGCAGCCCGATTTGTAACCACTATGCTACCAGAGATCCTTATTCTAATAGAGGTGTTGTTGTTGTTAAATGCCATCGAGTCGGTTCCGACCCATAGCGACCCTGAACAGGGTTTCCAAGGCTATAAATCTTTACGGGAGCAGAAAGCCTCATCTTTCTCCCGCGAAGCAGCTGGGAGTTTCGAACTGCTGGCCTTGCGGTTTGCAGCCTGATTCGTAACCACTACGATACCAGAGGTAGTAACTCTAAATACCAACAAAGAGGGAAGGAGTCTTCACATCAAGTATCAATGCTATTCCCTCTGTACACAGAGTAGATAGGGATGGGCAACTTTAGACATTGGCTACCTAAAATGAGGGGGAAATAAAGGCACAAAGTGACTGGCTTATAAGGTTATAAGGGGGAGTTTAGATTAAGAGTCTGTAAGGGAAGAAAGAGTCCCCACTGAATAGTTTTCATCTTGTGTAGATGGGTCTGGTTAAAAGAGATGGGGTTAAGATTCTTAAGATTCAATAGTGAGTGATAGTTATTATGAATAATTGCAACTGTCACAATTGTAAAGGTGGAAGTTTTGTAATAAAAAAAGGGGAGTAGTTAATCTTACAGTCCAGAAACAAAGGGCCCTAAGATCATCAAGGGCGAAGAGCACAAGCAGAATGGGAGACCTTATCCAGAGAAGCAGGGACACTAGAGATGAAGGCAGAGATGGGGACATGGCGAGAGGGAGTGGCTGAGGACTCTAGATGCATGGAAAGAGAGGGACTAAGAGCTGGTGGCCAGGAGGAAGACTTGCAGAATGTGTCCTTTGGTGGTGTAAATTATTATATATGCCTGAGTGTCTAAAAAAAAAAAAAAGAGCTAAAGTGAATAGAGAGAAATACTGTTACTGTTAACTGATGGTACATGGAGGGGATTATAATCATTGTAATGAAACAAGGTGTGTGATTTGTTGAATGTAAAACTGATGATCTGCCTTGTAAACTTTAACTCAATTCACAATAAAAACCTCAAGAAAAAAAAAAAAGTAGAGAACTGGGGATAAATATACGAATATTTATTATATAGACTTTTTATGAGAATAGTATCCAAATTAGTTCAAAGTAAGCTTACATTGTTCCTCCACTTACCCAATTCTGTTCTAATTTTTGGTGTGGGTCACTGCCTCCTTAACCAGAATGGGTGCTGCTTAGGACTGTGTTTGATTACGTATATATATATTCCTATGGCCTGGTACCAGTCCTGGCGCACAGTAAATCTACAATAACTGTTTATGGAATGCATAATTGAGTGACAGAATAAATATTAATCTGAATCTAAATATTCCAAAGAATAAAGACTAAGTACACATTTTAATACCTTACTAAAGTTACAAAGTAAGTGTGTGTTCTGTGCTAGTTGGAGACAGCTGCAGGCATCTTAGACAGCCTGCCAATACAACCAAGATATGCGTGCACAGTTCCTATTTGTAATAATCTCAGATGCACCTGCAATCAATAGTGCCACCACAAATCAATGAATCCTGCCATAACAAAAATTACCATGCCCTTTCCTTGTACAATACAAGGCAGGTTCAAATAACCTTTAAGGAAATATGCTGTTACATCAAGAAAGAATGTCAAACTTCTGCCCAAAACATTATAAAATTGCTACTTCCATTACCACCTGCCTCTGTTTTTAAGGAAGCAAACACTAGAAAATATGGAGCAGTCGAAGGAATATTGCCTGTGATTAGGATAAAATTGCTACTGCAAATACTGCTGTTTCCTTCTTCTTCTGACATATAACTAATGGAATATATTCAGTAGCACTAAAATAAATGGAGCTCAATAAACAACAAAAACACACATTTCATGGGAAACAGAAAACTTGGTGGGTAATAATTATCAGGAATAATTTGAGATGCTTATATTGCTTTTCTATTAAATGACTGATACCATATAAAACACCCTTAACCTCTCTCTTGGCTCACAGCTGTATGGTGAACAGCTACTTCATCTACTATAACGGTCTATAAATCCATTTAGCTCTCATACTGGCAGGCAAATTTCATATTCACTGTCTGCAAGTCTTAAGAAAGCAGATAGTTCCTTTTAAACCCAACAATAAGAAGTGAAAACTATTCTGTATGTGTAGTTTTTAGAAAGACTCTAAAATCTAACCATTCATCCCTTGTTTCCTGGTGGAGCCCTGGTTATCTGCCCTAAGGGACAAAATCAGCAGCAGAAAAATCCATATTTTCTCTTCAACTTATCATATGCTTTCTGTGATCACTGCAGTAGATACCACTTTACAATTTAGTTTTGTTTATGTGTCTTTCCAAATGTTTTTGTATGTCCTGAGCATGTGCCATCTGTGGAAGGGTAGTGGGACCCACTGCATAAAGACTTAAAAATGAATTCAATGTGCTTCAAGAAAGATGGGAATGGAAAGAGTCAAGGACACGAATAGATTAAGTGGAGAAGCTGAGTGGTGAGTACATGTGTGCTCATAAACTATTCTCTCACCCTCCATTTTAAAATAAACTTATTATTGTGAACTGAGTCCTGGTGTCATGATGGATGGTAAGCACTCAACTGCAAGGTCAGTCTGCACTGCAAGTCGGTGGTTCAAACCCATTAACTACTCCTTGGAAAGCCTATAAAGGGGTCAATATGAGTCAGAACCAACTTGACAGCACTTAACAACAACAAAGACAATTATGAACTGAGTGAAGTTTTACAGAGCAGATGATCTGATTTACATTCCACAAATCACACACACACATACTTCATTCCATCTCAATTATTGCAATCCCCGCCACACAACGGTACCCATCCTACTTACTCCCTTTTCCATGACTTTTCCATTACTCCTTCCTTCGCAATCCTTCTGAATAAGAAGATGGATTGGCATAGTGGCAGCAGCACTGGGCTCAAGAGTATTGATTGTGAGGCTGGCACAGGAATGGGCAGTGTGTTGTGCTTTGTTTTGTTGTGCATGAGTTCGCTGTAAATTGGAATTTTTGCATCTGTCTTCATGAAGGATATTGGTCTAGAAGTTTCTTTTTTCGTGAATTCTTTGCCTGGTTTTGGAATCAGGGTTTTGTTCACATGATAAAATAAACTCTAGAGTTTTCCATCATTTCCTATTTTCTGGAATAGTTTAAGTACAAATGGTGTTAGCTCTTCTCTGCACGTTTGGTAGAATTTCCCAGTAAAGTCATCTGTGCCTTTTTTTGTTGGTGGCTTTCTAAGGACCTGATGAATTTATTCTTTTGTTATAAGTATGTTCAAGTTTTATACTTCAGACATGTTATTTTAGATAGGTTTGTGTTTCTAAAAGTTGCCCATTTCCTCTTAATTTGTTGGAGGACAATTATTCATAGCATTATGTCATTATCCTTTTTATTCCCTTTGCTTCTTTTGTGATGCCACCTTTTCATTTCTTATATGTGTTATTTGCATCTTCCCCTTTTTTTCCTTTGTTAGATTTGCCAGTGCTCTGAAAATTTTATTAACCCTTTCAAAGAATCAACTTCTTGACCTGCAGTTTTTTCCTACTGTTTTTCTGTTTTCTGCTTCATTTATTTCTGATGTAATTGTTATCATTTTTCTTCTGATAGCTATAAGCTTACTTGGCTGTTATTTTTCTAATGAATGTTGGGTTAAGGTGTTACTTTTGTGTCCTTCTCCTTTTTGAATGCATGCATTTATTGCTATAGAATCTCCCCTGAGCATTGCTTGTGCTTTGTCCCAAATCCTTTGGTATGTTGTATTTTTGTCCTTATTTGATTCAAGGAATTTTTTAAAACTTCATTTTTTTTTTTTTAACAGAGTATTATTCAACTTCCACTTAAGGGATTTTGTCCTTGATCTTCCTATTACAGCTCAATAATTCCATAGTGTTGGGATCTGAGAAGATATTTTTTAGTATTCTGATGATTTTAAATTTATTGAGATTTGCTTTGTGGCATAGCATATGGAGAAGAGAATGTTATTATTTATTACCTCCATAATAATATTTAGTATGGAGAATGTTCTGTGTGCACTATAAAATAATGTACATTGTGCTGTTGAGTGCTCTGTGTATGTCTATGAGGTTAAGTTGAGTAATTGTGTTTAGCTATTCTGTGTTTTTGCTGAGTTTATTTCTAATTGTTCTGTCCATCACCAGTGGTGTATTTTAAAAATCCTATTATTGTTGTTGTCATGTACCATCAAGTCAGTCTACTCTTAGTGACCCTGTATAGAGTTTCTGAGGAATGACTGATGTATTTGAACTGCTGACCTTGTGGCTAGCAGTCCATAGAACGATACCAAGAGGTGTCTTTTCTTTCTTCAGTTCTCTTAGAGTTTATGTATTTTTGAGGCTCTTTCATTGGAAGCATAGATTTTATGGTTCTGTCTTTTTGTTTGAGTGACATAATGATATAATGTCCTTCTTTGTCTCTTAGGGTGGTTTCTGCCTTAAAGTCTACTTTATCAGAGATTAGTATTACCATTCCTACTTGCTTTATTTCTTTATTGTCACTAGCTAGATTTTTGTCTTCATTCAATTTTTAGTCTATTTTTGTAGACAGCAGATTCCAGTATCTTGTTATTCTATTCATTTTGCTACTTTCTGTTTCTTGCCTGGTAAATTTGCATTTCGTGTAATTACTGATAGATTCCTGGTGTGGCACCTTAGGATAGCCACTGGACCACAAGGTCAGTTTGAACTACAAGGTTGCCCTTCAAACCCATCAGCTGCTCCTCAGAAACCATATACAGGGTTGCTATGAGTTGGAATCAACTGGACAGCACTTAACAACAACAACACGTGAACTGATTGCAGTCCTTTTGCTATGTGTTTTTCTGTGGTCTGTTGGTTTCTTTGTTCCACATAATTTTCTGTATTGAGTTCATTTTATTTGTGGGTGTTCTTTGCATTTTTTTCACTGCTGTAGTAGTGTTTATTACTCTTTCTGATTTTCCTTTTTTAAATGAATTTTGTTAATTTATTAATTTCTTCCCAAGTTTAAAATAGTCTGTTTTATCCTAAAATCTACTCAATTTCTTTGCCACTGGATATTCTGTAACTATACAACACATTGTTTTTATTTACTTAGTACTTATCTTCATTACACATTGATATCTTCAGTTCCCGATTTTTGGACTTGTAAACTGGTTTTACTTTGGATACTTCTATATCTTGATGGTCTTCTGGGGGATGTTGTCATGTACATTAATCTCAGGTTATTGTCTGTGGTTGTTGCTTCTTTTCTCTATCCAAATAATTTCCTTTAGTTTGTTTGTTTGTTTTGTTTTAACTTAGTCTAGTTACTACAAATTCCTTTAATTTCTGTTTATCTGGAGATACCATAATTTTGCAGTTATAGTTGAAGGACACTTTTGCTAGGTATATAATTCCTGTTGTTGTTGTTGTTGTTAAGTGCCATTGAGTCTGTTCCGACCCATAGCGACCCTGTACAGGATTTCCGAGGGTGTAAATCTTTACGGGAGTAGAAAGCCTCCTTTTTCTCCCGCGGAGCGGCTGGTAGTTTCAAACCGCTGACCTTAAGGTTCGCAGCCCGATTCGTGACCACTACGCTACCAGAGCTCCTCTAGCTGGCATTTATTGTTTTCTTTCAGAGTTTTATATATGTCATCTCACTGTTTTAGCTGAGTTTAGTCTTAATCTTTCTCCTTTGCATCTCCAAGATAACTTTTTGTCTATCCAAGATAACTTTTTGTTTATCCCAAGCTACTTTTAGGATTATTCCTTTGTCTTTGGTTTAGCATAGTTTAATTATGTTTGGTGATTTTCTTTTGCAATCTAGCCTGTTTGTGGTTCATTTAGCTTCTGGAATACTTTATCTTCTCACCTTTCATGACAGTAGGGACATTTTCTTCCAAAATTATTTGACAATTTTCTTTGTGTATTTCACTTTTTTCTTCTTGTTCTGGAATTCTGATCACGAAATCATATCATTCCTCTTAAATCACAGACTTTGTTTGGATTTTTTTTTTTTTTTTTTTTTACTGGTTGTTCCTCTATTGTTAAGTGATGTCAAGTTGGTTCTGACTCATAATGACCTTGTGGTTAGCAGTCTAGTGCTTATCCTACAGCGTCACATGAGGACAGTTGATCCTTCAGCAGATGAATGTTGAGATATTTGTCTTTAAGCTCATTAATTTAGCTGTCCATTGATACAAATCCGTTTCTTTGCCCTTACAATATATTCTTTATATCTGAAACCTTAGTATTAATCTTCTGGATTTTCATTATAGATTTTATACTGTTTCTAATTATTTTAAAATTATTTTGTCTGTTTGTTCTTGTGGTATTTTCCTGAATTCTTAGAACATATATTCTGTGTTCTACTTGCTTGCTTCTGTCGTTTCTTCATTTTTCTTTCAATCCACTGAAAGACATAAATATCATTCTTTTGAATTCTTTGTCAGGTAATTCCAGTTTTGTTTTGTTTATTTTCCTCAGAAGCTAGTTTTGACTTTACATCTTTGTCACTTGTTTGAGTCACTCTTTTTCCTTCTTGTGAAGTGAAAAGTTTATTGTCTTTGGAACACTGTGGTATTGTTGTACCTGAATTTAATTGATGATTTTATTTTTTATGTCTTGGCACCTTCTGGCACTCATCACTTGCCTCTTGGTGAGTCTTAATAGAAGACAGAAGTGTGTGCAGAGTTCTCCATCCACCATTCGTGTTGCTCAGTTCAGGCTGGTTTTGGCTGTTGTCCATCATTGATCAGGTGGCATAGTAGACGACAGTGTCTCTTGTCCAGTGGGTGGATGTGCAGAGGGCAAAATTGTGTTTTCATTATGAGCATAGTTGCTGTCTCCTGCTGCATGGGGTAAGAATACATACATACATCAACAACAAAAAAGCACTGAACAGCAAACAAGAAAATAATAAAGGATAAAAAAGCAGGCAGTTGCAAGAAAATATATTTACATGAGAAAAAAAGGAAAAAAATAAAATTTCAAAAGAGAAAACAAGAAGAAATAAAAATCATAATATACAAAACAAAGGAGAGGGAAGATGTATAAAAGAGAGAGAAGAGAATAGTAAAGTAAAATGAAAAGGGAAGAAAGAAATAAGAAGAGGGTGGAAAGAAACAGAAGAAAGAAGGAAAATAAAGAAAGGATAAAAAAGGGAAGAGAAAGAGGAGAAAAGCACACGAGTGAACTGAAAATACCTAGGACAGGTGATAGACCTAGAGGGGACAAAAGTGTGGGACTCCGCCAGCCAAGGAGCTCAGATAGTAGGAGGGCAAGGGATGAAAATATGACTTGCCTGATCTTGTAAGCCTAGGTCACGATATATAAAACAGACAAAGTTCATCAAATCATAAGGGGTAGATGACGTTAGGGTCTTTGTTTCCAGAAGGAAACTTTCAGGTCCAGAGGACAGCTGAAACACGGTGGCGAGTTATGGGAACTCCTGCTAATTTAGGGATTGCTGGGAACGGACTCTGCATGTTCTGCTGGTGCTGGGCTCACAAGTAGTTTGCCTTAGATTTATGGTATAACTGCAGCTGTTCTGAGAGTTAAGGACGGTTGGGGCTGGACACAGCTCTAGTAACCAGGGGAGCATATGAAAAAATGTGCAAAAAGCAAGAATCATCACTAGTCACCAATGTGCATCCAGGCTGTAAAACTGCCTCTTGGATCCAATGAGGCTTTCAGAAGTTCAAGAAGGCCATGCCAAGCCAAGTTGGTCAGCTGTCAGTTAATCATCTATCAGACCCCATCTCTTCCCCTATTCAATTTACCCTCCTAGTCAGTATTCCATCCACTTCTCTGAACTTTCCTTTGAAGCTCACAGTTCCAGGATTATAATCTGTATTTGTTTCATTTGGTCTCTCTTGTCTTTATTGCAGAAGGTAACTGTAGTAGGTTTGCCTAGTATGCCATCTTAACAAAGTGTCTCTCTCCATTTTTATATGTTTTAAGTTATCCATAAAACGTTATTTCAAAATACAAAGGATCTACAGTAAAATATATCCACAAACAATATGACAGTGCAGACATTTATTGAAACTATAAAATGTTTCATATCTTTTCCTCAGTTCTGGGCACTGAGGAAAAGATGAAAAGGCATGAGACTTTCTATAAAAGATCATTTTTTAATTGGGTTATTTGTCTTTTTCTTGTGGAGGTGTTGTAGTTTCCTATATGTTTTAGAAACAAGTCCCTTGTCTGATGTGTTGTTGCAAAATATTTTTTTCCCATTCTGTGGGTCCCCTTTTTACTCTTTTGGTGGCCTTTTAAAAAATGTTTTATTGTGAATTATATGATAGTTTACATGGGAGAACATTAGTTTTACATTCATTCTATCGTATATCATTTCATTGCCATGGTTACAATCCCCTCCATGCATCATCAACCAACCAAAGAGTCTACCCTGCAAGCCTGCCCCCTACACTACCACCCCTCCTCCAGTCTTCAGCACACAGTCACTCTCCCTTTCTGGATCTAAAGTCCCCAGATGCTCCATCGCTCCACGTCATCATCATCATCTCTGCCTCCATCTCAGACATCACTGCTTCTCTAGTCTTTTGATGCACATAGGTTTTTAATTTTTAGTATGTCCCAATCATCTATTTTGTTTGGTTTTGTTTGTGTAATTTTCAAAATATTTGGTAGTCTGTGTATGCCATGAATTAGAGCCCTCACATTTGTTCCTTTTTTTTTTATTGATGACCTTCATAATTTTGGGATTCACATTTATTTAGGTCTTTAATCCATGCCGAGCTGGCTTTTGCGTAGGGCGTGAGGTAAAGGTCTTGTTTCAATTTTTTACATATCGCTTTCCAGTTCTGCCAACACAATCTGCTAAAGAGACTATCTCCTCCCCATGCAATATACCTAGGCACTTTGTCGAAAATCAGTTCACTGTATGTGGATGGGTTCATTTCTGGATTCTTGATTCTGTTCATTTGATCTATGTATCCTACATTGTACCAGTACCAGGTTGTTTTGACCATTGCTTTCATGTAGTAAACTTTGAAAATTGGAAGGAAGAGGCTTCCAACCTTGTTCTTCTTCTTAAGCAGTGCTTTGCTTATCCTGGGTCTCTTTCCTTTCCATATAAAGTTTGTTATTGTTTTTTTTTCTTTCTTTCATCTCTTTGAAGAATGTCCTTGGAATCTGGATTGGGGTTGCCTTATATGTGTAAACTGCTTTGGGCAGTATTGACAGTTTCATGATGTGGAGTCTTCCTATCCAGGAACATAGTATATTCTTCCACTTTTGTAAGTCTCTTTTGGTTTCTTGTAGTAGGGTTTTGTAGTTTTTTTT
>NW_006408652.1:1435563-1436732 GCF_000296735.1 Chrysochloris asiatica | reverse complement strand
GGTAGGTCATGTATTTCTAAAAATGTATGCATCTCTTCTAAGTTTTCAAATTTGTTGGAGTACAACTCTTCATAGTATTCTGTTATTATCCTTTTGATTCTGTTTGTTCCGTTGTTACATCACCCATGTGGTTTCTAATGTGACTTGTCTTCTCCTTCTTTTCTTTTGTTAGGTTTGATTGATAGTTTTGCTGGATAGATGATTCTTGGTTGACAGTTTTTGGGTTTTTTTTCTTATAGGGCTTTGTAGATGTCTCCCCTTTGCCTTCTTGAATGCATGATTTGTTCTGAATAGTCAGAGCTTAATCTGATTTTCTTGCCTTTATAAGTGACATTTCTCTTCTCCCTGGCCGCTTTTAGTCCATTTCTTATATTTTATTAACAATCATCTGGACCTCTTTTTGCAGGTTTTGAATTGTTTCCAATGCTATATCAATCTTGTTTGATTGCTCCTATAGTACTTTCCTGACTTCTTCCTTATTTTCCTCCACCCCTTTTCGGAGCATTTGAATTTGTTTCCATAGCATTCATCTGAATTCCTTCTCAGGCAAATCCAAAGCCTACTCTTCCTCTTCTGGAAAGCCTTTGTCTGCCTCCAGCTCACTTGTCTTAGTTACTCTTTTCTGTTTTTGGACTTTGTTTTTTGTCATTTTCAGTAGTTAGGTAGGTTTTTAATGTTTGTTGCTGTGTTGTTAAGCTTACTGAGTGTCTCTTGGTGGATATGATCAGGAGATAGGCTGCCCTTTTCACATGTAATGTCTAGCAGCTGTTATTGGCTCTTGTTTCAATGGTGGAATATCATGGGGTATGCTTGTAGCTTGGCTATCTGGCCACAATTGCTGTCTCTTCTTGAGTAACATAGGAAGAAAAAGCTCCCACCTCCTGGAAAAAAGTGTGATCTAAAGGACCAAAACCAGAAGCAATATAAAAGCAGAGACAAAAACCACCACTCTAAAACAAAAATAAACCTGTAGCCAACTGGCCAGTTGCCTATGCTGTAGTGTGTGCACCATAGAAACCTCCAGCAGTGGGTGGGGGTGTTTACTCACTCAGACCCCGCCTCTAGTCACCACCGTAGAGGTGTGCAGATATTGAGAAGTTAATGGGAGAAAGATTATCTACTATTTTTGTCTATGATTGTCAGTTAGGTATCTATGTTTTGTTGTTGTT
>NW_006408652.1:1431801-1434374 GCF_000296735.1 Chrysochloris asiatica | reverse complement strand
GACACTTAATTAATCACATAGGAAGTTTTACATAGACCAAGAGGCAGTAGTTTGAACAGAACAAGATATCACATGAATGGTTTAAAATCAGGTAAAGTATGTGTCAGGGTTGTATTCTTTCACCATGCTTATTCAGTCTGTATGCTGAGCAAATAATCCAAGAAAGTGGATAATATGAAGAAGAATGTGGTATTATAATTAGAGGAAGACTCATTAACAACCTGTGACATGCAAACGATACAACTTTGCTTGCTGAAAGCACTTCAATGTAAAAACACTGTTGGACCAATGAACAACATCATGACAAATAGAGAAAAGTTTGAAGTTGTAAACAAACAAACAAAAACTTCCATTGGCTTGGATCCACTATCAGAACTCATGGAAGCAGCAGCCAAGAAACCCAACAGTGTATTTATTGTATTGGGCAAATCTGCTGTACATGACCTCTTTAAAGTGTGAAGAGCAAAGACATCAGTTTGAGAACTAAGGTGTGCCTGAGACATGGCACTGTATTTTCAATAGTCTCATATGCATGTGAAACTTGAACAATAAATAAGGAAGACCTTAGAAGAAAAGATGCATTTGATACATGGTATTGGGGAAGAATATTTAAAGTACCATGGACTGCCAAAAGAAGAAAGAATTCTGTGTTGGAAGAAGTACAACCAGAATGCTCTTTAGAGGTCACGGCAGACAGACATCATCTCTAATACTTCAGCCATATTATCAGGAGGAACCATTCCCTGGAGAAGGACATCATGCTTTGTAAAGTGTAGGGTCAGCAAAAATGAAAAAGACCCCCAATGAGTTGCATTGGCATAGTGTCAGCAGCAATGGCTCCTGAATAACGATTGTGAGAAGTGCTTCATTCTGTTGTGTTTTAAGGTCGCTATTGGTTGCAACTGATTCACTGGCACCTAACAACAACAGAATCAAGTTCTAGAATATAAACTGACCCCACAGTTACTGCATTACTAAATGAAATCTTTGTCATGAAAACAAGCCTTTAAGTAGTAAGGGGGTCATACTGGTTTTTCAGAAACAAAGTCCCCAAGAGTAAATATTGTAGACCAATAAAGGGACCATTACGATTCTGTAATAGCCTTGGCAAGCATTATGCTGAAACTTGCTATATATAGAAGGCAATATAATTCATCCAATAGTTTATATTTGTCATCTGCCTTAAATAAGCAAATCTGGCCTGTCCATCTGAGATAGAGAAGGTATAATTCTTTAAAATAATACTTCTCATTCCAATGATTTTGGTTGTATTAAGGCTGAAAACATATATTGACACATTTCAATCTACACAAATTTTCTGAATATCATCTCACACCAGCAATAATAGCAAAGATCAAAAAAGTAGAGGACAATAAATGCTGGTGAGAAATCGGAGAGACTGGGACGCTCCTGCATTGCTGGTGGGATTGTAAAATGATCCAGCCACACTGGAAAGCAATATGGCACTTCCTCAGAAGGTTGGAAATAGAAATGCTTTATAATCCAGCAATTCCTCTACTTGGTATTTACCCACAAGAAATATGAGCCATAACACGGGTAGATATATGCACAACAATGTTCATAGCAGCACTATTTACAATAGCAAAAAGATGGAGATAGTCTAAGTGTCCATCAATGTAAGAATGGATAAACAAATTGTGGTACATACACACAATGGAATATTATGCTACATTAAAGAATAACAAGGAAGAGGTAAGCCACTGCATAACATGGATGAACCTTGAGGACATTATGCTGAGTGAAATTAGTCAGTCACAAAAGGAGAAATACCGCATAGGACCACTACTGTAAAAGACTAAGAAAAAGAACCCATACTAAAAGTGCAGGGGGGAATCTTTGCTGGTTACCAATATGTAGGGGGTGGGTTGAGGGGAGGGACGGGAAGGTGGAGCACAGGATAGTTTGGGTGCTGGAGAGGTGAGTAATAAACTAGAAGGGGGTGGGGAATGGAAGAACAAGGCAGATGAGTGAACAATTAGGCAGGTTTCCATGGGCTAAGTGGGACTGAGGTAAATAATGATGTATGCACAACCTTAGAATAACAGGGCTCTAGGATACAGGAATTAAGGCAAGGTTTGAATGGGTAAAAGGTGGGGGAAGTAATGTTAAGATGCTTGAATGTCTTTTGAATCTTGGTTTCCCTTGCCTGTTGTTGTTGTTGTTGTGAGCCATGGATTCGGTTCCAACTCATAGTGACCATGTACAAGGTTTCCTAGGCTGTAAATCTTTACAGAAGCAGAACACCTCATCTTTATCCTGCAGAACAGCTGGTAGTTTCAAACTGCTGAGTGTGAAATTAGCAGCCCAATTTGTAACCACTACACTACCAGAGCTCCTTGCCTACTAAGGTGAAATAGACACTTGTGTGGGAGAGAAAGGAATAGCCAGAAGTATCACCATAAAAAGCTTGTAAGTCCATCTTCTGCCTATAACTGATTGGAATACCTAAAATGAGGATACAAATTGCCCAGTGAAGGAAGCTTCCTGCGGTGCCTTTGTATTACATGAGACCATAGGTGGAATCCTGAACCCCATCCAGAATCTTCTGAGGT
>NW_006408652.1:1426223-1431345 GCF_000296735.1 Chrysochloris asiatica | reverse complement strand
AATGACATAGCCACAGAGAACTAGAGTGGAGGGTGAAGCGGCCAGCTGATAAGAAGTGAGGGGATATGCACAAGAACACCCACACTTGCCACTTGACCTGGCTTCAATGGCTGAATGATCAGAACTCAACTAGAAGAAGAAAGAAGAGGAAAAAAACAGCAATCCACTATAATTTGATGAACTTGACATATACTTATGGATGTAGTAGCTCAAAAGAGGGAACAAATCTTTATAGTGAGGATGGGCAACTTAGACATTGGCTACCCAAAACGGGGGGTGCTACAAAGGCAAGAAGTGACTGGCTTACAAGCTTTCAAGAGGGAGCCTAGTTCCAGAGGGTGTGGAGGAAGGTAGAATCTCCACTGAGTAGTATCCAATCTGTCTGGGTGTGGCTGATGAAAGGAGATGGGGATAGGATTCTTGTGGTACAATAGTGAAGAATTGTTATCAGGACTGATTGTGAATGTTGTAAATATAAAGGTAGACATTTTGTAGCAAAAGGAGGGGAGTGGTTGACTTTACAGTCCAGAAGTGGAGGTCCCTGGAACCATCAAGCGAGAAGAGCGGAGTGCGGGACCTTACCCAGGGAAACAGTGATTCCAGAGATGGAAGCAGAAATGATAATGTGGAGAGATGGAGTGGCTGGGGACTCTAGATCCAGAGAGGGAGAGGAGCTGTGTGCTGATGACCAAGGGGCAGGCTTGAGGGATATATCCTTTGGTTGTTTGATGATGCATGGAGGGGTTTGTAATCATTGCAATGAAAGGATATAAGATATGATGAATGTAAAGCTAATATTCTCCCACGTAAAGTATCACATAATTCACAACAAAACTTGTTATCTTTATTTTTAAAAGGATAGTAGCGTTCTTTGTTTCAAAATTCTAGTTTTTAACTTGAAGTGAACAGTTAGAGACAATTCACTTGCATGGAGTGTTCTGTTCAAACTAATTCCAAGCATAATTTTAGCAAGGCAATAAAATCATATGAGCTTTTTCCAGTCTCAAGTACAATTAGAGGCACTATTTTTAAAAGGCTTTAATTCTTCTTTGGAAAATACTGAATCCATTTTTTTTTAAGTCAACAAAGCTATTCAATTGTAATATGCACAAATTATAATAATATAAATAGTAACACTACTTTGACTAAATGTTTTCTAATCATCCTGCTTTGTGCAATTAAAAAACACACATACACATGTGCAATCATACACACACACACACACACACACACATATGTATATACTCAGTGATTTAATACATTGCAAAGATGATGTTTTCTATACCAGTGAAAAAGTGGAATACCTATGTCTTTTAGACATGTGAAGCAATCAGAGGTTTGTTGTTGTTGTTAGGTGCCATTGAGTCAGTACCAACTCATAGTGACCTTATGCACAGCAGAACAAAACACTGCCCGATCCTGGGCCAACATCACTACTGTTGCCAAGCTTGAGTCCATAAATGTTGCCACTTGGCCAATCCATCTTGACGGGGGTCTCCTTCTTTTTCTCTGACCCCCCACCTTACCAAACATGATGTCCTTCTCCAGCGACTGGTCCCTCCTGACAATATGTCTGAAGTATGAGAGATGAAGTTTGGCCATCTTGGCCTCCAAGGAGCACTCTGGCTGCACTTCTTCCAAAACTGATCTATTGGTTCTTTTGGCAGCCCATGGTACATTCAATATTCTCCTCTAACACAATAACTCAAAATCAGAGGGTAAGAAGATGAAAATAAAGACAAGGAGAAGGAGAAAATAGAAAGGATATAATCAAGAGTGTGATTAAGGTGAAACAGAAAATCCAGTACATGTGCAGTTATGTATACAGTGGAAAAAATAATTTATACATATAGCCGGACACTTTTTTTCTTGAACAAAACACAGTCATGATTTGAGTACAAAATCAAAGATTGCCTAACTTTAAAACGTATATATAGCATTATTGAGGGCAGAAATAATGGAGGAAATGCTGAAATTTTTGAGTTAGTAAACAGTTACTATATAGTCAATATGATAGATCCTAAATGAACAATCCAATAATCATTTGTCAAGTTTATATAGTCCAGTGGTGTACTAGTAAACCAGCTTTCTGAAAAACAAAGTCTTGATATGCAGCATTTGCCAAATCCTGTGGTTAAAATATTCCCATTAAGTTCTGTGTAAAGTTACTGAAATAATGACATTGAAGGCAGAATGGGAAAGACAGACACACAACTGGCTTTCTACAGCAGGTAAGAGCTGGTTCCATCCTACCATAGATACAACCATGTATGCAATGTTGTTGGTGTTATGTGCCATCAAATAGGTTCCGACTCATAGAGACCTTATACACAACAGGAAAATATACTATCCAGTCCTGCACCATCCTTACAATCTTTGTTAAGCTTGAGCCCATTGCTGCTGCTACTGTGCCAATCCATCTCCTTGGAGGTCTTCCTCTTTTTTTGATGACCATGCACTTTACCAAACATGATGTCCTTCTCCAGTGACTTGTCCTTCCTAATAAAATGTCCAAAGTATGTGAGACAAAATCAAGCCATCCTGGCTTCTGTGGAGCATTCTGATTGTATTTCTTCAAAACAGATTTGTTTGTTCATTTGGCAGTCCACGGTACGTTTAATATTCTTCTGCAACCCTATAACGCAAACGCATCAATTCTTTTATGGTCTAACTTATTCACTGTCCTGTGAAACCTGTGCAATGAATGTACCCAATAGCCCAATTATAAAATGCTCCATCACCGTAAATAGTTTGTCCATCAGCCTAAACAATGTTTTTGTTGTTAACTGCATTCAAGTTGGTTCTGTCTCCTATCGAACCTATATAGGGTTTTTGAGGAGTAGCTGGTGGGTTTCCACTGCTAACCTTACAGTTAGCAGTCCACTGCTTATCTGATGACTTCAAACATATCAAATATCATAGAGATGGCACAGAAGCAGGCAATTTTTTTTTTTCTTTCTGTTATACATAAGGTCATCATGAGCTGGAGACTACAACTCAATTACAACTAATAAAGAGAGATTTCCTAATGCCCTATTTCAATTAATCCAAGTTGTTGTGGCTGTTGGATTTGAACCAATCCATGACCAAAACCAAATAATACCTGCTCTGATTTCTATCACCACAGATTATTTTTCCTCATTGTTGAAGTCCATAGAAATATCATATTTTATTCCTTAGTATCAGATTCTATACTGAATATATTATCTTGATCCATCCATGTGACAATACATAGTAATTAACTGTATACTGCAGAACATTATCTTTTAATTTTTTTTCTTTATTGTGAATTGAGTGAAGGTTGACAGAAAAGATCATCTGTTTGACATTCAACAAATCATACACCTTTTTTCATCTCAATGATAGAAATCTCTTTCATGAAACAGCAGTTATCCTGCTTCTTCTCTGTGATTTCTATTGCTATTCCACCCACCTTCTTATCACTTCTCATATTTATCCTTAGGTAAGTGTTGCCATTTTAATTTTGAAAGATTGACCATTCCATGACGAGCATACCTTAGTAGTGTTGTTGTCCCTTCTATATACCTATTAACTGCCTGGGTCACAAAGATGAGCCCAGACCTGAAGGGTGGTCAAGGGCCATAATCTCAGGTTCTTCCAACGTCTTTCTGACCAGTAAGCCCATTTTCTTGTTGTTGTTTTGTTTTTATTTTATTAAATAATTTTGAGTTTTGTTCTACATCTTCTGCTGCTCTATCTTAGACCTTCTAATGTGATCCCTTTCAGAGCAGTTGGTAGTGGGAGCCAGGCACAAATAATTCTGGTCTCAAGATCATGGAGACTGATGTTCACATGTTCCATTAGTCCATTGGACTGATTCCAAGAATCTTCAATTATCATCACTCTTCTTCTGTACGTGGGGAGACCAATAGCTTCACCTTAGACAGTTGCTCATAAGCTTTTAAGAAGCCAACTGGTACTCCCCAAAGTAGGAGTCAGAACATTGTCTTTGTGGACTATGTTATGCCAATTTACCATGGTGCCCCCTAATACTACAGTCTTGAGCCCGCAGGAATAGCAACTCATTGCTTTAAGATATAGGGTAATATCTAAGAAGTCTTCAACATTTTGCTCACTGTATACTCCACCACATTTATAGCTGTGTTTGCAACAAAGGTGAACACCCATGTACAAATATCTTCTTTCAAACTCTTACAATTATGCGATGCATAAACATACATCTATAGCTCACTCTTTCACTCATATACATTAAGCCTGCAGAACCCTGTTGATTCAATATTAAGTATATATCACTATTTGCCTCTATCCCCTTTAGCCTTTGCATATCTCCCTGTGTCTTAACCTGTCTTCATCATTCTTCTAGAAACCTCTCACTTTCTATATATTGCTCTATATATTGCTCTCTAGCCAGTGCATTACTTTCCCTTCCCTCTAACCCCTGGAAACCATCAAATAATGTTTCTTTTAATATGAAAACCTTTTCTTAATTTTTTACAATGGTGATCTTATGCAATATTTATCTTTTTCTGATTGATTAATTTCACTCAACATAATGTCCTCCAGGTTCATCTATGTTATGCATTGTTATACAGTTTCATAGTTATTCAACATTGTATAATATTCCACTGTGTGTATATACTAAAGTTTATTTATCCATTCTTCCAATGACGGGCATTTAGACTGTCCCCATCTTTTTGCTATTGTGAATAGTACTGTGAGGAATCTTGGTGTGCTTATTCCTACTCATGTTTTGCTCTTATTTCTTGTGGATATGTATCAACTAAAGGGATTGCCAAGTCATATAGTGTTTCTGTTTCCTACTTCTGAGAATTGTGTGGCTCATGACAAGATATGGACAACATTGTGAAGTATGAGTAGTCCAGAAGACTTAATTTTGCTCATGAGGAATCTGTATATGGACCAAGAGGCAGTAGTTCAAGCAGAACGTGGGAACACTGAAAGGTTTTAAATTAAGAAAGGTGTGCGACAGGGTTGTATTCTGTCACCATACTTATTCAATCTGCATGCTGAGCAAATAATCTGAGAATTGGTGTTATATGAAGAAAAACGTGGCATCAGGATTGAAGGAAGACTCATTAACAACCCACGATATGCAGATGATACAACCTTGCTTGCTGAA
>NW_006408652.1:1422311-1424703 GCF_000296735.1 Chrysochloris asiatica | reverse complement strand
GCTTGAGTCCATCAATGCTGCCACTTGGGCAATCCATCTCGTTGGGGGTCTTCCTCTTTTTCTCTGACCCTCCACCTTACCAAACATGATATCCTTCTCCAGCGACTGATCCCTCTAGACAATAGGTCCAAAGTGCAATGTATTAGAGCACCTAAATCTGTACCTAGTTTTTTCATTGATTATCTTTATTGTTTAAGGTTTTGCATTTTTTTGTATATGGTATGAGATACAGGTCTAGTTTCTTTCTTCTGCAAATGGATTTCCAGTTTTTCTAGCACAATTTGTTGAAGAGACTATCTCTTTTCCATTTAATGTGTTTTGGTCGATTTTCAAAGATCAACTACTGCACAGCATTATTTCATTATATGAATAAACATCAATCTGTATATCATTTTTACTTTGATGCAGAAGACTTTTTCACCCAGTGTTTGAATATTATATATGTAAAAAAGTTGTATTATCTTATATTTGGGGTCCTGGTGTGGCATTGTAAGATGAATACTGAACTGTGATACACAAGGTCATGGTTCAAACCTATCACCCCTCCTATAGAGGGTAACTAAGTCAGAACCAAAGCAAAAGCACTTAACAACAACATCATTTAAAAAAAAAAACCTCTTTGTGAATGTTCATTGAAGTCTCAAGGAATTGCTGGATCATTCAGAAAGTGCATGTTGAACTCTATAAGAGAATGTTAATTTTCTGAAGTGACTATACCATTCTGCATTCCCATTAGCAATGTATGAAAAATGTGGATATTTCACAGCCTTACCAACATTCAGAGTTGTCAGTCTTTTTAATTTTAGCCATTCTAGTGGGTGTAAAGTGGTATCTCATTACATTTTGAATTTGCATTCCCTGATGACTAAGGATGTTAAGCAACTTTTTATGAGCTTACTGCAAATTGTATGTGAAGTGTTTGTTCAAGTAGTCTGTCCATTTTGGGGGTAGGGGTTTGGGTTATTTGGCTTTTCTTATTTAATTTAGGAATACTTTATATATTACAGCTATATGTCTTTTTTTAGTTATATATATTACAAATATCTTCCCCCACTTTACGGCTTTTCTTGTCATTTTGTTCACATGTTCCATTAGTCCATTGGACTGATTCCAAGAATCTTCAATTATCATCACTCTTCTTCTGTACGTGGGGAGACCAATAGCTTCACCTTAGACAGTTGCTCATAAGCTTTTAAGAAGCCAACTGGTACTCCCCAAAGTAGGAGTCAGAACATTGTCTTTGTGGACTATGTTATGCCAATTTACCATGGTGCCCCCTAATACTACAGTCTTGAGCCCGCAGGAATAGCAACTCATTGCTTTAAGATATAGGGTAATATCTAAGAAGTCTTCAACATTTTGCTCACTGTATACTCCACCACATTTATAGCTGTGTTTGCAACAAAGGTGAACACCCATGTACAAATATCTTCTTTCAAACTCTTACAATTATGCGATGCATAAACATACATCTATAGCTCACTCTTTCACTCATATACATTAAGCCTGCAGAACCCTGTTGATTCAATATTAAGTATATATCACTATTTGCCTCTATCCCCTTTAGCCTTTGCATATCTCCCTGTGTCTTAACCTGTCTTCATCATTCTTCTAGAAACCTCTCACTTTCTATATATTGCTCTATATATTGCTCTCTAGCCAGTGCATTACTTTCCCTTCCCTCTAACCCCTGGAAACCATCAAATAATGTTTCTTTTAATATGAAAACCTTTTCTTAATTTTTTACAATGGTGATCTTATGCAATATTTATCTTTTTCTGATTGATTAATTTCACTCAACATAATGTCCTCCAGGTTCATCTATGTTATGCATTGTTATACAGTTTCATAGTTATTCAACATTGTATAATATTCCACTGTGTGTATATACTAAAGTTTATTTATCCATTCTTCCAATGACGGGCATTTAGACTGTCCCCATCTTTTTGCTATTGTGAATAGTACTGTGAGGAATCTTGGTGTGCTTATTCCTACTCATGTTTTGCTCTTATTTCTTGTGGATATGTATCAACTAAAGGGATTGCCAAGTCATATAGTGTTTCTGTTTCCTACTTCTGAGAATTGTGTGGCTCATGACAAGATATGGACAACATTGTGAAGTATGAGTAGTCCAGAAGACTTAATTTTGCTCATGAGGAATCTGTATATGGACCAAGAGGCAGTAGTTCAAGCAGAACGTGGGAACACTGAAAGGTTTTAAATTAAGAAAGGTGTGCGACAGGGTTGTATTCTGTCACCATACTTATTCAATCTGCATGCTGAGCAAATAATCTGAGAATTGGTGTTATATGAAGAAAAACGTGGCATCAGGATTGAAGGAAGACTCATTAACAACCCACGATATGCAGATGATACAACCTTGCTTGCTGAA
>NW_006408652.1:1413240-1422211 GCF_000296735.1 Chrysochloris asiatica | reverse complement strand
CAATTAATTATATTAATTGTCTTTTTTTTTTTTTTATGGAAAGTATTTGTGTGCCTAACTTCTGAAGATTGTTTTCTACATATTCTATAAAATCTGCTCCAAAAAGGACATGTGACAGTCTCTAGAGACATTTTTGCTTGTCACAACAGTGTGGGAGAGGTGGAACTGGAGGAGTTTTGAGTAGAGGTCAGGAATTCTGCCAAACATCCTGATATGCACAAGGCAGTCCCACATAGTAAACAGTGACCAGACCCAAAATGTAAAGAGTATAAATGTTTAGAAACCCACATTCAAAGCTTTCGAGTTTCTGCTAGGCATTGATTTGGCTACATGTCTCAAATTTTGATATGTTGTATTTTTATTCTAATTCATTTTGAAATATTTTCCCATTTCTTGTGTGATTTATTGTTGGCCAAATAACTTATCTAGAATTGTATTGGATATGTTAAAAATCCTTGGATCTTGTCTGAATATTCTATTGTAGTTCATTTCAAATTGAATTCAAAACCTCATTCCCCCTTACACTCCCAGTCCTTTACAACCATTAATCTTCTTTCTGTCTTTATGAAGTTGCCCATTCTTGGTATTTCACATAAACAAAATAATATAATAATAAAGGGGCTTTAAAAAGTTAATGTAAAAATGGAATAATTTTCAAGATAAAATAAACAGTTTTCAGTAGAGGAATTATACAGCATATTCTCAAATTAATTGGGAAAGTTAAGAAAATTTAGAAAATTAATACACCTTTACATTAAAAATTTAAAAATCAGAAAGACAAAGTAAACATTAAGATAACAGCAATGAAAATGAAAAGAAAACCCACCAAAAATATAAACTCAGTGCAGAAAATTATACAGAACCAAGAAACCAATAACACTACAAAAAATACACAACAAAAGGACAGCAATCAATTCATATCTATTAATAATTAGTGTATTAATAATTACACTAAATATAAATGGATTAAATATACTAGTCAAGAGACAGATGGGAGCAGACTGGATAAGAAAGAGAATCCTTCAATATGCTTTGCAAAAGCTATATACCTTACACATAAAGACAAAATTATACTAAAAGTCAAAGGACGGAAAATAATGTATAAGCTAACAGCAATCAAAAACAATTGGGGGTGTTAATATTTATTTCTGGTAAATTAGATTTTATGGCAAAAATCTGCCTAAGAGACATATTGTTGTTGTTAGGTACCTTCAAGTCAGTTTCAAAGCATTGCAACCATATGCACAAATGAACAATACACTCCTCAGTACAGCATCATTATCACAATTATTGTTATACTTGAGCCTATTGCTGCTGTCATGTTGTCAACCCATCTCATCAGGTATCTTCCTCTTATTCACTGATCCTCCACTTTACCAAGCATAATGTCTTTCTCCAGGGACTAGGCTCTCCTGATAATATGGCTGAAGTATCTGAGACTAAGTCTTACCATCCAGGCCTCCAAGGAGCATTTTCATGCCTCTTCCACCACAGAACTATTTTTTCCTTCTGGCAGTCCATGGTACTTTCAATATCCTTCTATGGCACCATAACCCAAATGCATCAATTCCTCTACAGTCTTCCTTATTCACTGTCCAACTTTCACATGCATATGAAGTTATTGTAAATATCATGGTTTGGGTCAGGTATACCTAAGTCATCAAACTTATATCTTGCTCTTGAATATTTTAAACAGGTCCCCTACAGCAGATTTATCTATTGCAATACATCCTTTGATTTCTTGATTGCTGCTTCCATGAATGTTGTTGGTGGATCAAAGCAAAATGAAGTCTTTGACAATTTCAAACTTTTCTGCATTTTTCATGATGTTATTTATAGATCCAGTTGTGAGGATTTTTGCTTTCTTTACAGTGAGGTGCAAAGTCTTTGGTCTTGATCAGTAAGTATTTTTAAGACCTCTTCACTTTCAGCAAGAAAGGTTATATCCTCTGCATTTGTTGTTGTTAAGTGCCGTTGAATCGGTTCCGACCCATAGCGACCTTGAACAGTAAATATTTACCGGAGCAAAAACCCTCATCTTTCTCCCGTGCAGCAGCTGGTAGTATCATCTGCATACTATAAGTTTTTAATGAGTCTTCCTCCAAATCTGATGCCATACTCTTCTTCATATAATCTGGATTCTCAGATTATTTGCTCAGCATACAGACTGAGTAAGTATGATGAAGGAATAAACCCTAGTGCATACTTTTACTGATTTCAAACCATTCAAATTTTTGTTCTGTTAGAATGACTATCATTTGGTCAATGTACAGGTTCCTCCTAAGCACATGTAATACTCCTTTTTCACAAAGCTATCCATACTTTTTTCATGATCCATACAGTCGAAAACCATTGCATAGTCAATAAAGAACAAGTAAACATATTTCTGGTTTCTCTGCTTTAACCAAAATTTATCTGACATCAGTAATGATATCCCCAGTTCTACGGCCTTGTCTGAATCCAGCTTGTCTGAACCTCTGGCAATTCTCTGTCAAGGTACTGTTGCAGTCTTTTAAAATAATCTTTATCAAAAATTTCCTTGTATGCAACATTAATGATATTGTTCAATGATTTCTGCATTCTGTTGGATTACCTCGCTTTGAATGGACACAACCCTTCCGATCAGTTGGTCAGGTAGTTGTCTTCCAAATTTCTTGACATAGATGAGTGGCACCTCCAGTGCTGTATCAGTTTGTTGACAGATTTCAATTTATATTCTGCCAATTCCTGGAGTGTTGTTTTTCATTAATACCTTCATTTGACCTTGGGCTTCTCCCTCCAATTACATTGGTTCATTATTGTTGCCTTCATATTGAAATGGTTAAACGTAGAATATTTCTTTTTGTTACAGTGACTCTGAGTTCAACATAAATTGGGAAAAATGAAAAGATAATGAATTTTTTTCTAAAAATTGTTGGAAGCTTGTTTGTATATACATTTTATGACTATCCTTTAAAACATTTTTCCAAGTTAATGGAGGCAATCAATGCTATAACATATATCATTACTTCAATCATTTTTATGACTGAATAATAATTCACTGTGGGTTAAGCATTGGGTTGCTATCTGCAAGGTCAGTAGTTCAAAACCACCAGTCACTCTGCAGGATAAAGATGAGAATTTTTGCTCTATAAATGATTTACAGTCTCAGAATTGACTGGGTAACAGTTGATTTCATTTGGAGAATGGATATAGCACATTTTATTTATATATTCTTCAGTGGATAGACATATAGGCTGTTAAAACCTGTGGCTCTTTAAAATATTACTTCTATGAACACTTTAGTATATAAATTTTAATTTCAATATCTAGTTTTCAATGTCTATTCATTTTTGTTAGTAAACTAGACTCCTGTTGATAACAGGATTATTTTTACCTTGTCATTTAATTGTATATACATTTAAGGATTCTTCATATAATCCAGTTTCTCTGATTATTTGTTCAGCGTACAGATTGAATAAGCATGATAAAAGAATACAACCCTGGCACACACCTTTCCTAATTTTGAAGCCATTCAGCATTCCCTTTTTCTGTTTGAATGAATGCCTCTTGGTCTATGTACAGGCTCCTCATGAACACAAGTATTCCGGAATCCTCATTCTCTGCAATGTTACCTATTAGCTTGTCATGATCCACACACTCAAAAGCCTTTGCATAGTCAATAAAGCATGGGTAAACATCTTTCTGGTATTCTCTGCTTTCAGCTAAGAAACATCTGACGTCAGCAATGATATCCCTCATTCAACATCATCATCTGAATCTAACTAAAACCTTTGGCAGTTTTCTGTTCATATACTGTTGTATCCATTTTAAAATTATCTTTAGCAAAATTTTACTTGCATGCAATATTGATGATATTGTCTGATGATATACACTTTCTGTTGGACCACCTTTCTTTGGAATAGGCACAAAGTTGGATCACTTCCAATTAATAGGTCAGGTAGCTGTCTTATAAATTTCTTGACATAGATGTGTGAATACCTCCAGTTTTGCATCATTTTGTGGCAATACTTCACTTCATATTCTGTCATTTCCCAGAGTTATGTTCATTGCCAATGCCATACTTATTCAATCTGTATGCTTAGAAAATATTCAGAGAAGCTGGATTATATGAAGAACATGGCTTCAGAATTAGAGGAAGACTCATTAACAACCTGCGATATGCAGATAAAACAACCTTGCTTGCTAAAAGGGAACAGAACTTGAAATACTTATGAGGCGGTATGGGTTGCACTTCAACATAAAAAACAAAAACAAAGATCCTCAGAACTTGGCCAATGAATAACCTCAGGATAAATGGAAAAAGGATTGAAATTTTCAAAGACTTCATTTTGCTCAGATCAACCATCAACACTCATGGTCACAGCAGTCACGATATCAAACAATATATTACATTAGGCAATTCTGCTGCCCAAACCTCTTTAAAGTGTTCAAGAGCAAAGATATGTTTGAGGAATAAGGTATACCTGATCTAAGCAAAGGTATTTTCAATACCCTCATATGCATGTGAAGGTTGGATAATGAATATGGAAGACTGTAAAAGAATTGATGCATTTGAGTTATAGTGTGGGTGAAAAATATTGAAAGTACAATGGACAGCCAGAAAACAACCAAATCTGTCTTGAATCAAATCTTCTAAGGTAGAGTCAGAATGCACCTTAGAAACTAGAACGGGCCAGAATTTGTCTTCCATATTTTGGACATATCAGGAGGGCCCAGGCCCTGGAGGAGGACATCATGCTTGCCAAAATGGATGGTCAGAGAAAAAAAGGAGATGGATTGGCTAAAGGATGATGATTGTGGGATTGGTGCAGGAGTGGGCAGTGTTTCATTTTGTTGTGAAGAGAGTCTTTATAAGAGTCAGTACCACTCGGCGTAAACTAACAACAGCAACATACTTAAATATAAAAACCATTAGCTAAAGATTGCACATTCTGATACACGAACCTATGATCTCAGTGAGGCTCTGACAGTTAGGTTCTGGTTTCTGAGTTTAATTGAGCTAATCAGAAAAGCTGTCTTCCAAAATATCAAGGAGAGAAATTTATCATACATTTTCTAAAGAAAATATATAATTGAAGTATAATAGTTTTGACCTTGTTCTAAGAAACAATAGTACTGTTTGTTATTTGTATTAGTTTTCTGTTTGCTTTAGAACAAATAACCATTAATGCAAAAGCTTGAATCAATGTAAATGTATTAGCTAACAATACTGAAGTTAAAAGTCTGGCACAGCTTGACTGAATTTGCCACTTAGGGTCTAATAAGACTAGACTGGACTCATCTGTAGGCTCTCTGTAAGAGCACCTCACTCAAGTTGTTGGAAATTATGTGGTCCCTATTTCCTTTCTTGCTGTCAGCTATAGCCTCTCTGCATTCCTTATCAGTTGCCCCTTTCCATTTTGAAACCATCAGTGGTAATTTGAAATCCTCTCATGCTTGAAAGTTTTCTGATATCTTTTCCACATCAGTTTTAAAGGTCCATATGATTGGATCTGGGCTATCAAGATAATCTCCTTACCTTAAGGTCAACTGTGCCATAACATAACAAAATCATAGCAGTGATATCTCATCATATGAGGATAAGTTAAAAATTATTGCTCCTAGGGTTACTGTTAATTCATACATGGCTTTACTCTAAACAAAACATGTTTAAATATGTCGCTTTTATCAGTGGATAAGGAAGAAGTTCTAAGAAAATGGGAAACATACTGATGAGAAAAAGTCCAGAAATGTTGCACCAAGGAATTTTTCTCCATCAATGACTTGCTCATTCTCCAAGGGTGGAAAAGGCTATATACTATAATAATAATTTTATTAGGAAACCTTACTCGATCTACCTTTGTATCTCTGATGTTGCCACTTTACTCTTTTCTTTGTTCCCACAACTCAAGGAACATATCAAACGAACACATTTTGAGTCCTTTGAGGATGCCAAAACTGCCATTTTGACATAGCATAAATCAAAGAGCCCAGAATTCTTCAGAAGTATATCAACCTAGGTGGAGGATATAACAGCTTCACATTCTGATATTTTTGTTTGATAAAGGTTTCTATGATTTTATAGCAATACTTTTTGACTTGTCCATTTACAGATTCTGGGTATTATGATAGGATTTCCAGTCTACTATCCCACTGATTAGCTTAAACTTAAATTCAAGACAATCCTAATATATATATTTTTTATTATTCCCCTTTCATATGTGAGGGAAATGAGGTAATGACATTTAAAATACATACGGGTAGACCCCAACTTATGATGTATTTGAGTTACCTTATGTGATTATTGTGTTATTTGAAGACTGGTTTTAAATGTTTCATCCCAAAATTTTATGCCTAATGGTGGTGATGGTTATGTGCCATGGAGTTAGAAAGCCTCATCTTTCTCCCAAAATTCATGCTTACTGCCTTGAAAAGAGCATTCCTTTCAAGGCTCTTTTGTTATCTGATAATTCCCCAAGATATCCTCCTTACACAGATGAACTAAATAAAAATGTGAGATCTACCTCCCAATAGGACAGTTGTGATTCAGCCTATGGATCAAGGTACAATCACCACTTTCAAGACATGGTACTTACAGACCACGTATGCTCAGGCAATAACTGAAATAGCTAGGGGGTACAACATTATGTAATTTCTTGAAAAATTTTAATATTCTTCAGAGTACCTGGAACATCGCATTTTCCTGAGAGGAAGTTATGGCAAAATGTATGTAGGGTATTAGGATAAAACTATGCATACGGCAAGAACATTGAATCTAGAACTTGATATTATAGATCATGAAGAACATGAATTGACAAATCAGCACTTAATGAATTTTCAAGAAGAATGAAATGCTGAAGAAGAAAGAATGAGGGGAAGGAAGGAGAGGAGAGAAGTAGTCATAAATTATACAGTGAAAAAATCAGATGAAGTTTTTTGTTTTTTGTTTTTCTCCTAAATTAAAACAAGAGCTTCCATCGCTCAAAAACATACACCAAGAGACTGGTTGCTTTACTAGAGTTGATAGGCAGATTCAGGAATTGGTAAGATCTTACTGTGAAACATAGGAAGAAACAAAGAAAAGGACCATACAAACAACTCTCACTAATGTTCTGATTAGAAACACCATCTTATTTCCAGGGATAGTACAGCTGATTCAGAACTTTCCGCAAGTGAATTTAGTACTCCAACTGATAAAATGTCAATGTTATCCAACTCTTCTTCATTTTTGGAGTAAATGTTTATAATTTTTGAAATTTGTAATGTATGTATGTATACACTTCTGGTCCTCCTCCCCTTGCTATGACTCTGATGTATACATGGGGAGCTGCAAAAAGACTGTGAAAACAAATGAAACTAATAGAAACATAATTTTTCAATGAACTTTTTAAGCCCCTTGGTATGTAAAAAAAAAATCTCTGTAGGCTTACATGTAATGATACCAACACTCTAAGACAAATAAAGATAGGTTTTATAAACATACTGATAATAAAACACCACAGTAATGAAAAATAACAAGAGAGAATGTATTCAACTTACATTAAGAACCAACTGATGTCAAAGTCATCAGAATAGAACCCTGTCATAAATTAGGAACTACTATTTGTACTCATGTAAGGTCACATAGCTGGTAGCATAGTGGTTACGAATCGGGCTGCTAACCTCAGGGTCAGCAGTTCGAAACTACCAGCTGTTCCGCGGGAGAAAGATGAGGCTTTCTGCTCCTGTCAAGATTTACAGACTCGGAAACCCTGTACAGGGTCGCTATGAGTCAGAACCGAATCCACGGCACATAACAACAACAACAACAACAACAAGGTCACATAAGGAGCTATAAGGAGCTATGGTAGTATAGTGGTTACGAATCGGGCTGCGAGCCGCAAGGTCAACAGTTCAAAACTACCAGCTGTTCCGTGGGAGAAAGATGAGGCTTTCTGCTCCCATAAAGATTTACAGCCTCGGAAACCCTGTGCAGGGTCGTTATGAGTCAGAACCGACTCCACGGCACATAAAAACAACAACAAGGTCGCATACTATGTAAGTGTTAGAGCTTTGTTTCAACACTGATCTTGCTCAGTCAAAAACACATGTTATAGCTCCTCTCCCTAATATGTAGGTGCTGGTATGTCAGAAGCCAATTCTTGTTAATTGTATGGTTGTTGTTGTAGGTACTTCTGAGAGCCTGTAGGGTTTCTGAGGCTGTAAATATTTATGGGAGTAGAAAACCTCATCTATCTCCCAAGGAGTGGTCAGTGGGTTTAAATTGATGACCTTCTTCTTCTTAATTTTGTTAAGTGTACTTGGTTGCAATTATTTTAAATAATATTTCAATTTATCTAGCACAGTAATGAAGTTCTAAAATTAATATCTTTTCTCACCAAGAATACTTTCTTAACTCATTCAGAAAATAAAGAGGATGAGAGTCTATGGGGAGAAAATTTGTGGCTTCTAGTTCTGGGAAGTGAGGATAATCGAGGATACAAATGCTTTGTACAATTGATCATTTTCCATTGAGTTAAATGTACAGCTGAATGTAATGATGTTTCTAGACTGGGTTTTATAGCATTTCAATATGTATTTGCAAATGACTTCATTTTTCAAAATGTGGGTTAATTAGCATATAAAGCAAGCTGTTTTTATAACTGGCAAGTTCAATTTATATTTATAGTAACCAAAAGAAGTGGAAGAAAATAAAGGAAGCCTAAATGACTTATCCAGGAAATAAAATCACATCACACATAAAGATTATAATAGAGCAATTCAGAAAAGAACAGTTCCTTTAGGCAAGAGTAGACATTATTTGGGAAAATATTGGAAGGAACCAACTTGAATAGTCTAGGGCTTTAAGTTTCAGCTATAGTAACATTGGAAGTTCTTAGAAGTTACCACTCATGTTTGTTTTTTTTTTTAATTTAAGGTTTTTATTGTGGATTGAGTGAAAGCTTACAGGGCACATCATCAGTTTCACATTCAACCATTCACATAACTT
>NW_006408652.1:1404040-1412430 GCF_000296735.1 Chrysochloris asiatica | reverse complement strand
TTTGGTTGGTTGATGATGCATGGAGGGGATTGTAACCATGACAATGAAATGATATATGATAGGATGAATGTAAAACTAATGTTCTCCCATGTAAATTATCACATAATTTACAATAAAACATTAAAAAAAAAAGACCAACAGGAAAAATACAAAACAATAACAGCAGTCCGACTGACTACTACAGAACAAGCAAGTTGCTCACCCAGGAGACATCAAGGCAAGCAGCTGGGTCCCCTTAGGGAAAACTCCCTTCCAAGACTTTAGACTCAATGGGAATACATGAGCAGACATGTGTTCTGACTGGTGACCATTTTTGTATCCGATAAGGGCAAGTGAGGGAAAAATAGCAATGAAGCTGTGAGATAAGTACAACCACATTCAATAGACTCCTGTGAACCCGGGTGGAGACCTGGTTGGCCAGCAGTTTGGCAAGAACTGGGGACTCTTGGGCCCAGAGTCAGTGACATAGACACAGAGGACTAGAGTGGAGAATGAAGCATCCAGATGATAAGAAGAGAGGGTATATGCACAAGAACACCCACACTTGCAAATAATATCTACTTGACCTGGCTTCAATGTCTTGAAGATCAGAGATCAACTAGAAAAAGAAGAGGAAAAAAAGAGTAATCTGATACAATCTGATGAACTTGACCTACACCTATGGATGCAGTAACTCAAAAGAGGGAACAAATTTATACAGAGAGGATCATTCCCATCCCCTCAATACACAGAGTGGACAGGGATGGGCAACTTGGACACTGGCTACCCAAAGTGTGTGAGTGTGTGGGGGGGGGGAGCTACAAAGGCAAGAAGTGACTGGCTTACAAACTCTCAAGAGGGATCCTAGATCCAGAGGCAGGAAGGTAGACTCTCCACTGAGTAGTATTCAATCTGTCTGGACAGGACTGATGAAGGCAGATGGGGATAGTACTCATGTAGTACAGCAGTGAATAATTACTATCAGGACTTACTTTGAGGGTTGGAAATGTAAAGGTATACATTTTGTAGCAAAAGGAAGGAATTGGTTGACGTTGCAGGCCAGGAGCGGAGGCCCCTGGGACCATCAAGAGAGAGAAGTGGAGTGCGGGACCCTACCCAGAGAAACAGTGATGCCAGAGATGGAGGCACAGACGATGATGTGGAGAGATGGAGCAGCCGGGGACTCTAGACCCAGAGAGGGAGAGGGGCTGTGTGCTGATGACCAGGGGCAGACTTGTGGGGTATAACCTTTGGTTGGCTGATGATGCATGGAGGGGATTATAACCATGGCAATGTAATGATATATGATAGGATGAATGTAAAGCTAATGTTCTCCCATGTAAACTATGACATAATTCATAATAAAACAGTAAAAAAAAAAAAAAAAGTATGCAAAGTTCATTCTGTTGGGTCACAATTATTTGGAATGGACACAAATATGGATCGCCTCCAATCAATTCTCAAATTTCTTGACATAGATAAAGGAGTACCTCCAGCACTGCATCAGTTTTCTGAAGATTTCAATTAATTTCTGGAGCCTTGTTTATTACTAATGCCTTAAATACAGCTTGGATGTCTTTCTTCAATACCATCGACCCTTGATCATATACTACCTCCAGAAATGGTTGACCACTGATCAATTATTTTTGCTACAGTGACTATATTCGTTCCATCTTTTGATGCTTCTGGCACCATTCAATACTTTGCCTACAGAATCCTTCAATATTACAATTTGAAATTGGAATTTTTCAATTCTCTCACTTTGAGAAATGCTGAGCATATTTTTTTTTTTTTCCTTTTGGTTTCTAACTGTATGTCTTTGCACATTTAATTATAAAACTTTGTCATCTTTCACTGCCCTTTGAAATTTGATGGTCAGCTCCTTTTCTTCATGATTTCTTCAACTCACTCTAGCTACTCCACATTCAAGAACAAGTTTTGGAGCCTCTTCAGACATCTACTTTGATCTTTTCTTTTCTTTTAGATATTTGAAATACAACTTTATTCTGGTTCTGAATGCTAAGGAATGGGAATGACAGTAACAAACTAGATTTCACCACTGAATAGTGTGATGCGACTGTTGTTGTTGTTGTTGTTGTTGTTAAGTGCCGTCGAGTCGGTTTCGACCCATAGCTACCCTGAATAGGGTTTCCGAGGCTGTAAATCTTTACGGGAGCAGATCGCCTCATCTTTCTCCCGCGGAGCAGCTGGTAGTTTCGAACTGCTGACCTTCCGGTTCGCAGCCCGATTCGTAACCACTACGCTACCAGAGCAGTCATATATTTGAAACTCAAAAGGAAACTGTGTTCCAACAGGTAGATATGCAGGTCCAAAAAATGAAGGTATTTTTAACTGCCACATTCACTCCAAAGCCCATTCATCTCTTTTAAGATCCCAAAGATTAGCACAGGCTCCGAGTAGCTATATCATAAAGTGGCAAACATGCTGCATCACTGACATCACAGGACAGTTGCCTATAAAACTAGACTTTAAAGGCTGGGCTCCAGCTTCATTCTCTTACAGGCCATCATTCTCGTCCAGGAGAGCAGTTGTCTGAGCAACCTCTAAATCATGCTCATATTGTGCTACCAAAGCTGGGTTTATGACAACTTCTGGAGGGGCAAGAGCAGGTATTGCAAGAAACTCCAAGTTAGGATCTCCAATTAGTTTTCTAGCGAGCCAAAGGAAGGTCTTTTCAAAGTTGTAGTTATTTTTTGTCACAGTACTGAAGATTCTTCTTTAGGTGGAAGATGATGGATTTTGCTTTAACTTTCCGGTCCTTAATGCCCACTTTGTTGCCCCACAACACAATGGGGATGTTTTCACATACTCGAACCAGATCCCTATGCCAGTTAGGCACATTATTGTAAGTAACTCCTGAGGTTACATGAAACATTATAATAGCACACTGGGCTTGGATATAATATCCATCTCTTAGTCCCCCAAATTTCCCCTGACCAGCCGTGTTCCACACATTGAATTTAATAGGTCCTCTGTTAGTGTAGTGGTTACTAATCTCATGGTCAGCAGTTCAAAACTACCAGCTGTTCTGTGGGAGAAAGATGAGGCTTTCTTCTCCCATGAAGATTTACAGCCTCAGAAACCCTGTACAGGGTCGCTATGAGTTGGAACAGACTCCACGGCACATAATAACAACAACAAGAACAACAACTGTTAGTATGGAACACAAGGGGATGGACCTCAATTCCCAAGGTGGCTCCATACTTCTTCAAATTCACCAGTCAGTAGATGTTTCACAAATGTAGGTTTTCCAATACAGCCATCACCAACTAATACGAGTTTGAATTGTGTTTGGAGTTCTACTTGGGCAGCCATCGTGATGGTTCTTCCAGAAGCATCCTGGGGCCGCAACTGACTGAGCTGATCTTTTCTTTCTTTCATGCCTTATTTTTGTTTTTGTTTTTCCATCTTCATGTATGATGTTCCTGATATTATCCTACAAATCTAATCTTGGTCATTAGTGTCCAATGCATCAAATCTGTTCATGAGATGGTCTCTAAATTCAGGTGAAACATAATCAAAGTCAGGAGTCCTGATGGGGTGCTGTGTGTTAATGTTCTGTACTACAAAGTTGTTTGAACCACAAGGTAAGTGGTTCAAGCTCACCAGCCACTCCTCAGAAATCCTATATAATTAGTTATGGGTCAGAACCGACTCGATAGTACTTAACAACAACAACATACTCAAGGGCATATTTTGGCTCTAGTGGACTTCTTTTAATTTTCTTTAGCTTCACAGTTAGCCCCTAGCCTTGCTTTGATAATATTGATATTCTCCATTGTCTCCTCTCACATAGGTACTCAAATTGATTCCTGTATATTCCATTAAGTGAGTTTCACATGTACAATCACCATTTATGTTGCTGGAAAAAAAGTTATTTCCAATAAAGAAGTCATGTTATCTTAGTACAATTTCTATCAACAAGGCTGTATTTTCCAATTACTGTCCCTTCCTCTCTGTTTCCTACTTTCGCATTCCAATCACCTGTAATTATCAATGAATCTTGATTGCACATTTAATCAATTTCACACTGAAAAAGTCTATAGAATTCTTCAATTTCTTCATCATTGGCTTTGGTGGTGAGTGCATACATTTGAAAAATAGTTGCGATGACTGGTGTTCCTTGTAGGTGCATGCATATCCTAAAACAGACAACATTATATTTCAAGAGAGATCCTGAAATGTTCTTTTTGATGATGAATGAGACATCATTCCTCCTCAATATGTCAACATAACAAGCCATATGGTTGTCTTGTTCAACATTATCAATTATTGTAGCTGTTGTTAGGTGCCATCGACTCAGTACCAATGCACAGCAACATGGAACACTGCCCAGTCCTGCACCAACCTGACAATACTGGATTAGTTACTGGATTAGTCATTGGAAAATATGGCCTTGGTGATAGAAATAATGCTGGAGATCACATGATAGAATTTTTCAAGACCAATGACTTCTTCATTGCAAAAACACAAGAATCAAATTGACGACATCTGTGGAAAGAGAAGGTGGAAAAGCTCCTTATCATCAGCCAGAACAAAGCCTGGTGCAAACTGTGGAACAGACCATTAATTGCTCATACACCAGTTCAGGAAGAAGCTGAAGAAAACTAAAACAAGTCCATGAGAGCCAAAATATGACCCTGACTATATCCCACCTGAATTTACAGATCATCTGAAGAACACATTTAATGAATTAGACACTGAAGAACCTAAGACCTAAAGAGTTGTGGGATAGCATCAAGAACACCATACAGGAAGAAAGCAAAAAATCATTAAAAAGATAAGAAAGATGGAAAATATCAAAAGGGATGTCAGGATAGACAATGAAACTTGCTCTCCAGCACAATGATGCTAAAGCAATTGGAAGAAGTTAAGAGGTAAAAGAGCTGAACAGAAAAGTTCAAAGGTGAGCTCGAGCAGACAAAGTCAAATATTATAATGAAATGTGCAAAGACCAAAAGGGAAGAACACACTGCGTTTTTTTCCCTCAGGCTGAGGGAACGAAAGAAAAATTTTAAACCTCCACTTGAAATATTGAAGGAATCTATTGGCAAAATATTGAATGATGCAGAAAGCATTCAAAAACAGGTGGAAGGAATACACAGAGTCACTGTGTCAAAAAGTCACTATGTTCAACCATTTCAAGAGGTAGCACATGATCAAGAAGAAGTCCAAGGTGCGTTGAAGGCATTGGCAAAGAACAAGCCATCAGGAATTGATGGAATACAAATAGAAATATTTCAACAAACTGTGACACTAGAGGCATTCACTTATCTATGCCCCAAAATGTGACTCTTGATCATGTGCTACCTCCTGACATGGTTGAACATAGGTCATTTATTTTAATTGTGCTCATGAGGAACCTGTACATAGACCAAGAGGCAGTCGTTCAAATAGGACAAGGGAACACTGAATGTTCTAAAATGAGGAAAGAAGTGTGCCAGGTTTCTTTCACCATACTTATTCAGTCTGTAGGTTGAGCACATAATCTTTGGAGCTGGATTATCTGAAGAGGAACATGGCGTTAGGCATCAGGAATGGAAGAAGACTCATTAACAACTTGCGATATGCAGATGATCACATCATCCCATTGCTGCTGCTACTGTTCTAATCCATCACGTTGGGGGGCTTCCTCTTTTTCTCTGACCCTCCACTTTACCAAGCATAATGTCCTTCTCCACACACTGGTACCTCCTGAGACTATGTCCAAAGTATGAGAGAGGAAGTTTGGCCATCTTGGCCTCTAAGGAGCACTCTGGCTGCACTTCTTCCAAAACAGATCTATTGGTTCTTTTGGCAGTCCATGCACTTTTAGTATTCTCCTCCAACACCACAACCCAAAGGCATCAATTCTTCTACGGTCTTCCTTATTCACTGTCCAACTTTCGCATGCATATGAGGTTATTGAAAATACCATGGCTTGGGTCAGGCGCACCTTAGTTCTGAAACTAACATCCTTACTCTTGAACATTTTAAAGAGGTCAATTACTGATCCTTCCTCTTTGTTTCCAGCCTTTACATCCCAATCAACAGTAATTATCAACATATCTTGACTACATTCTTGAGCAATTTCACACTAAAGAATTTGGTAGGATTCCTCAATTTCTTCATCATTTGCTTTGACAATTGTTACATAAATTTCAATAATAGCTGTATTAACTGGTCTTATTTGTAGGCATGTAGATATTACTTTATTACAGACAGCATTATACTTCAAGATAGTTGTTTAAATGCTCATTTTGATGATGAATATGACTCCATTCCTCTTCAATTTGTCATTCCTGACAAAGTAAACCATATAACTTTCTGATATCAAATGGCCAATACCTATCCATTTCAGCTTACTAATGCCTAGTATGGACTCCTGGTGTAGTGCTGTGGGATAATGTACTGGACCGCAAGGTTGTTTTGAACCACAAGGTCACAAGTTCAAATTCACCAGCCACTCCTCAGAAACCCTATAACAGGGTCAATATGAGTCAGAACCAACTCAACAGTACTTAACCACAACAACAATGCCTAGGATATCGATCTTTTGGTGTGGAATTCAGTTGTAATGATTTCCAATTTTCCTAGATTTATACTTTGTACATTTTACACATTCAGATTATTAATAGATATTTGTGCTTGTTTCTTCTCAGTCTGAGTCATGTCCAATCAGCAAATGAAAGTCCCCAAAGTTTGATTCCATGCACCTCACTAATGTTGACTACTTTGCGGAGGCAGCTCTTCTTCAGTCATATTTTGAGTGCCTTCCAACCAGAGAGGCTCATCCTCTGGCACTGTATCAGACAATGCTCTGCTGCTGTTCAGAAGGGGTTCAGGGGCCAACCCCTGAGGTGCACTGCCTATTCCTTCTTCCTAGTGTATTCTTTGCCTAGAAGCTCTGCTGAAACCTATCTACCATGGATGACACTACTGGTATTTGAATCACCAGTAGCATAACTTCCAGCATTGCAATAAGATGCAAGGCACTTCAGTACAACAAAATGACAGATGTGTGAGGAGTCAAGAGCTAGACATGCAAATATATAAGATTTTAGAATAAAGTGGAGCATACAAACACATACAAATGCACACAGAATTTCATTTTCCTTACCAAAAATTGGATGCTGGTCAGAAGTAGAGGTATCACCCTGCTCTTATAAACCACAATAACTGGTAGACTACACTTATGCTCTAGGTTTCCAATAAATAAAATGAACTCCATTCAATTGTCCTTTTTTTTTTTTTTGAGTGTTTCCCTATTCTGACTGCATTTTACCCCAATAAATAGTTTCAAGTGTTCTCCGGAGAAAACAGAAAGGAGAAAATTTATAATATATGAGTTGTTGTTGTTAAGTGCTGTTGAGTCAGTTCTGACTCATAGCGACCCTGTATAGGGTTTCCAAGGAGCAGCTGGTAAGCTTGAACCACCAACCTTGAGGTTCAAACAGACTTCGCAGTTCAGCACATAACTCACCATGCTATACCAGGACTCCATAATATATGAGACTAAGTCAATAACTATTGTTACAAATTCAGGAATGTTACACTGAAATACTAAAGTGTGAGGCTATCATTTCTTGACATATCTTCCATCTAGGTCTATACTATTCTGAAGGCAGCATTTCCATCTTACTAACCCTTCCCTGATGAACTTTGTGTTCTGTCATTTACACCACATCAAAGGGACAGTTTTGGCATCCCTGAGGGATTCAAATCTTGTTTGAAAACAAAAAATCTGAAAGGATACAATTAGGGCTGTAAGGTGGATGGGATAAAGTTTCACAAAGAAATTCTCATAGACAGCCCTGCTACCCTTGAAGAATGTGCAGATGTATTGTCATGACAGAAAAAAGAAAAAAAAAAAATTTCCTCAGCACAAATTTCCTCACCTGTTTCTCACAGATGCAATTTCCAGTTTTCTTAAAACCTTTGTGTCCTTGAAGAAAATTTACCAAGTTTACCTCTTTGGAATCTCCAAAAACATTTACCATAACCATCTAAGCTGACCTCTCTGCCTTGAAATGAACTGGTACCACAGATCCTCTCAGAGACCACTATTTGGGTTTGACAATTGTTTTTTGTTGTTATTGTTGTTGTTTTAAAGTTATTATTGTGAGGTTTACATGGGAGAACATCAGTTTTACACTCATCCTATCGTATTTCTTTCATTGCAATGATTACAGTCCCCTCCATGCATCATCAAATAAACAAAAGGTACAACACACAGGCCCACCCCCAGGCCCCCAGCACACAGCCCTTCTCCCTCCCTTGTTGCAGACCGTGTCAGACTAGTCAGAGGTTCGAGGCCCTCTAGGGCCGAGTGTAACAAATGAGGCCACTGGCAGTTAATGGCAAATTGCTTTCATCTTAATATTCAGTTATATATATTAAATTAATACACT
>NW_006408652.1:1390813-1394221 GCF_000296735.1 Chrysochloris asiatica | reverse complement strand
TTCACTGTGTGTAAGTTTAGGTAGGTTGTGTTTATCTGAAAATGTATCCATCTCTTCTAAGTTTTCAAATTTGTTGGAGTACAGCTCTTCATAGTATTCTGTTATTATCCTTTTGGTTTCCTTTGGTTCTGTTGTGACATTACCCTTGTGGTTTCTAATGCTTGTTGTGTCTTCTCCCTCTTTTCTTTCATTAGGTTTGCCAATGGTCTGTCAATTTTGTTAATTCTTTCAAAGAACAAGCTTCTTGTACTGTTTATTCTTTCTATAGTTTGTCTCTTTTCTATCTCATTTATTTCTTCTCTAATCTTTATTATTTCTTTTCTTTTGGTGGCTGTTGGTCTGTTTCTAATTGTTGTAGATGCTGTGTTAACATCTTAATTTTGGTTCTTTGTTCTTTTTGGATGTGTCTGTTTATTGCAATAAATTTTCCTCTCAGCACTGCTTTTGCCATGTTCCAAAGTTTTTGTTATGTTGTGTTTTCATTTTCATTTGTTTTTAGGAACTTTGTGAACTCACATTTAATTTATTCTACTACCCAGTCGCTTTTCAGTAGGGTATTATTCAGTTTTCTTGTATTTGTCATGATTTCCTTGGTTTTCCTATTGATGATTTCTAATTTGATAGCATTGTGGTCTGAGAAGTTGCTTTATAGTATTTTGATATTTGTAAATTTATGGAGATTTGTTTTGTGGCATAAGACATGGTCTATTCTGGGAAATGTTCCATGAGCACTGGAAAAGAATGTTCAGTGTGCAGTTGTTGGGTTGAAGGCTCTGTACACATCTATGAGGTCCAGTTGGCTGAATGTGTTGTTTAGTTCTGTGTCTTTGTCAAGCTTCTTTCTGGTTGTTCTATCCATTTTTGAAAGTGGTGTATTAAAGTCACCCACTATTATTATAGATTCGTCTATTTCTTTCTTCAAATATATTAGAGTTTGCTTTTCTATTTTGGAGCTCTTTCATTGGGAGTATAGATATTTATTATGCTTATGTCATCTTGTTAAATTGTCCCTTTCATCATGAGATAATGTCCATCTTTATCTATTATGCTGCTTTTTGCCTTAAAGTTTATTTTATCTGAGATTAGTACTGCCACTCCTGTTCATTTTTTATTGCAATTAGCTTGGTATATATATATTTTGCCATTCTTTGACTTTTAATCTGTTTTTGTCTCTGTGTTTGAGGTGTGTCTTTTGCAGACCGCTTATTGAAGGATCTTGTTTTCTTATCCATTCTGTCACTCTCCGTCTCTTCACAGGTTCATTTAATAGGCTTACATTCAGTGTGATTATCAATAGGTATGGATTGTTTGCTGCCATTATGTTTGTGTGTGTGTGTGTGTGTGTGTGTGTGGTGTTGCTGCTTTCTTTGTTCTGTGTGTCTTCCTTTGTTGAGTTCATGGTTTTTGTGTTCTTTCTTGTGAGTTTCCTCATAGTTTTAATGTTTCCATGTTCTTGGATTTTCATTTTTTTGGTATGTTGTGAAGTGTTAATTTTCTTGCAGGTTGCCTTTAGTCCATTGAGTTTTCTCTCCATTTGGTGCAGTCTATTTTATCCTGTAATCTACCTGACCATCTTACCATCTGGATCTCTGTTCCTACGTGTTTACCTTATATGTTGTAATTGTTTTGATCATAGATTCTCTGAGTTTGTTCTTATAATTTTTTTCTTTTCTCAACTCTGCCTTCTGTTGATTTAATTCAGGGAGATGCTGCCACATATGACAATCTCTGGTTGTTGTCTGATCTTGTTGGTTCTCAGTCCACAGAACTCCCTTTAGGATATTTTGTAGCACAGGGTTGGCTTTGGCAAAATCCCTTAGCTTCTGTTTATCATGGGATATTTTGATTACACCATCGTATTTTATTGATAGTTTTTCTGGATAAAGGATTCTTGGTTAGCAATTTCTTTCTTTCAGGGTTTTATATATATCTCCCCATTGCCTTCTTGCTTGCATGGTTTCTGCTGAGAGATCCGAGCTTAATCTGACTTGCTTGTCTTTGTATTTAACACTTCTGTTTTCCCTAGCTGTTTACAGGAGTGTCTCCTTATCTTTGATTTTGGAGAGCTTGATTATGATATGTCTCGGTGATTTTCTTTTGGGGTCTATCTTTCCTGGGGTTCGTTGAGCTTCTTGAATGTTTATCTTTTCACATTTCAGAATGTTAGAGAAATTTTCTTCCAGCAGTTCTTCAACTATTTCCTCTGTGGACTTGTGGGATTCTTCTTGTTCTGGAATGCTGATAATTCCTAAGTTATTCCTCTTCATGTTGTCCAACATGAATCATAGACCTTTTCATACTTTTTTATCCTTTTTTCCGTTTGCTCTTCTATCTTAGTGGTATTGAGAAATTTGTCTTCCAGATCACTGGTTCTGCCTTCCATCTCTTCTATTCTACTCCTTTGCTCTTTCAGAGTATTGTCTATTTCTGATATTTTGTTATTGATCGTCTGGACCTCTTTCTGTAGCTTTTGAATTGTTTCCAATGCTGTTATCTATCTTATTTGATTGTTCCAGTAGAACTTTCCTGTCTTTTTCCTTATTTTTCTCAACTCCATTGTAAAGTGTTTTGAAACATTTAATAATCATTTTTCTGAATTCCTTCTCAGGCATTTTCAAGACTTGCCCTCCTTCCAGAATGGTGTCCAGGTCTACCTCTAGGTCATTTGTCAGACATTTTATATTGTGTCTGGCATGTGCTTATATGGTCATCTACTTTTGCTTCTTGGCCATGTTTAGTGTTTATCTGTGGCTTTAATACTTAATTGAGCATGTGTTTTGGTAATTTTTTTTTTTTTATGCTTTCTTATTGCTTTCATGTAGATGTGATCAGGATACGGGCTTCCCTTTTCACTCTTCTTATTGCTTAACTCAGAGTAACTTTCACAGGTGTTGTCTGCTTCCCTGGTATATGGCAGTTGGTATTGTTTCTTGCCTTGGTTTTGGTGTTTTATAGAGTGTGATTGTAGCTTGACTATATGGCAGCAGTTGCTGTCTCTTCTTGGGTAATATAGGGCGAGAAAAAGTCCCCTAAAGGTAGAATGAGGAGCATAAAACAGCAAAACAGAAAAAAAAGAAACAAGACAAAAAAACCCAACAAAACAACAACACAACAAAACTAGACTGAATACTGCAGTCTATAATCACATAAAAGGGAGAGGAGGGAGAGAAAAAAAAAACAAAACAAAAATCTGTAGCCTAATATGAGTACAACTTTAATGTCCTCTCTTCAGTTTCTTGCTTTCAAAGCTGCCTGAGAGATTTCAAGATGCCAGTGTTGGTTGTTATGCTATACCTCAGGTGTCCGTGTAATTTTCAGCCTTTTCGTTTTTAAACTCTCTTTCCCTCTTTACAGCCCTGTCCTGGCCTTCCCCATATTAAACACACACACACACACACACACACACAC
>NW_006408652.1:1383591-1390713 GCF_000296735.1 Chrysochloris asiatica | reverse complement strand
CCTAAATAAAAGGAAGGCGCAGAACGAATCCAGGTGCATTAGGACTGGCAAGGCATGCGCTTCAGCATGCAGGGTGCACAGTCCAGCCTTGCAACCATACTGCCTGTTTAGCTAACATGTTCACTATGCAGGATATTACGGCCTTTGTGGCTGAGATGTTTGCAATGCAGGATCTGCCTGATGCCAGTCCAGCATTCACTCTGGTTTCGAAGTGTCTCTTTGTCTCTCTCTTTGTCTCCTTTCTGTCTTTCTGTGTATTCTTGATATATATGAATCGCCGTCAGGTATCCTCGTGAACTGAACCCCAATGTCGAGGCGGGTCCCCGACACTCCCTGAGTCCAGTGTCCCCAGCCACTCTATCTGTCCATGTCATCATCTCTGTCTCCATCCCTGGCATCACTGCCTCTCAGGATAGGGTCCCACTCTCCATTCTTCTCACTTGATGGTCCCAGTGACCTCCACTCTTGGGCTTCAAAATCAATCACTCTCCTCCTTTAGTCAAAAAACATCTACCTCTATATTTCCTACCCTCACAGTCAGTTGTTTTTTAAGGTGGTGCTGTAGGATAAGCACTGGACTGATAACTGAAAGGTTGGCTGTTCAAACCTACTCGTCACTACTCAGAAATACTATATATGGTCGCTATGAGTTGGAATCAACTTGACATCACTTAACAACAACAACGAGACAAAGACAAGTGTATTACTTAAAGAACTTGTCTGCTGTTATCCACTGATCACAAAGACATGCTTAAATATGTCTTGTTTGAAATAAATTCATACTAGGCTTCCAGTTCTTACATGTAGCAATACTTTTCAACTTACACTCATTTGTGTGTCCTTCATACGCAATGTGGTGGTTATGGGTCTATGAAATAACTTGAGTTTTATTACTGGGCTAGGGTTCATATCTCTCTAAAATGGTAGCTCAAGTTAGGACTCCATTCACAAGATATAATTCTATAGCTAGCTTTCTGTGGTCTGCGGGTTCATGACTTCTCTGTGTCCAGCCACATATGCTGATAAGATTAACACAAGGGTCTGCTTGTTTATTACATCCACTCTTATTCTGATTCATATTATCTGGAGCCAGCAACCTGGCTCCTTCCACCCTCATTGAGATCACAGAACTCATCAAATGCAACCCCCTCCTATAAGCAGTTCTAAGGATATTGGCAAGTATGGGGCTTTTTTCTAAAAACTGAAATGCAACTCTTAGCCATCTACTCTTCATGAGAATAGTACAAGGAAATTATCCTGGGCCTACCCCTGAATATAATGACAGAAAAGGTAGGCAAAAAGTGTATGGCTGTTGCAGTTCAACACTCTCATCTCCAGGTTGATTGATATCTTTCCTTTAAAAATTACCAGAAGACTTATGACTTTTCCATGCCATTTAATGTAGGTCATCATTTGTTCCAGTTTGGCATTAGATAACTTAGCTATAGTATAGAAGATAAACCATTAGTTCCCCTTCAAGGAAGGATTTAGTGTCTCAGTGTCTACTTCAGTTGCAGAGAACCAGTTCAACAATGGTAACACCTTTCCTAAATTACTGTGACTCTGCTGACTGAGTAAGGCATGGGTATAAAGGCTTGGCCAGTTTGATACTTCCCAGGACACTCTGATGGACATACAGAATTTCTGTCAGAGTTGGTTAGGTGAAAGAAAGTGATTAAAATATTGGAGTGAAGGAGGTGATGTAGAGCCATGTAGATGGACAAATTAGAATGAGGGGAAAAAAGTAGAAAGTTCTTTGCTTTTGTGTGTTAATGCCAATCAGAAAGTATGTACCATGGTAAGGCACTAAACAATCTTAACAGAAAAATTAACTTGACCAGTTGAAATCAACTCAGTACTGATATGATGAACATCTGGATGGCATTGCTATGGTGACAAGAATGGAGGCTGTTTATGAACTTAACAGGATATATTCTTACTGAACAATTCTGATCCATCAATTGCTGTCTCTGAAAATGCCACCAATCTGCATTAAAGACCAACCTTGAGGCCCTGATAGAACTTAATTCATTAAGAAAATCAACATGCCAATTGGTTACAAAGTGACTACACTTGGTTCCTTCTTGTTAAATGGATAAGACACTCATTGCTTGTTTGCCTTGCCTGCAGACTCTCATTCAGCACTACTAGCAGAAGGCATGTGAATTTTTTTATCCATTGGGAATGCAGTTCCATATAACCTTGCATCAAGCTGGGGGGCCAAATTTACAGTAGAAGAGGTGTGGAAGTTTTCCTATGACCATGGTATTGGTTGTATTATACACTGCACCACTTAGTAGCTTTTAATGGCCTGCTCAAGGTTCCGCTGAAGCTCCTCTTTAGAGATAATATTCTGTGAGATTCAGTGGTATCTTTCAGAATTCAGATTATACATTAAGTAAAATATATATAAGGAAAAGAAGACTTAACTGGCTTAGAAAATAAGGAGTGACCTCTCTTACCATCTCCCCTAGTGATTTACTGGGAGACATTTTACTTTCTGTCCCCTTTACTCTGGGGCTTAGAGGTTCTGATTTCCCTAGTGAAAACATTTTTCATGGGATATAACAAGAGTTTCATAGAATTACAGATCCCCATATATGCCAGAGAATTTCACATTAAAGGATCAGTAAGTGTGGTGCTGTAGGATAAGCACTGGACCACTAACTGCAAGGTTGGAGTTTCAAACCCACCCAACCACTCAATGGAAACCCTATACAAGGTCACCGTGAGTCAGAACTGATTCTACGACATTTAACAACAAGTAAAAAGAGAAGACACTGTCCTGGCAGGTAGAGTTGACCCTAATCATTAGTAGTGGGGCTACACAATAGAGAAGAAGAAACATATATAGTCCAGGTGATCCATCATTGATACTCCACTGATCAATTCTGAGAATCAGTGGACAGGTAAAGTAGTATCGGTCTGGAAAGGTCACAGTGGCCAAGGGTTTAGGCCCGTCAGGAACGAGGTTCTAGGTCATGCAACAAGTACCCTAGAGCCAAGTATTAGAAGACTATCAAATTAATAGAGGAAGAGAGAGAGGATGAATATTAATTGCAAACCCAAGATTAACTGCAGTCATTGGTTAGGTGTTGTCAAGGAGGATCCACCTTAAAATGCCCCAAGGCACAATGAAACAAAATAATGCCTGATTCTGTACCATCCTCAAAATTGTTACCTTTGAGCCCATTATATTTTTGCCACGGTGCTAACCAATCTCACTGGTGAGTCATCTTTTTCAGTGACTCTCTATTTTGCCAAATATGATGCCCTGCTCCACGTACTAGTCCCTCCTGATAACATGCCTGAAATACGAGAGACAAAGCCTCTCCACACTGGCTTCTAAGGAGCATTCTGGCTACGCTCCTTCTAAAACAGATTTGTTCTTCTGGCAGTCCACAGAACTTTTGATATTCTTCTCCAACAACATAATTCAAATGCATCAGTTCTTCTATATGTTCCTTATTCATTGTCCAACTTTCAAATGCATATGAGACTACTGAAAATACCATGGCTTGGGTCAGGCGAACCTTATTCCTCAAACTAACAATTTGTTCTTTAACACTTTGAAAAAGTATTTTGTAACAGATTTGCCCAATGCAAAAAGTCCTTTGATTTCTTGACTGCTACTTCCATGAGCAAGGAGCTCTGGTAGCATAGTCATTACGAATCGGGTTGCAAACCTTAAGGTCAGCAGTTCGAAACTACCAGCTATTCCGTGGGAGAAAGATAAGGCTTTCTGCTCCTGTAAGTATTTACCACCTCAGAAACCCTGTACACGGTCACTACGAGTCAGAACCGATTCCATGGCACATCACCACCACCACCACTTCCATGAGCATTGACTATGGATCCAAACTAAACTTACTATTTAGCTTTGGGGAGTGTGGTCAAGGATTATGGCAGAACAGAAGATGTGCTGCCCTGATCCACCTCTAAGGAAGGACTTACTACTCAGCTTTGGGGAGTGTGGTCAGCATTTTGCCTGCACTTGTCACCTCTTTTAGTATTTGTTTCAGGTGCAGAAATTTGCCTCTCCCAAGGTCACCCACTTTTCAAGGAAGACGGAGCAAGGTCATAAAATACAATTGACTATTAGGGCCTGAAGCAGGGTACCTGATGAGGTGATTAAGAAGAAGATGATGGATATGATGGCAATGCCAAGTGTAAAATGGTAACAACAATGAAGATAAATTACTAATTTTAAATTTCCCATCCTCTGTTTCTTCGTTTTGTTTTGGTTTTTTTCAGGCTATCTATCTAGAGAACTGGAGTGGCGCTGTGGGATAATGTATCAGACTGCAGAGTCGTTTGAACTGCAAGGTTGGTGGTTCAAGCTCACCAGCTGCTCCTTGGAAACGCTATACAGGGTTGCTATGGTTCAGAATCGACAAGACAGCACTTAACAACAACATCCAGTGAATTAGAAATTTCTACAAAAGCAGAATGGTAAACTGCATAAAGCATGGGGTTAAGTCACAAGGAGTGAGTTCATAGGTCTAGTTTTGTCCCGTATTAGTTATATGAACCTAAGTTTCATGTTTATCACTTGTGAAATTTGGATAATAATATCTATATGCAATGATTATCAGACTTAAACGAGGTGAATTCTTTCTCTCTTTTTTAATGTTTTATTGTGAATTATGTGATAGTTTACATGGGAGAACATTACTTTTATATTCATCCTATTGTATATCATTTCATTGCCATGGTTACAATCCCCTCCATGCATCATCAACTAACCAAAGGGTATACCCTGCAAGCCTGCCCCCTGGTCGTCAGCACACAGCCCGGCTCCCTCTCTGGATCTAAAGTCCCCAGCAGTGCCATCTCTCCACGTCATCGTCTGTGCCTCCATCTCTGGTGTCACTGCTTCTCTGGGTAGGGTCCGGCTCTCCGCTCTTCTCCCTTGATGGTCCCAGAGACCTCCGCTCCTAGGCTGCAAAGTTAATCACTACCCTCCTTGCTCCTTTAAATTTCAAACCCTCACAATCAGTCCTGATAACAATTATTCACCATTGTGTCACAAAAGACCTATCCGCATTTCCTTTCATCAGTCCTGCCTAGACAGATTGGACACTATTCAGTCTAGATTTTACCTTCCTCCAGGCCCTCTGGATCTAGGTTCCCTTTTGAAAGCTTGTAAGCCAGTCACTTCTTGCCTTTGTAGCCTCTCCACTTTGGGTAGCCAATGTCCAAGTTGCCCATCCCTGTCTACTCTGTGTATGGAGGGGGTGGGAATGATCCTCGCCATTAAGATTTGTTCCCTCTTTGAGCTACTGCATCCATAGGTATAGGTGAAGTTCATCAAATTGTATCAGATTACCCTTTTTTTTCCTCTTTCTTCTTCTAGTTGAGTTCTGATCATCCAGTCACTGAAGCCAGGTCAAGTGGGTATTATCTGCAAGTGTGGGTGTTCTTGTGCATATGTCCTCTCTTCTTATCAGCTGGAAGCTTCACTCCCCACTCAAGTCCTCTGTGGCTATGTCACTGACTCTGGGACAAAGAGTCTCCAGGTCTTGCCAGGCTGGTGGCCAACCAGGTCTCTACCTGGGTTCATAGGAGTCTCTTGAATGCTGTAGGGCATAGCTCGCAGTTTCATTGTTGTTTTTCCCTCATTTCCCCTTATTGGTGATGAATGTGGTCACCAATCAGAGTGTGTATTCCCATTGAGTCTAAGTCTTGGAAGGGGATTTTCCCTGAGGGGACCCGATCACTTGTCTTGATGTCTCCTGGGCAAGCAACTTGCTTGTTCTTGTAGTAATTAGTCGGTCTGCCTATATTGTTTTTTGTTTTGTTTTGTTTTTTGCCTATATTGTTGTGTATTTTTCCTGTCAGTCTTTCTTTCAAGAAGTATATTCTGTTCTTCTGGCAGCTCCAGGTTTGCCTGCCCATCCTTTCAAGAAGAAATTTCCCACCTCTGAAGATTCTGGATGCTGTTCAGGATTCCACCTATATAATGCAGAGGCTCTGCAGGAAGCCTCCTTCATTGGTCACGTTGTAGCCACATTTTAGGTATTCCAATCAGTTATAGGCAGAAGATGAACTTACAAGATTTCTATGGTGATATTTCTAGCTATTCCGTTCTCTCCCCTTTCAGTGTCTATGTTATAATGCAATGCAAGGAAAACCAAGATTCAAAAGACAGCCAAGCATCTTAACATTATTTTTCCCCTTTTCCCCATTCCAACCATGTCTCAATCCCTGTATCCCAGAGCCCTGTTGTTCCAAGGTTGTGCATACATCGTTATTTACCTCTGCCCCACTTAGCCCATGCAAACCTGCCTAATTGTTCTCCCATCTGCTTTGTTCTTCCATTCCCCTCTCCCTTTTTGTATATTGCTCCACCTCCCCAGCACCCAAACTATCCTGTCTATTCCCTGCCCTATGCTCTACCTTCCCCTCCCTCCCCTCACCCCACCCCTCATGTCCGAGCAACCAGAAAAGAATCCCGCCGCCCCCCACCCCGCCCTGTAGTACGAGTTCTTTTTTCTTAAGTCTTTTACAGTAGTGGTACTATGCAGTATTTCTCCTGTTGTGATTGACTAATTCATTCAACATAATGTCCTCAAGGTTCATCCATGTTATGCGGTGGCTTGCAGCTTCCTTGTTATTCTTCAAGGTAGCATAATATTTCATTGTGTGTGTATGCACCACAGTTTGTTTATCCATTCTTGAGTTGATGGGCACTTTGGCTGTCTCCATCTTTATGCTATTGTAAATAGTGCTGCTATGAACATTGGTGTGCATATATCTACTTGTGTTATGGCTCGTATTTCTTGTGAGTAAATACCAAGTAAAGGAATTGCTGGATCATAAAATATTTCTATTTCCAACTTTCTGAGGAAGTGCCATATTGCTTTCCAGAGACGTTGGACCATTTTGCAGTCTTACCAGCAATGTAGGAATGTCCCAGTCTCTCCACATCACCACCAGCATTTATTGTCCTCTACTTTTCTGATCTTTGCTGCTATTGCTGGTGCGAGATGATATCTCATATTGTTGTTTTGATTTGCTTCTCCCTAAAGGCTAGAGATCGTGAACATTGCTTCATATGTTTGTTGGCTGCCTGGATCTCCTCCTTGGTGAAGTGTCTGTTCATGTCCTGTGCCCATTTTT
>NW_006408652.1:1374546-1378211 GCF_000296735.1 Chrysochloris asiatica | reverse complement strand
TTACAGCCCTGTCCTGGCCTTCCCCATATTAAACACACACACACACACACACACACACACACACACACACACATTCAGGGCCTGATCTTGGGCTAAGTAACTGTGTGGATGCATGGCAGAACCCACCAGTGGTGAGGGTAGGGGTGTCCACTCGCTCAGGCACCCCTTCTATTCACCAGAATGGAGGTGCACAAACAGTGGTGGGACCAATGACCAGATAGCAAGAAAGGAAAAGAAAAACAAACAAACAAACAAACAGAACAAAGCTAAACCGACAAAGTGTATTGTCCACCTTTGCTCCAATGTTCCCACAGCCTTTTTCCATGGTGTTTCTGCTCCCCGTCTTGGTCTTCCCATTTGGTCCCACCTAAGATGTTGGCTCTGGGCCTCCGAGCCTGGCAGATTCAAAAGTATGGGATGTCTTACTTCAGCTTCAAGTTCAACTAGCTATAAGCCTTAAAACTTTTCAAATATTCCTAGCTATGTAGTTCCGAGTTTTTAGCTCTACTCTGCATCATCTTTGTCTGGTATTCTGTGGTATGGCTGATGGTGAACTTCACTGCACCTCCACTCTAGTCACCATCAAGCCCCGCCTCCATCATTTTCAATTAGGTGGTTTCTTAATGTATATAATACTGACCTCTGATATAATTGTTGCAGAGATAGCCAGATGATGGAATGTGCTCCTTAATCACCTTTCCTAAATTTGAGTTCAGTTATAAATATTTTCATACTTGAATTGGTGCTTCCAGATATATTTTAATGCAATAAAGAAAAGTTAAAAGCTACCGTACTCCAAATTTTAAAGGTATCTGTAATCTTACAATGGGTCTTCCAAAGCAGGAGTATTTGACCCATGCATGCTCTAGGTTTGATATGTGTAATGATATGAAATATGGAAAGTTAAGGAAGTGACTGGAAGAGGTGATGGCAGTGATGTTTTTCTTTACAATGATAAAGCATGATAAACTTGGGAGAGGAAAACTCTTTGCAAACTGTTAATCCATCTATGTAAATCAATAAACCCAAAAGGTAACTAAACCTGCCACTGTATCTCATTAAGTCATAATAACCAAAATTAAATTCAATAAACATGGCTGGAAGTAATTCAGAATGTTACTGATATATTTGTGTAAAGCAATTCTTCAAGTTGTACAGAGTCCCTGGATGTTTGCTAACATCAACACATTTATAGCTGACAATACAAAATGGATGAGAACACTGAGTAAAAAAATGTTAGCCAAATCAGTGACAATCTTAACAATATTGCTGTTGTTAGTGCCATTGAGTCAGTTCTGACCCATAGTGACCCTGTATAAGGTTTCCAAGGAGGAGCTGGTGAACTTAAACCACTGACATTGCAGTTCAAACAACTTTGTGGTTTGGCACATTAACCCATAGTGCCACACCAGGGCTCCTTAACAATATTACATGCTATCAATATGTTAACATTTTAAATACAATGTTTCCCCAAATAATAGTATCATTGTTATTTATAACACAGTAAACAGTCAGAAACTATATCACCTAATTTTCCTAATGACCAAAACAACCAGTGTGTGTGTGAGAAGAGCATATCTCACTCATTAGAGAGAATTCAGACTACCTCAATCATGACTGTCATTAGTTGTCATGGAGTTGATTCTGACTCATGGGTAGTTGTTGTTGTTGTTGTTGTTAAGTGCCGTTGAGTCAATTCTGACAAATAGTGACCCTGTATAGAGTTTCCGAGGAGTGACTGGTGAGCTTGAACCGCTGACCTTTCAGTTCAAACGGCTTTTTAGTCTGGCGCATTACCCCACACCAGGAGTTAGCTTTATAAATAAAGACAATGCAGAGAGTCCAGAATATAAAGCTGCTTTAGGAAATGAATTTACTGCTTCCCTATGTTTTAATTCAATAACCTCCTCATTGATCTTCCACTTAAAAAGTACTGGTGGTGGTGGTGGTGATGTACCATGGAGTCAGTTCCTACCTATAGCGACCCTGTACAGAATTTCTGAGGCTGTAACTCTTTACGGGAGAAGAAAGCCTCATCTTTCACCTGCGGAGCAGCTGGTAGTTTTGAACTGCTGACCTTGCAGTTTGCAGCCAGATTCCTAACCACTACACTAGTAGTAGTTAAAGGTTTTTCTTAAATTAAGTCTACTTTAAAGTAAGTCTTAAAGTAACTGAGAAGAGGCTACTTAGAAAGAGCAAGACAGGTCCCTAAAGAAGAGAAATGGCCTAAGAGATACGTGACTAGTTGGAAAACAGTTGACTGGTGGGAATTTAGGCACAGAGCCAATGCAGAAATTGGAAGACCAAATGAATTCACCATCTTTCTTCCAAGCCTGATCCCTTCTCTAATTTCCCCTGTTTTGCTTCAGTTTGGAGTGACTATCTTCTTCAGCTTGTCCAGTACATTTCTATATTATACATGTTTTGGTTAAGTAGAATTATTAATAGGACCCCCATTTAGCCTCAAAAAATACCCTAGTTTTGGGTAATAAATGATATGGTAACTCTGTGTATAATAACACCACTACATACTTTCTAGTTGCCCTGAATATTGGACATCATCCTGATCTTTGCCTTACTGCCCACAGCATCTCTTTAATAATGGTCCAATAAATACATTGACAATGACTATGGAAAACCTAAGAAGAATCAGTACATTTGAATTATAGCGTATGCAAAGAATATTGAATATACTACAGGCTGCCAGAAGAATGAACAAATCTGTCTTGGAAGAAGTGCAGACAGAATGCTCCTTAGAATCAAGGATGGTGAGACTCTGTCTCACATACTTTGCACATATCAGCAGGAAAGACCGTTCCTAGAGAAGGACATTATACTTGGTAGAGGATTAGCAAAAATGAGAAGACTTTCAATGAGAAAGACTAACACAGTGGCTACAATAATGGGTTCAAGAAAAGCAATGACTATGAGAATTGTATAGGACCGGACACTGTTTCCTTCTGTTGTACATAAAGTTGCTTTGGGTTCAAACTGGATCAGTGACATTTAACAACAACATACATTCTACTTTCCCAGTTTCTCTGGTGTCTTCCTCCTGCTACTATTCACTACCATTGCCCTAGATCAAGGACCATAGTTCCTGTATTACTAGACTCCTGTTCTCACTTCCTAACTCTTCTCCAGTCCTCCAATTCCCTTCTTTTTCTTTTTTTTTTTCCCAACCCCAATCCATTTGTCTCACTGGGCTCTACACTGTGGGTTGGTGTGTAGACATGACACCATGCCTGGGCTTAAAAGCTTTCCATGATTGCCCTTTACATTCATAATAAATGTTATGTACTATACAGGGTCATTATCATCAGGTTTCTGTTTGAAACTGTAAAGTGAAGCCTCATTATCGCCATTCTTTAATTAATATGTATCCTTTTCACTTTCTCTAAAATATGGTAATCAGCATTTCAGTCACACCAACTCCTTACAGATCACTATTGGTTCATGCTTCTCTTGCCTTTACTCTGACTAGAATTCAACACCCCCCCCACCCCACACACACACCGAGTTCCTTCATCTATTTACCAATGTCAGGGTCTTTACTTATCCCCAAAGTCAAGGTTATATAGTCTTCCTCTTGTTTTTGTTGTTGTTGGGTGCCTTCTTGTTGTTGTTGTTGTTAAGTGCCGTTGAGTCGGTTCCGACCCATAGCG
>NW_006408652.1:1371494-1372965 GCF_000296735.1 Chrysochloris asiatica | reverse complement strand
TTTTGTTTGTGTAGTTTTCAAAATGTTTGGTAGTCTGTAAATCTGTATATTCCCTGAATTAGTGTCCTCAGATTTATCCCTAATTTTTTATTGATGGCCTTCATAATTCTGGGATTCACATTTAGGTCCTTAATCCATGTTGAGTTGGTTTTTGTATAAGGTTTGAGGTGAAGGTCTTATTTCAATCTTTTGCATATTGCTTTCTAGTTCTACCAGCACCATCTGTTGAAGAGACTATCACCTCCCCATGCAATATATTTAGGTGTTTCATCAAAAATCAGTTGGCTGCATGTAGATGGGTTAATTTTTGACAATGAATGCAACAGCATTCCTTTTCAATTTGTCATTCCCTGCATAGTAAATCATGTGGTTATCAGATTCAAAATGGCCAATACCAGTCCATTTTAGCAAGCTGTTTTGACCACTGTAGCCATGTAATAATTTTGAAGTCGGGGAGTGAGAGGTTTTTAACCTTAGTCTTCTTCTTAAGCAGTGCTTTGCTTATCCTTGGTCTCTTTCCTTTCCATATAAAGTTTGTAATATTTTTTTTCCATCTCTTTGAGTAATGTTGTTGGAATCTGGATTGGGATTACATTATATTTGTAAATCGCTTTGGGCAGTGTTGACATTTTCACAATGTCAAGTCTTCCTATTCAGGAGCATCATACATTCTTCTATTTTTGTAGGTCTCTTTTGGTTTCTCGTAGTAGTGTTTTGTAGTTTTCTTTTTTATAAGTCCTTTTTATCTCTGGTTACATTTATTCCTAAATATTTCATCCTTTGGGTGGCTATTGTAAATGGTATTTTTTTTCCTAATGTCCTTTTCAATGTTTTTTGTTGTTGTTGTTGTTGTTTTGTTTTGTATAGAGGAATCCAACTGATTTTTGTATGTTGATCTTATATCCCGCCACTTTGCTAAAACTTCCAATGAGGTCTAATAGCTTTTTTACTGAGTCTTTGGTGTTTTCTACATACAGGATCATATCGTCTGAGAATAGAGAGAGTTTTACTTCCTCTTTGCCAATTTGGATGCATTTAATTTCCCTGTCTTGCCATATAGCAGCTCTTGCTAAGACTTCCAGCACAATATTGAATAGGAGTGCTGACAAAGGACATCCTTGTCTGGTTCCTGTTTGCAAAGGGAAGGCTTTCAGTTTCTCTTCATTGAGAGTAATATGTGCTATTGGTTTTGTATATACGTTCTGAATTATGTTGAGGAATTTCCCTTCAGTTCGTATTTTGTTGAGTGATTTTATCGGGAATGGATGTTACATTTTGTCAAATGCCTTTTCTGCGTCAATCGATATGATCATGCAGTTATTTATTTTTTTCCCTTATTTATCTGGTGGAAAATACTGATCATTTTTCTAATGTTGAGGAATCCTTGCATCCCTGATATGAATCCCACTTGAACATGATGTATTATCTTTTTGATGTTTTGCTGAATTCTGTTGGGTAGGATTTTGTTGAA
>NW_006408652.1:1353998-1364866 GCF_000296735.1 Chrysochloris asiatica | reverse complement strand
GGGAGTAGAAAGCCTCATCTTTCTCCCGCGGAGCGGCTGGTAGTTTCGAACCACTGACCTTAAGGTTCTCAGCCCAATTCGTAACCACTACGCTACCAGAGCTCAGTTCCAATTCAAAGACCAACGAACAATAGAACAAAACACTGCCCAGTCCTGCACCATCCACACATGTATCATTACATTTGAACCACTGCTGCTGCCACTATGTCAGTCCATCTCCTTGGTGGTCTTCCTATTTCTCAATGACCCTCAATTTTACCAAGCATGATGTCCTTCTCCAAGGACTGGACCCTCCTGGTAACATGTCCAAAGTATGAGAGATGAAGATTTGCCATCGTGGTTTCTAAGGAGAGCTCTGGTTATACATATTCCAACAGAGATTTGCTTGTTCTTCTGGTGGTCTATGGTACTTTTAATATTCTCTTCCAACACCATTACTCAAAGGCATCAATTCTTCTAGTTTTCCTTATTCACTGTCTTTCACATGCATATGGGATTATTGAAAATACCATGGCTTGGGTCAGGTGCGCCTTATTCCTCAAACTGACATCTTTGCTTTTTCACATTTTAAAGAGGTCTTGTGGAACAAATTTTTCTAATGCAGTATGTCCTTTGATTTCTTGATTGTTGCTTCCATGTATGGGCCAAATGAAGTCTTTGACATCCTGAAGGTTGTAATCTTTGATCTTCATTATTTAATTATTTTAAGGCCTCTTTACCTCTAGCAAGCAACGTAGTATAATCTGTATATCACAGGTTGTTAGTAAATCTTCCTCCAATCCTGATGCCATGTTCTTCTTCATATAATCCAGCTTCTCGAATTATTTGTTCAACATATAGAGTGAATGTTGTTGTTTTTGTTGTTAAGAGCCGTGGAGTTGATTCATACACATAACAACTCTGTATACAGTTTCCAAGGAGCCGCTGGTGGGTTAGAACTGCCGACCTTGCAGATCACAGTCCAGTGCTTGTACTACAAACTGAATAAATATGCTGAAAGGATACAACTGGGGCACACATTTTTAGATTCTAAACCATTCAGTGTCCTCTTGTTCTGCTTGAACCACTGCCTATATGCAGGTTCTTCATGAGCACAATTAAGTGTTCTTGAATGCCTATTCTTCAAAATGTTATCCATAGTTTGTCATGATCCACATTGTCTAAAGCCTTTGCATAGTTAATAAAGCACAAGTTAACATCTTTCTGATATTCCTTGCTTCCAGTCATGATCCATCTGATATGAGCAATGATATGATACCTAGTTCTACACTCTTTATTTTTTATATATATATAACTTTTTATTGTGAATTAGGTGAAGGTTTACAGACAATATCATCAGATATACATTCAGCAAACTATACACCTTATTTCATCTCAATGATTACTATACCATCCCTGCTATATTTATCCAGCTTCCTCCCTGTGGCCCCCCATTTACATCTTATATTTCACAAATGAACAAGATGAAAGTATTTTATGTAAATTTACAAAATAAAAAGTATATATATTCATTTAAATGTCTAAAAGGCACATTCTGCCAGCAACTTCCTGCCCGAAGGCACACAGCCACCATCTCTGCTGTTGCCACTTTTGTTAACTAGGGATCTCAGGCTCCACTCATGGTCTTCCTGGGTTCATATGTTCCTGAAATTAAATATTAACTTCTCACACTTTTTAGTTATACCTCTTCTACAATTACAGTTGTGGCAATCACAGTTAATCCTGTTAACAATTATCCACAATTGAGTCATATAATCCTATCACAGTCATCCCCATCCCCTTTGACCAGATTCATATGGGAAAGAGGAAAACTATTCAGTGGGGATTCTACCTTACCCGCCTCATTCTGAAACTAAGCACACTCATGAAATCTTGTAAGCCAGTCACTTTATACCTTTGTAGCCCCTCAATTTTTTATGTGGCACTGCAGGTTAATCCACTGGACTGCAAGGTCAGTTTGAACCACAATCTTCACAGTACAAGTTCACCAGCTGCTCTTCAGAAACCCTGTACAGGGTCACTGTGAGTCAGGAATGACTCAATGGCACTTATCAACAATAATACTTTTTGATAGACAATGTATAAATTTCTCATCCTTATCAACCGAGTACACTGTGTATATAAGATTTTTCCATGATATGAAGAATCCTTCAACTTCGGTTGGAATTTTGAGTCACTGCATTCATAGGCAAAGGTCTAGTTTGTTACATTGTAGCAATTTGTGCTTGTTCTCAGCATCAAACATCTTTATCTTCCTTGGTTTCAGTTTTGGTAAACTAGCCATCCAAGCTAGATCCAATGGCTACTAGCTGCAAGTTTGGGAGTTCATGCATTTCAGACCAGCTGGCTGCTTTTGAATCCAGCTTGAGTTTCTGGCAATTCCCTGTTGATGTACTATTGCAACCTTTTTTTTTTTTTTTTTAATTATCTTAAGCAAAAATTGACTTCCTTGTGATATTAATGACTTTTTCTAATGATTTCTGCATTCTATTGGGTAACCTTTGTTTTCTGTTTTGTTTTTTAAGGGTTTTATTGTGGATTGAGTGAAAGTTTACAGGGCAGATCATCAGTTTTACATTCAACAAATCATACACTTTGTTTGATTACAGTGATTACAATCCACTCCATGTACCATCAATTAACAGTGTTTCTCTTTTCACTTTAGCTTTTTTTTTTTTTTTTTAAACACTCAGGCATATATAATTTATACCACCAAAGGGCACATTCTGCAAGCCTGCCTCCTGGCCACCAGCTTTTAGTCCCTCTCTTCCCATGAATCTAGAGTCCATCTCTGGAGTCACTGCTTCTCTGTATAAGGTCCCGCATTCCACTTGTGCTCTTCTCCCTTGATGGTCCTAGGGTCCTTTGTGCCTGGACAGTAAAATTAACTACTCCTATTTTTGTTAACAAAACTTCTACCTTTACAATTGTGACAGTCACAAATAGTCATGATAACAATTACTCACTATTGAATGATAAGAATCTTATCCTCATCTCTTTTAACCAGACCCATCTAGATAAGATGAAAACTACTCAATGGGGACTCTTTCTTCCCCCACACAAAATTAAACTAATCTCCCCCTTGAAACCTTGTAAGCCCATCACTTCGTGCCTTTATCACCCCTTCATTTTAGGTAGCCAATGTCTAAGTTGTCCGTCCCTGTCTACCCTTTGTACAGAGGGGATAGCATTGATACTTGATGTGAAGGCTCCTTCCTTCTCTGTTGGTATTTAGTGTTACTATCTCCATGAGTATAGGTGAAGTTCATCAAATTGTAGCAATTTACCTTTGTTTCCTTTATCAAAAATTGTTTTGTTCTTCTTTTTTTTTTTTAATCTTCCTCTAGTCAAGTTCTGTTGTACATCACTATAAGTCAGTACCAATTCGATGGCACCTAACCACAATAACAAGTCGAATTGTGATTATCAAGCCATTGAGGCTAGGTCAAATGGGTACTATCTGCAACTCTGAGTGTTCTTGTGCATTTCCTCTCACTTCATATCAGCTGGCTCCTTCACTCTCAGCTCTAGCCCTCTGTGGCTATGTCCTTGTCCATGGGCTCAGGTGTCCCCAGGTCTCACCATATTTTGGACCAACCAGCCATTCTTCTCTCTCTCATCTCCAGGTCCGTGGAAGTCTGTGGAATGTGGTTGAACTCAGCCCATTTCTTCATTGCTGCCTTTCCCCCTCTTTTACTCACCAGTAGACCAATGTGGTCACCAGCAAGCTTACATGCCTGCTTGTCTTGAAGGAACTTGATTGCTTGTCTTGATGGCTTCCTGGTGAACAATTTGCTTATTCTTGCAGTAGCCAGTCATACCATCAATTTTGTTTGGTTTTTTCCTGATGATCTTTCTTTGAAGACGTGTCTTCTGTAGATCTAGCTATTCCAAGCTGGTCTGCTTGTCCTTTCTAGTGGAAATGTCCCACCTCATAAGGTTCTGAAAGGGGCTCAGGATTCCACTGCAAAGGCTCCGCAGGAGGCCTAATTCACTGGGAAAGTTCTAGAACCCCTTTTAAGATATTCCAATCAGCTATAAGCTTGCAAGCTGTTTGTAATCATGTTTCCTTTCTGTCCAATTCATGTCCATTTTACAATAGTAGGAGAGGGAAACCAATGTACAGTCAAAGATCTTAGTATTATTTCCCACTTCAAACTATGTCTTGATCCCTGTATCACAAGCCCTGTTATTCCAAGTTTGAGCATGCATCACTATTTACCTCTGTCCCTCTTAGCCCATGTAAACCTGCCTCAGTGTTCTCCTATCTACCTTGTTCTTCCACCCTCCCCCTTCTTGTGTACTGCCCTTCCCAACGCCCAAACTATCATGTGTCTACCCCTACCCTGTGCTCTACCATCGCCATGCACCACCTCCCCCAAACCCTCCCACTCCAACCCCACTGGTAACCAACAAAGAATTTTTTTTTTTTCCTTTTAGTATGGGCATCATTTCTTAAGCTTTTACAATAATAGTCTTATGCAATATTTATCCTTTTGTGAATGACTAATTTAACTCAGCATAATGTCCTCAAGGGTCATCCATGTTATGCGGTGGCTTGCAGCTTTCTTGTTATTCTTCAAGGTTGCATAATACTCCATTGTGTGTATGTATCAAAGTTTGTTGATCCATTCTTCCATTGATGGACACTTAGACTGTCTCCATCTTTTTGCTATTGTGAATAGTGCTGCTGTGAACATTGGTGTGCATGTATCTACTTGTGTTATGGCTCATATTTCTTGTGGATATATACCAAGTAGAGGAATTGCTGGATCATATGGTATTTCTATTTCCTACTTTCTGAGGAAGCACCATACTGTTTTCCAGAGTGGCTGGACCATTTTGCATCCCCACCAGCAATGCAGGAGGGTCTCAGTCTCTTCACATCCTTGCCAGCATTTATTATCCTCTGAATTTTTGAGCTTCACTGTTATTGCTGGTATGAGATTATGAACAACAGAACAAAACTGTCCAGTCCTGTTTTATATATTATAACCATAATAATCATTGCTATATTTGAGCCCATTGCTGCAGCTGCTGTATTAATTCATCTCACTGAGGGTCTTCCTTTTTTTTTACTGACACTCTACTATGTTGTTGTTTTTGTTGCTGCTAAGTGCCATTGAATTGGTTCGACTCATAATAACTCTCTACTATACCAAACATGATGTCCTTCTCCAGGGATTGGTCCCTCCTGAGAACATATCCAAAGTATGTGAGAGAAATTTTCACCATTCTCATTTCTAAGGAGGATTCTGGCTGTATTTCTTCCAAGACAGATTTGCTTATTCTAATATTCATGGTATATTCAATATTCTTCACCAACACAAAAATCAAAGGCATTGATTCATCTTTATTCTCCCATATTTGTTGCCCCACATCCACATACACATGACCAATCAAACCTATAGCCATTGAGTCAATTCCAACTCATAGCAACCCTATATAGAGTTTTCAAGATTGTCAATTTTTACAGGATCAAACAGCTTCATCTTTCTCCTGTGGAGTAGCTGGTGGATTTGAATCATCAATCTTGCAATTGCCAGGCCAACACGTACTCTACATTGCCACCAAGGCTCCTTGCATGCATATAAGGATAGTTTGAGTCAGATGCAACTTAGTCTTCAAAATGACATCTTTGCTTAACACTTTAAAGAGATTTTACAGCAGATAAGCACAATGTAATAATAAGTCATTTGATTTCTTGATTGCTGCTTCCATGGGCATAGATTGTGGATCCAAGCAGATGAATTCCATGACAACTTCAATTTTTGCTCTGTTTATCATGATGTTGCTTATTGGTCTAATTGAGTATTTCTGCTTTCTTAATATTAAGGTTTAATCCACACTGAAGGAGTAAATAGGGTTATTTTTTCCTAGTACAGAGGAGCCCTGGTGGTGCAGTGGTTGAGTCCTCATCTGCTACCAAAAGTCTGACAATTCAAAACTAGCAGTCACTCCACAGAAGAAGGATATGGCAGTTAACTCGTGCGCACATTACATCTTTGGGAAACCTATGGAGCAGTACTATTTTGTCCTATGTGGTCGCTATTACTCAGAATCAACTCGGTAGCAGTTTGAAGGAACTGTCAAGAGCAAAGGTATTATATTAATCATCAATGGCCCTAGTTTCTCAGCCTAGAATCAAGGTGGGCAAAGGGTAGAAGTTACACAGCACAGGTCTTGGATGTGTCAGACCTAAGGTGTAGATACAATGCCAATTTAGTTAAAATCCCCTTCACTATGAGTAGCCACTATCATTTGTTCCTTTGCTTTAATGAGATTATTAATTATTGTTGTTAAGCGTCATTGACTTGGTTCTGAACCATAGTGACCCTGTATAGGGTTTCCAAGGAGCAGCTGGTGAATTTGAACCATCAACCCTGTGGTTCAAACCAACCTTGCGGTATAGAGCATTATCCTGCAGTGACACACCAGGACTCTATTACCATGTGGAAATCAGTCTCTTGTATAGATGTTTAGTTGTTCGTGTTTCTTTTTCTGCCTGTGTTTCTGGGTTCATCTCATTACAGACATATTCAAACCCCTCTTGGGAATCATATGAAAACACATAAATTCTGTGTACAACTGAAATGTGTATATATAGGGGGTTAACACACACACACACTTTTGTGTATTAGGGGAAAACTTCTGGATAAAACCAAGAAAAAAGACCCCAGGGTCCCTGAAAGTGAAATGTTATTTGGTCCCTCTAATCCACATGATACAGTTATGATTCTTGGCTCACTTCTTTTGGTTACAAAAATGTAAACATCCTGCAACCTCCCTCCTCCATTCATTGGTCTTACCTCTATTTCCATTTGTCTTACTGATCAAAATAAATTCTCCCAAATCCACCAATTTAATGCATTCTATTTGTGCTATTGTAACACACAAACTATTTTCAAGCATGTGTATATAATTGCATAATTATATCTTCCCAACACCTTCAACCAAGTGCATTGTATGCATTTATTATTTAAACGAATACATCTCCCTCCTCCAATATATCTTCCTTTTGGGAATAACAATCCTTGAAAGAGGGTAAAGTATATTTAAATGATTCATTTTGGAGTAACTATGTGTCAAACCACTCATCTGTCAGTTTGTCGTACTGTGGTGGCTTGTGAGTTGCTGTGATTCTGAAAGCTATGCCATTGGTATTTAAATACCACAGTAGTGAGGTTGGCTCAGGATTGGGCAGTGTTTCCTTCTGCTGTGCATAAGGTTGCTATGGGTCCGTACTGACTCGATGGCATCTAACAATAACAACAACACATGTAAACATGCATAAAACCACAATTGACTCAATATGGGTCTAGGGTGTCACAACAACTGCAAGGTTTTTATACATATTGTTACTGCCACTACTAGTAATTCCTTTTTTTAATACCGTTTAATAATTTTCAAAGCCCTTTCTTAAATTAGTCTCTTAGAACAACTCTGTTAAGTAGAATCTGCTCTGCTTTGACCCATTCAATGCATCTGAGTCTCCTAGGAATTGGATAAAAACACTCTTTAAACTAACCCTAGCCTTAAGGACCCATACCAGCTGAGCTACCCTATCAGCTTACTCAACAAGGAAGGGGATGATTTAGGCAGGTATTATAAACATTTTACAAATAAGTAAACTTAGATTCAGCAGTGTTAGATAAAAGTTGAAATGGTGCACAGCTTCTTTGTATAGTAGCTTAGATTTGGTTCCTAGTCTAGCATTTTTTCTTTTTTACCCAGCAGTTTCACTTAATAAGGTCTAAAACAGGAAATATTAATTGTAATAACTTGATGGGATTCCTTTGAGAAAGCAAAGGAAGGAAATCAGTACTGGTCTAGAGGTAAAGCTAAAGGGGGATGCTCAGGTGGAAGTCTGGATCCCACGAGATCACTAAAAACATAGTCTTATACGAGGACACCCAGTTAATAGGTGCTGGAGTAAGGGTTCAAACCCCATTACACCTGCCTCCAAATTCTGTCTTTTAGCATCTCTGCACTATTCTACTTCTTTCTAGTTTCTCTCCTGTATTCCTGGAGCTAAGATACTGGAAACATTCCCCAGGTTTTCTTGCTGAAAAGGTTCTAGTTGAGAATGCACTCATAGAAAGTCTTACTCAAGATTTAGAAGGCTGAAGACAAGAAGTCATTCTTTTCTGCCAAATGTAGCAGAGATATGGAGATAATGAAAATGTGAAGTTTGTAGTGGTTTCAGTGAATGTTCCTGTAAAACACTCACTTTAGTGTTCTAGGCAGCTGAGATCATCAGGGGCTGCTACCTGAATGTTGTGCACCTATGATTACCTGAAAGCCAGCAATAGCCTTCCCTGACCTTTGCACCCCCAAGTCTCCCAACTATTTCTTAAGTACTGAATTCCTATATTATATCCTTTCTTGATAAAATGCCTAAGGTTGTTTTCATTTTTTTCCTGCTAAATCCTTACTGATTCAGGCACATGTGTTGAGTGTCTGGTAAGTTTTATATACATTCTCTCCTCTAATTATCCCATTAAGCCTATGACATCAAAGTTATTATTTCCATTTGAGAGATTAAGAAATTGAAGCTCAGAAAGCTTAACTGACTTGCCCAAGGACATTCAACAAATACTTTCCTGGATCAGGATTAAAATATTGAACTTATATTCTTAAGTACTATGCAGGACTGCCTATGAGCCTAATGGTATCAATGTGAACAACACAGAGAGATTATAGCTTGACCATATGACTGTAGGAATGTCCATACTATGCTAATTGTTCCCCAGGAGTGGAGAGGCAGAGAAGGTCAAAGTCACCTAAATAACATCTAACAAATTTAATAATAAAATTCACCATCACACCCCCTTCAACAAGAACATGTCTAAATCTTCTGGATGACGAGGTGAGGAGAGATTTGTTAGTAGAATTTTGAATGAAATTTTAATTAAACAGTCCCCAGACAATTCTGATAACAAAACTCCAGTTGAAAATCAGGACTCTATGCCTTCCAGGTCCTGGAGAAGGACATCTTGCTTGGAAAAGTGGAAGGACGACAAAAAAGAGCAAGACCCCCAACAAGATGGCCTGACACAGAGTTAGCAACAATGGGCTTAGGCGTAGCAACAATTACGAGGATGGCAGTGTTTTTTTCTGCTGTGCATTATGAGTTGGAACCGACTTGAAGGAACCTAACACACATGCCAACCAAACTGCTAATTTATTCTAGCAAAAATCACTCTAGCCATACCCCCTGGGAAAGCAGCAATTCAAAATGCACGACATACCCTGTTCAGATCGAGTTCAGGCATTGGGCAAGAGTAATTTTTCAGGTGGAGTCCTGGTATGGTACTGTAGGTTAAGCCCTGGACTACAAATAGTAAGATCGGCAGTTCAAACCCACCAGGCACTCCTCAGAAACCCTACACAAGATGGCTCAAGTTGAAAATGACTCAAAGGTACCTAACACCATTTCAGATAGAATCAATGAACTAAGGTAAACAAATCTGATGGCAAAAGACTCTCACACAGCATGTTTTCAATCAAAGTTGCTGACATCTTTCTTATTCTTGGAATCTTATCTGCCAAACATTTGTCTTTGACCTCTTCCCAGTAAACACCGATACAATCTATCTGCAGTAAATGTCATATACAGCATTGTGGTTCCACAGAGTGAATGTGGAAATTCAAGTTCCATTTTCTTCCATTTAGGACTTTAATCAAATACTTCTCACATAGTTTCCAGAGAGGCAAGTTTAATGTGTTAAATAACTTTCCAAATAAAGTCACTGCCTGTATTACCAGAGTCTGTGCTAGACAGAAACATTTACCTTTGCAGCCTATCTTCATTTTGGTTTCTGCCAGATTTCTGAGTCCCTATTAACAATCTGCTTTGTTTATATCCACAAAGTTCTATCTCCCCTCATGTAATTAGGTAATTTGAAAAGAATCACTCTTTGGATTGCTCATTTTGCAGATGGCCTACAAAAATGACATTGTTTCTTACCTTGAAAAAATGTTGTTTATTTGTTCATTTGAAAAAACTTGTATCAAATATGTATTTAACCTGTATTGTTGATCACTGGAGAAAAAAGAGACTTTCTGCTCTCATGAAGATTTACAGCCTTATAAACTCTATAGTGAATCACTATGAGTTGGAATCAACTTGGCAACGGTGAGTCTCATTGTGGTGCAATGGCTAAATGCTTGTCTGCTAATGGAAAGGCTGCCAGTTAGAATTCACCAGTCACTCCTTAGAAAAAAAAACAAAACCCATGGTGTCTGCCTCAATCAAAATAACCAGAATGAAAACACAAAATAAACAAAAAAACAACAACAAAAAACACCATATTGCCAAACTGTCCCAAGTGTAAAGGTAGAAGCTTTGTAACAAAAACGGGGCAGTAGTTAATCTTACAGTCCAGAAACAAAGGACCCTAAGACCATCAAGGGAGAAGAGCACAAGCAGAATACAAGACCTTATCCAGAGAAGCAGTGATAACAGAGATGGAGGCAGAGATGGAGACATGGAGAGGAGACATGGGAAGAAACAGACTAAGAGATGATGGCCAGGAGGAAGACTTGCAGAATGTGCCCTTTGGTGGTATAAATTATTATATATGCCTGAGTGTTAAAAAAAAATATATATAAGAGAGAAATACTGTTAACTGATAGTAAAAGGAGGGGATTATAATCATTGTAATGAAATAAAGTATATGATTTGTTGAATGTAAAACTGATGATCTGCCCTGTAAACTTGCACTCAATCCACAATAAAAATCTTTTTAAAAACAAAAAAAGGGGACGGACTTCCGGCGCTTCCTTGACCTGGCAGCACAGAGTAGACACTGGAGAGGGAGAGAAAGGAATAGTCAGAAACACCACACTAGAAGGCTTGTAAGTCC
>NW_006408652.1:1352331-1352873 GCF_000296735.1 Chrysochloris asiatica | reverse complement strand
GGAGCTATCTGGGACCATCAATGGAGAAGAGCTGAGAGCGGGACCCTACCCAGAGAAACAGAGGTGCCTGAGATGGAGACAGAGACAATGACGTGGAGCAATGAAGCAGCTGGGGACTTTGGATCCAGAGAGGGAAAGGGACTGTGGGCCGAAAACTGGGGGTGGGGGTGGGTGGAAGTTTAGGTGGCGGGTTTCTAGGATATACCCTTTGGCTGGTTGATGACGCATGGAGGGGATTGGAACCATGGCAATGAGATGGTATACGATGGAATGAATGTAAAACTAAAGTTCTCTCATGTAAACTACCATATAATTCACAATAAAACATTAAAACAAACAAACAAACACATATTGCCGATGTGTCAACTATAACTCATCAAGATCCCATGAGACAGAGTAGAACTGCTCCATAGAGTTACCCAGATTGTACTCTTTATGGAAGCCGACTAAATCCCTTTTGATAAAGAGTTCAACCTGAGGTAAAAAACAGATGAATAAAGTAAAAGAAATGGCATGCTACCCTGATACAGTATAGACATAAA
>NW_006408652.1:1350410-1351786 GCF_000296735.1 Chrysochloris asiatica | reverse complement strand
GCAAAACCTGTGAAACTTATATATGAATATACAAACAGAAGTTTATGTCAATAAATGACTCTCACAGTTGAAGAGATGGGAGAGTTCCAAGTTCAAATAAAAAAAAAAATCAGAGGTCAGAGGAACCAGATGCAAGATTTAGACCCAGCATTAAAGCAAGCAAGCTTTGCCTAAAATGTCTAATAGTTTGGAAGCAGGCCACATGCCTGAGGAAATTTCCTTTCAATTGATTAGCTGTTCATAGCAGACCGTCATTTTAAGAATTGATTACAATATATTAGATCTCATCATGGGGATAACTACATTTCAACCGCCCAAACACTGAGTCAAGGTGACAGAAAACTTCAACAATTACACTAGCAGCGGGGTCTGACACAGCACTTGATCTGGGTCTTGAAAGGGGTGAGGGCATTCCAGCAGAAGAGCTTGTGAGTTTCAAGCTACTGAGGGAGTCTTCAGTAATGATATTTGCAGTTTGGGTCTCATTGCTGCTGCATATAGGATCACCTGAGAGCCTAGCCCAGTGCAAACTAGTACTGGAATTTAGAGAGCTAACCTAGTGGAGCTTGACTGAGTGGCAAATATGCACCCTTGCTAATAAAGAGCTTTAACTGCAATTCCCTCACCCCCACCTCAAACTAATGTGAGAAGTCAATGTTATCACCACTACAACTTTACGTAAAATATTTTGTCTGATCACCACTGCTTTTCCTGCACCAGGTCTGGAAGCAAGACTGTTTGAGGCCCCTCCTTTCATAAATTCTCTGATGACTCATCATTATTAAAATTCCTACCATGTTTTCCCTACGGAGTTATTTGTAGATTTCACCCATTAAATTAAATACTTAGCATGATTCCCCTTTAAGAACAACTTTGTGTTTTACTCCCTTCATGATGTGGAGTTTACGCTGCCTTTCTTTTTAACTTTCTCTCTCCCATGGAATAGTGAGAAAAGAAGAAATCCGTCCAGCCAAGTAACTCAGAAAACGTGTTTTAGTTTTTATGCTGCTGTACTTTTTTTTTTTTCTTAAATGATTTATTGTGAATTATGTGATAGTTTACATGGGAGAACATTGGCTTTACATTCATTCTATCGTATATCGTCTCATTGCCATGGTTACAATCCCCTCCATGCAATCCTTCCCCCGTACACCCCAAGTCTTCAGCACACAGTCGCTCTCCCTCTCTGGATCTAAAGTCCCCAGCTGCTCCATCACTCCACGGCATCATCTCTGGCTCCATTTCAGGAATCAATGCTTCTGTGGGTAGGGTCTCGCTCTCTGCTCTTCTCCATTGATGGTCCTAGGGACCTTCACTCCTAGACTGAAAAATTAATCACTCCCCTCCTTGCTATAAAACGTCTACCTTTACATTTC
>NW_006408652.1:1341259-1350219 GCF_000296735.1 Chrysochloris asiatica | reverse complement strand
TAGGTTCCCTCTTGAAAGCTTGTAAGCCAGTCACTTTTGCCTTTGTAGCCCCCCACCCCCCATTTTGGGTAGCCAATGTACAAGTTGCCCATCCCTGTCTACTCTTAATGAGGTTTTCAGACGTGATCTGTATTTATTCACCTATCTAGAAAGGTAGCATGAGACAGTAGGTAAAACAGTTTGGGTTCAAACATCAATCCTAATGTCATATTATCCAATAAGTAAGGTAAGCACGGATAACTTGTGCTTATTTACCAATCTGTAATGAACAAGTTCACATTTTTTACCACATCAAAGATTCTGCTTTTAGGTCTGGCTGGCATCTTTCTCTATCTCAACCCCACAGAACCTCTCTACAGACGCAAACCTCTTTCTAAATACACAGTCCTGACAGGGACAGAGTACCTCATAAGCTAGGCAAGTATGGGCTTGCTTGTGCTTACTTATTAATCTGTAGTGAACAGTTTTCCGTGTTTTTCACAACATCTTGTGATTAAAACTATCTGAAATTCTTTAATACAGATTAGTAAATAAACATAAATAGACCCATGATTAGTCCTAGTGTGGCGCTGTGGCTTAATATGATGGACTGCAAAGTTGGTCTGAATCACAAGGTCGACAGTTCAAGCTCACCAGCCACTCCTCAGAAACCCTATACAGGGTTGGAACCAACCTGACAACACTTAACAACAAGAAGTTTGCGTATTGGGTAATCATCCCCTGAATTTAGAATTGGTCTCTGTTTAACTATACACATTTGGGCAATTGACTAAAGTACTTTGAGATTCAGTTCCATCTTTGTAAAAAAGATACTGACTTCATGGGGTTCTTGTGAGGACTAAAATGAGAGAACATATGTTACAGGGCCCAACATATTTTACTCTTTTCCTAATCCATGTGTTTTCATGTTTGTGACTAAAGCTAAACCTTACTTTAGCTCTTTCTGGAAAAAAAATACTGTCCATGATAGCCAAACTCATCTGATTGCTCTTAAAACAGAGATTCTACAACCTTTTTCTACAGATGGAGAGCCATACAGTGAAATATTTTGGCTTTGGGGGCCGTAAGGTCTCTGTCACAATTACTGAACTCTGCTGTTGTAGCACAAAAACATAGATCATATATACATGAATGGGCATGGCTATGTTCCAATAAAATTTTATTTACAAAAACAGGCCATGGGACTGGATTTAACTGCAAGCAATATTGCATGAAAGAAATATAGGTTTACATTTCTAGTAGATGCTGATTCAAATCCCAGTTTATTACTGACCAGCTCTGTGACCTTCAGCCATTGATTTAACCTCTGTATTCTTTAGTTTCATCATCTACAGAATATAGACAATAATAGTGACTACCTCATGTGGTGAGAAGTGAAACAGTGTCTGTTAAAGCAGCATGTACAAGGAGTTACTGGTTCAATATAACTTATATTAAGTGGGTGGTTTTTATTACATTTCATGATTCCTCCTCTTCACTTCTTTCTTTGGTGTCTCTTTTCCATTTACTCATCCTGCTGGCTATGTTCCAATGCAGATTTTTGATCCATGACACCCATTTTAATGGAGGCTACTTGGCTTACCCATTTCTCACCCCCTACACAAGCTCTGGTAGCGTAGTGGTTACGAATCGGGCTGTAAACATTAAGGTCAGCAGTTCAAAACTACTAGCTGTTCCGCAGGAGAAAGATGAGGCTTTCTGTTCCCGTAGAGATTTACAGCCTCAGAAACCCTGTATAGGGTCGCTATGAGTTGGAACCAACTCCACGGCACATAACAACAAAAACAACACAAGGTTAGGAGTCCTGGTGTGGCGCTGTGGGTTAATGCGCCAGACTGGAAAGCCATTTGAACTGCAAGGTCGGCGATTCAAGCTCATCAGTCGCTCCTCGGAAACCCTATACAGGGTCGCTATGGGTCGGAACCTACTCGACGGCACTTAACAACAATAACAAAAACACACACGCTTAACGTTGTTGTTAAGTGACATCCAGTCGGTTCTGACCTAGTGACCCCATGTAGAGTTTTAGAAGAGCGGCTGGTGAGCTTGAACTGCCAAACTTGTGGATCAATCTGACTTTGCAGTCCAACGCATTAACCCACAGCACCTTACCAGGACTTTCCTGAAAATTATACTACTACTCATCTGGCAGTTTGACATCCATGGTGGCTTTTGTGTTGCCGTGAGGCTGGAAGCTATTTCACTAGCATTTAAAACACCATCAGGGTCAGCTGAGCTTCCAGACAAAGACAGGCTAGCAAGGAGAGGCAAACTACTTCAGAATGTTTGCATCTCATGTAAAGAAAACAAAAATACTCACAAATGGATCAATAAAAAACATCATGATAAATGGAGAAAAGACTGAAGTTTCAAAGACTTAATTTTGCTTGCATTCACAATCAACACTGATGGAAGCAGCCATCAAGAAATCAAACAAAGTGTTGCATTAGGCATATCTGCTGTACAAGACCTCTTTTAAAGTGTTCAAGAAGTAACAGTTTGAAGACTTAAGTGCACCTAAGTGGTAGTGTCTCAAATAGCCTCATATGCATGAGAAAGTTGTACAATGAATACCTAAGATCACAGAAGAATTGATTCATTTGATTTATAATGTTAGAGATGAATATTAAAAGTACAATGGACTGCCAGAAGAGCAAAGAAATCTGTCTTTTAAGTACAGCCAGAGTGCTCATTGGAAGTGAGGATGGCAAAACATTTTCTCTCCTACTTCGTGCATGTTGTTAGAAAGGACCAGTCCTTGGAGAAGGACATTATGTTTGGTAAAGTGGAGGGTCAGCAAAACTGAGAAAGACCCCCAATGAGGTAGATTGGCATAGTGGCAGTAGCAATGGACTCAACTGTAACAATTGTGAGGATGGCACAAGACCAGGCAGTCTTTCATTCGGTTGTGCATAGGATTCGCTATGATGATACCTAACAGCAACATAATAGCAGAGAATTAATTGTTGGAATATATCTATGTGTGGCAAGATAGTAAAACACTTCCCCTATGCTCACAAAAGGCAAAATTTAATATTTGAAAATAAGCCACTTTTCACTTATCAACATGGTTAATTTCTAAAGATAATGTCATTATTTGAAAATCAGCATAATGCAAAAATGGAGAATTGCCATATCAAATTACATCATTACGTAACTGCTACATTTCACTATTAAATAAGTGCCAAACCAGTGAAAATCATAACCTAGTCAAGGTGGCACATAACTTTAATCCTCACAGGCATCATTCCTTTTACCTTGGACCTTTGGGTTTGTTATGCCAAACATGTTGTTAATGTGCAAAATTGTTGGCTAGATTCTGTAATATGGTTGTAAATGCAATTCATCAGGTAATAAGTGAAGAGTAGGTGTGCTCAATTGAAATTGGAACAATATAGGAAGATCGTAAAAGAATTGAGGCCTTTGAGTTGTGGTGCTGGAGAATACTGAAAGGGCCATGGATTGCCAGAAGAACCAATAGATCTGTTTTGGAAGAAGTGCAGCCAGAGTGCTCCTTGGAGGCCAAGATGGCTAAGCTTCGTCTCTCATACTTCGGACATATTGTCCAGAGAGAACAGTCGCTGGAGAAGGATGTCATGCTGGGTAAGGTGGAGGGAGGGTCAGAGAAAAAGAGGAAGAACCCCAACGAGATGGATTGGCCAGGTGGCATCATTGATGGCGTCAAGTGTGGCAGCGGTGGTGAGGTTGGCCCAGGATCGGACATTGTTTCATTCTGCTGTGCATGGGGTCGCTATGAGTCGGTTCCGACTTGATGGCACCTGACAACAACAAATCTCATTTACTCCAGAAAAATAGAGACTAACTGTTTAGAATAAATCGCCCTCAAATTAGCATAATGTAACCTTGTTGTTGTTGTTAAGTGTCGTCGAGTCGATTCCGACCCATAGCAACCCTGTATAGGGGTTTCTGAGGAGCAGCTGGTGAGCTTGAACCACCAACCTTGCAGTTCAAAAGGCTTTGTAGTCTAGCACATTAACCCACAGCGCCACATCAATCTAAATTTCTTTGGATGAATTGCCCACATAAACATTATTTTAAAAGCCAATTTATAAATTAACACAAAAATTATCAGTATACCGGCCAAAGATGGATATGAAAACCTTCCATTCATTTATGCTTGTGTCCATAACCACCAAGTGGTTGAGGGCAGAGTGGGGACACTGATATTAATTATGTTCCAGGCACACTGCTAGCATTTTTGTTATATTTAAGTTATGGTGTCAGCAAAGAAAAATTAATATTGAACATATCATGAACTGCAGAAGAATGAACATGTACAACCAGAATGTTCCTTAGAATTAAGGATGGTGAGACTTCGTCTAGCATACTTTAGACATATCCCCAGACAGTACTGGACTCTGGAGATGAACATAATGCTTGCCATCAAGTTAGTACCAACCCACAACACCAACAAAAAAGTAAGATCAAGTGCCACAGTGGCTGCAATGATTGTGACAATGGTGCAGGATTGGGCAACTGTTACTTTCAGTTGTCCAAGGGGTTGGTATGAATCAGAAGTGACATGATGGCACCTAACAACAACAATTACATCTCATTTAATCCTCACTCAACATTTCTTAAAAGATAAGTGACCTCTGTGTTTCCATTGTAACAGCCAAGCTAACTCATACCTGCCCTACAACGGTTGAGAACTTACGAATATCTAATTATTGTCAAGGCATTTAATAGTTTCAAGGAAACTACAATATGTTGAAGAATGATGCATCATTTGGGAACTAAAGTATAATTTTCTTTCTCAGCATATATTTTTTTCACTTTAACAAAAAAGATGTCAGTCTGTTATCCCACCTAACTAAATAATGAATTATTTAATTACATCAATGAGAGGAGTACTTATGACTAAAAAACCATATGGTTCCACCAACAGAGACAAACATAAAATGGAACAGAAGCAGTTTTCTTTGTTTACTATCTTCCTGACTGCCCTGAGTGGATTATTACTTCAGGGATAGCCTTAGAAACAGCAGGATGCCTGTGAGAAAAATCAAACAATTGTTTTAAAGAAAAATATGCTTCTTGACCAGAGTTATAAAACCCAGGAGTCTCTTCTACACAGTTTCCTTATTTAGAGATTACAAATTTGGATACAAGTGGCACCAAATAAACCAAAGAAAAATATGTCACATCTTTTTAGTTTTATCCATTCCTACAGCAGAAAAACAAGTTGTTCAAACACTTCTTAGGTCTATATGGAAAATATGCAGTATATGTGTTCATATTCACTACTCATTTGTCAGTTTGTCGTATTGTGGTGACTTGTGTGTTGCTGCGATTCTGGAACAGACCATCAATTGTTCATATGCAAGTTCAGACTGAAGCTGAAGAAAATGAAAACAAGTCCATGAGAGCCAAAATATGACCTTGAACATATCCTCCTGAATTTATAGATCATATGAAGCACAGATTTGATGCATTAGACACTAAAGAGAGAATACCAGAAGAGTTGTGTGATGACATCAAAAATATCATATTGGAAGCTAGCAAAGGTCATTAAGAAGACAAAATGGATGTCAAACTAAATGCTGAAACTTGCTCTCCAGCATAGAGATGCTAAGCAAATGAAAGAAATGAGGAAGTAAAATGGCTGAATAGAAAATTTCAAAGGGCAGTTGCAGAAGACATAGTATTATAATGAAGAGGGTGAGGGGAGAACATGTTCAACATTTCTCAAGCAGAAAGAACTGAAAAAATTAAATTAAATTAAAGCCTCTATTGACAAGACTAAAGGTTTTTTTGGGGAAAATATTGAATGATGCAGAAAGCATCAAACAAAGTTGGAAGGAATACACAGAGTCATTGTACCAAAAATGTTTGATATCCAACAATTTCAAGAGGTAGCATATGATGAAGAACCAATGGTACTGAAGGAAGAAGTCCAAGGTGCATTAAAGGCATTTGCAAAGAACAAAGGACCTGGGAATTGATGGAATGCAAATTGAAGTCTTTCAACAAACTGATGCAGCACTGGCCGCATTCACTTATCTATGCTAAGAAATCTAGAAGTGGCCAACTGATTTGAAGAGATGCATATTTATGCCCATTCCAAGGAAAGATTAACAAACAGAATGCAGAAATTATTGGACAATATCATTAATATCACACACAACTAAAATTTTGTTAAAGATAACTCAAGAACTCCTGCAATAGTACTTTGACAGGGAACTGACAGAAATTCAAGCCAGATTCAGAGGAGGATGTGGGGTGAGGAATATCATTGCTGACATTAAGGGGATCTTGGCTGCAAGCAGAGAATATCAGAAAGATGTTTACCTGTGCTTTATTGACTATGCAAAGGCTTTCGACTGTGTGGACAATGATAGGCTAAGAATAACATTTTGAATGTTATTACAGAATGGGTATTCCAGAACACTTAATTGTGCTCATGAGGAACCTGTACCTGAACTAAGAGGCAGTCATTCAAACATGACAAGGTGACACTGAATCAGGAAAATCAAAATCAGGAAAGGTGTGCACCAGGGTTGAATTTTTTCACCAATATTATTCAATCTGTATGTTGAGCAAATATTCCAAGAAGCTGAATTCTATGAAGAATGTGACATCATGATTGGAGGAAAACCTGTGATATGCAGATGATACAACCTTGCTTGCTGTAAGTGAAGAGGACTTAAAATACTTACTAATGAAGATCAAAGACCACAGCCTTCAGTATGGGTTGAACCTCAATATAGATATATATATATATCTTCATCAATGGACCCATAAAAAAAATCATGATAAATGAAGAAAATATTGAAGTGTTCATGACTTCATTTTGTTTGGATCCATACACTCATGGCAGCAGCAATCGAGAAATCAAATTGTGTATTGTAGTAGGAAAGTCATCTGCACAAGACCTCTTTAAAGTGTTCAAGTGCAAAGATGTAACTTTGAGGATTAAAGTGCACCTGATCCAAACCATGGTATTTCACACTCTCCTCATACGCATGTGAAAGTTAGATAATGAATAAGGAAGAAGATATAAGAATTGATGCATTTGTGTTTGGTGTCAAAGAAGAATGTTAAAAGTACCAGAATCACAAACAAATCTGTATTGGAGGAAATACAGCTAGTATGTTCCTTAGATGCTTGCATGGCCAGACTTCATCTCTCATACTTCAGACATATTATCAGGAGGGACCAATACCTGGAGAAGGAAGTCATGCAAAGTGGTGGGTCAGTGAAAAAGATGCAGACCCCCAATGATATGGATTGTCACAGTGGCAGCAGCAATGTGATCAAGCGTAACCATGATTGTGAGAAGGGTACAAGACCAGGTTGTGTTGTTTTGGTTTGTGTACATAGGAACCTAATAACAACAACTGAGAAAAGTTCTGATAAGGGTCTTTTAATAAGACTCTAGCTTAAGAACACTTTTTATATCACTTTAGTGTAACCACAGATAAAATCATTTTCTTTTGTATTTACTTAAGTATATCCAAGGATTTAAGACAAGACAAACTAACAACAACAACAATAAAAATATGGAGTGCAGTGGCTCTGTACTGAAGCATTAGACTGGGAACCACACTACATTCGGTAGTTCAAGTGCACCAGGAACCCCATGGGAGACTTTCTTCTCTCAGAAAGATGTACAGCCTTGGAAAGGTCACTAAATGTCAGAACTGAAACAATGTACATAACAACAAGATGATGTCTGGGCAGAAGTCAGACCTATCAATCACTCTGATATGTGTCAAGTGCCTCAGTTTTGAAATACTCAACAACAGGAAATTCCTGTTTTTATTTTCAAAGAATTTAGACTCTGTTGAGGTAAAGCAGACACATAAACATCATTAAAAAAAAAAAACAAAACAGTGTCATCTTTGGTATATTTGAACCTTTGATATTGTTGTTAGGTGCCATCGAGTCAACACCGACCTTATGCACAACAGAACAAAACACTGCCTGATCCTGGGCCAACTTCACTATTATTGCCATACTTGAGCCCATCGATGCTGCCACTTAGCCAATCCATCTCTCTGGGGGTTTTCCTTCTCCAGCAACTAGTCCCTCTTGACAATATGTCTGAAGTATGAGAGACGAAGTTTGGCCATCTTGGCCTCCAAGGAGCACTCTGGCTGCACTTCTTCCAAAACAGATCTGTTGATTCTATGTGCCACCCATGGCACTCTGAATATTCTTCTCCAACACCATAACTCAAAAGCATCAATTCTTCTACGGTCTTCCTTATTTACTGTCCAACATTCACATGCATATCAGATTATTGAAAATACCATGGCTTGGGTCAGGCGCACCTTAGTCCTCAAGCTGACATCTTTGGGATTCCTAAACTCATTGTAATTAAGTCAATTCCGAGTTATACTGACCCTGTAGGAGAGTAGAATGGAGTCTTGGTGTGGCACTGTGGGTTAATGCGCCAGACTGCAAAGCCATTTGAACTGCAGGGCCAGCAGTTCAAGATCACCAGTCACTCCTTGGAAACCGTACACAGGGTCGCTATAGGTTGGAACCAACTCGATAATACTCAACAACAACAAGGAGAGTAGAACTGCCCCAAGGGGTTTTCAAGGCTGTAAATCTTTAAGAAAGGAGACTGCCACATCTTTCTTTCACAGAGTAGCTGGTGTGTTGAACCACTGACCTGTTGATTGGTAGACACATACTAATATGCTGCAGCACTAAGGCTCCTGGAGGAAATCAAGGAAGCCTTCTTCACTGGGAACGTTGTAACCCCATTTTAGGTATTCTAATCAGTTATAGGCAGAAGATGGACTTACAAGATTTCTAAGGTGATATTTCTGGCTATTCCTTTATCTCCCCCACAAGTGTCTATTTTATAATAGTATGCCAAGGAAACCAAGTTGCAGAAGACAACCAGACATCTTAACATTATTTGCTTCCTTTTCCCCATTCCAACCATGTACCAATCCTTGTATCTAAGACCCTTGTTGTTCCAA
>NW_006408652.1:1325649-1338409 GCF_000296735.1 Chrysochloris asiatica | reverse complement strand
TCTCTGGTTACATTTATTCCTAGATATTTCATCCTTTGGGTGGCTATTGTAAATGGTATTCCTTTCCTAATGTCCTTTTCAATGCTGTCATTTTTGGTATAGAGGTATGCAACTGATTTTTGCATGTTTATCTTATATCCTGCCACTTTGCTGAAGCTTTCAATGAGGTCTAGTAGCTTTTTTACTGAGTCTATGGGGTTTTCTACATATAGGATCATATTGTCTGCAAATAGAGAGTTTTATTTCCTCTTTGCCAATTTGGATGGCTTTAATTTCCCTGTCTTGCCATATAGCTCTTGCTAAGTCTTTCAGCACAACATTGAATAGGAGTGGTGATAAAGGGCATCCTTGTCTGGTTCCTGTTCGCAGAAGGAAGGCTTTCAGTTTCTGTCCATTGAGAGTAATGTAGGCTGTTGGTTTTGTATATATGCTCTTAATTATGCTGAGAAATTTCCCTTCAATTCCTGTTTTGTTGAGTGTTTTTATCGGGAATGGATGTTGCATTTCTTCAAATGCCTTTTCTGCATCAATCGATATGATCCGTGCTTTTTTTTCTCATTTTAATGGTGGATTACATTGATTGTTTTTCTAATGTTGAACCATCCTTGCATCCCTGATATGAATCCCACTTGATCATGATATATTATCTTTTTGATGTGCTGCTGGATACTGTTTTTAGGATTTTGTTGTGAATTTCTGCATCTATGTTCATGAGGGATGCTGTTGTTGTTGTTATGTGCTGTGGAGTAGGTTCCGACTCATAGCGACCCTATACAGTGTTTCTGATGCTGTAAATCTTTACAGGGACAGAAAGCCTCATCTTTGTCCCATGGAACAGCTGGTGGTTTCAAAATGCTGACCTTATGGTTCGCAGCCCAATTCGTAACCAGTACGCTACTAGAGCTCCTTTCATGAGGGATACTGGTCTATAATTTTCTTTCTTAGTGACATCTTTCCTGGTTTTGGTATGAGGGTTATGCTTGCTTCATAAAATGTTTTAGGAAGTTTTCCATCCTCCTATATCTTCTGGAATAATTTGAGTAGAATTGGTGACAGCTCTTCCTTGAACGTTTGGTATAATTCACCAGTGAAGCCGTCTGGACCTGGACTTTTTTTGGTTGGGAGTTTTTTGATGACCTGATCAATTTCTTCTTTTGTCATGGGTCTGTGCAGGTTTTCTACTTCACTGTGTGTAAGTTTAGGTAGGTTGTGTTTATCTAAAAATGTATTCATCTCTTCTAAGTTTTTTAATTTGTTGGAGTGCAACTTTTCATAATATTCTGTTATTATCCTTTTGATTTCCTTTGGTTCTGTTGTGACATCGCCCATGTGGTTTCTAATGTGTGTTATTTGTGTCTTCTCCCTCTTTTCTTTTGTTAGGTTTGCCAATGGTCTGTCAATTTTGTTAATCCTTTCAAAGATCCAGCTTCTTGTTCTGTTGATTCTTTCTATAGTTTTTCTGTTTTCTCATTTATTTCTGCTTTAATCTTTATTATTTCTTTTCTTTCGGTGGCTGTAGGTCCCCTCTGTTGGTCTGTTTCTAATTGTTGTAGATGCTGTGTTAATATATTAATTTTGGTTCTTTCTTCTTTTTGGATGTGTGCATTTATGGCAATAAATTTTCCTCTCAGTACCACTTTTGCCATGTCCCAAAGATTCTGGTATGTTGTGTTTCATTCTCATTTGCTTCTTGATATTTGGTCTCGCCCAAGTTGTCAGCTCTGGGCCTCTGAGCCTGGCAGATTCAAAAGTATGTGATTTCTTATTTCCACTTCAAGTTTCACTAGTTATAAGCCTTCAAACTTTTAAAATATTCCTACCTATGTGGTTCTAAACCTTGGAGCTCTGCCCTGAATCTCCTTTGCCTGGTATTCTGTGGTATTGCAGATGGAGAACCTCACTGCACCTCTACCCTAGTTGCCATCAAGCCCTGCCTCTCCCTGGAAATACCTTTTGAAAAATAAAATAAAACTCAGTAGTGGTATTAGTTCCCCACACTTGACAGTGAGTTGTACTTGATTGACAAACAAAGTTTTTAGGCATTTGTTTTTGACATTGGAAGCCTCATCTGATACAAACTATATGGAACTCATTTACAATAGATCAATAAGTTAAAAAAATGCTACTGCTGCTCTGAATTATTTCCAAGTACAAAATATCACTCCATGTTAACTTCGAGAAAAAAAAGAAATTTTTATTTCAAGTTGGGACACATTATCCTTGAACTTAATTTTTCAGCCAAGTAACAATCCCTATGTTTCCCTTTTAAATTGTATTACTCATCAAGTTATTTATCATCTGTGTTAGATGCTAAAAATGGTTTTGGCATATCAGAAGACCATCAGTTGTGAATTACTGATCTTTGTTTAAACAGCAAATTGTCTTTGACCTTCTTCATTTGGGGAGACAACTTTAAATGGTTAACTTATTTTTTTTAATGTTTAATAAATTTATTTTGGGAAATCAATATTTTCCTGGTATACCAATTCCAGTAGAAAATCACCTACTGAATCAAGTTTTGCAGAGACAATTGTTCATTATCCTCAAAGGATGGGGGTATAACAGTAAAAACTACCTAAATCCATGCTATTTTTCCTAAATTACAAATTAAAATGATGGATATTGATATATTCAACAAGTCTAATTGATAAGCATCTGGATAGCAGGAATTATGCTTAATCATTATTATAATTTCTGCCTCTGCCAGTTCCTATCATGGGATTCTGGCAAAAAAAAAAAAAATTAGGTGCTCAAAAATTCTTTGGGCTTTACTATTACCTGAAGGGTAGGCCTGGTGTTCTTTTCCTTATTCCTTGATATGTAGCCTGCAGAAGAGACTAGTTAACTCAGCAAGGATTAATCACCTCTCCCTGAGCTCTGGATGATAGAAAATGGTTAGGGTGTGTGTGAAGACGGGGGAGGAGAAAAGGTGAGTGTAGGGTGCTGAAGTGAAGGTGGAAGGGCACATCTCATGAATATCAAAATTAGCTCTCTCCTGTATAACCACAGATACATTTTACTAGAGTCTTCATAAAAGTTAAAGTTTATTCATGAATACCTACTTATCTGGAAATTTAGTCTAGGAAAGATAATTGCCTACTGCACTATTGCACTCCACTTTTAGTAACTTCACAGATTATACCTGTGTGTGTGGTAAAGGGGTGGACAAATTCTCATGTTCTTTTCAGTCAAAAAATGGATAGAAACTCAGAATAGAACGTGTTCACTTTCACACCCAAACAGACAAAAAATAAAGAAAACACACTGCTAATTTATTCTCATAGCCTCAGAATATTGCAAATTATTTTTCATGAACAAAATAAAACTTATCATTACTAATATCATAAAATCAAAACACATGGCTGTCTAGTAGACTCCAACTCATAACCACCCTACAGGACAGAGTAGAACTGCCCTAGAGGGTTTCCAATGCTTTCTCAAACTGAGCAACTCATAAGCTCAAATGCCAGCCTTTCAGTTAGTACATGAGTGCTTAAGCACTCTGCAATTGGTTCCAATGCACAGTGACTCTGTATAGGGTTTCCGAAGGCCCCTTATAAAAATGTACAAGATTTCTTTTACAGGGTGATAGTAACATGTGGTTGAGGGAACGACAACAGTTCCTTCTAGTCCTCTCATTTTTCAAGATTATAAGATTTAATTGGGGAGAGAGCATAGAATAACCAAACCAAACAAACTCAGCCCATTATCGTCTAGTCATTTCTGAGTAATAGAAATCGTACAGGGTAGAGTAGAACTGCCCCATAGGGTTTCCAAGGCTGTTACCTCTATTGGAACTAGTAGATTCTAACTATCATTTTTTTGGTTAGCAGTTGCGTGCTCAACCTCTGTGCAAACCAGGACTCCAAATATCATAAATGACAAGTAATAAAGGACACAGAGATTTCTAGTAAATTATTCAATTCAGTCTGTTTTTTTGGTTTTACTTAGTGTTCATTTCTTTACAGAATAAATATGCCCCTACTTATTGTTCATGAGTATTGTGCTACATATAACAGAACCATGAGGTTGATAGAGGACATCAGAAGCTACCTTCAAGAAACTGACAAACTGGTAACAGAGTTCCGAATGAACTTTCTAAAATATAATATGCGTTATAAAAAATGATTTTGTGAGCGGTAGAAAATTTCTTTTCTAAAAATGTATCCTTTGTAGTTGAGATACTGAAGAAGGGGCTCATGGAGAAGGTGGCTTTAATCACATTTCTCATGTTGCCGTTGTTGCATTTAAGTGCCGTGGAGTTGGTTCCAATGCACAGTGACCCTGTATAGGGTTTCCGAGGAGTATCTGGTGAGTTTATATTGCAACCTTGCTGTTCAAACCGACCTTGCAGTTGGATGCTTATCCTAGAGCACCACAGCAAGACTCCATCTCTAATTAATGTGTCACAATTAAACAAAAAGAGTCCCTGCGGATACAGACAGTTGACCAAGGAGCTCTGGTAGCATGGTGGTTATGAGTTGGGCTGCTAATCAGCAGTTCGAAACTACCAGCCACTCCTCAAGAGAAAGATGGGGCTTTCTGCTCCCATAAAGATTTACAGCCTCAGAAACCCTATACAGGGTCACTATGAGTCGGAACTGACTCTACACCACATAACCAACAACAACAACTAACCAGAAGGTTGGAAGTTTCAGTCCACCCAGAGGTACTTGTGAGGAAACTCTTGGTGATCTCCTTCTGAAAAAACCATTAGCCAATGAAAACCCTATGGAACATAGTTCTACTCTGACACACATGAGATAGTCATGAGTAGGGGATGACTCAGTGGTAATGGTTAATTTACATATGCCAAGCCTGGTGACCAGGGACACATTGGCTTTGCAGTATAAGCACTGCACTGAAAACCACAAGGTCGGCAGTTCAAGCCCACCAGCCACTCCACAGGGAAAACTGATGACACTTTCTGCTCACACAAAAGATTTACCGTCTCAGAAACCCTATACAGGGTCCCTGTGAGTCAGAACGGACTCAATGTCACTTAACAACAACAGCAACAATGAAGGCTAATAGTGAAAACTTATTGAAGTATTAATATGTACATGGCAATCTACCGTACACACACACAAACACATAAACAAGGTGTTTCAAAAAGTACGTGAAAAGATAATGAAAGGATATTATGCTGAGTGAAATTATTGTTAAGTGTCTTCGAGTTGGTTCTCACGCTTAGCAATCCTGTATAGGGTTTTCGAGGAGCAGCTGGTGGGTTTGAATGGGAGCCCTTGCAGTCAGCAGTTCAGTTCTTATCCTACAGCACCATGCCAGGACTCTAAACTTAGGATATCTTTCACGAAGCACCCAGTCAGCTACCATGTGGTTAAAGAAAACGTTTACTCCTCCCAACAGTAGCAAAAATAGATAGAATGTCTTCGGTAAATTGGATTGCTAAAGAAAATCCAAGATGCCCACTTAAACTTGAATTTGAAATCAACAGTTGTTGTTTTTTTTAATTGTAAGTACTCCCCAAATATTGCAAGGAACACATGAGGAGGCTTCAAAAAGTTTGTGGAAAAAATGAAATATTAAAAGACAATGGAATTTTTCCACAAACTTTTGGAAGCGCACTCATAGACTAATATATAGATAGATATAGGGATAGCTGTTGTGTATCTGAAATTCAAATGTATATAGGTATCCTGTGTTTTTACTTGTTCAATCTGGCAACCCTATTAAACAAAACCATTTTTTATTTCCCAAAGTCAGGAGTAAGGAAACACTCTCCCCTTGCTCCTGTCACTGGCCTGACTCTAATTTCCTCATTTTTCTGCTAGTAATCTATGTGAAACTATTTTCATCCAGTTTCTGCTTTGCTAGTCCCTTCTAATTGGGTCTTGTCCCTCCTTTTACAAAGCACAGCATATTTTTCTCGTAATCTCAGCTCATTTTAGTAGCACACATATGCACGTCTCCTGGTTCCTTCTCTGCCTAGACCTCTTCTCTCTTTCCTCAGTCCATTTCATTCTCCAATCGCTCAACAATTTATACCTGGGAGGATTTAAAGGGTAGTGGAAACCTCTCCCATCAATTGAGTTTCCTATCTAGAGAGCACTTAATTCCCATTCCTTATTTCCTTAACTCATTTCTGAGCACATGGCTCTTTAAGTAACTCATGCTCAGAAAAGGCATTTAAAAATATTTTTTGATTGTCAAATTTTATATTTAGGGTCTTATCTTCTTTGTGGGCCTATATCCAGGAAGCACATTTCTCTGGTAGAAGGAGAAGCCTGGAAGGTCCCTCCAAACCAAACCCAACCCACTTCCATTAAGTCAATTCTGACTCATAGCAAGCCTATAGGGCAAAGCAGGTTTGTTGTTTCCTAGGGTTTCTGGGACTGTCCATCTTTATGGGAGCAGACAGCATCATCTTTCTCCTGTGAAGCAGCCAGTGGGTTTGAATTGCTGACCTTGTGGTTAGCAGCCCAATGCCTAAGCCACAGTGCTGCCAGACAGGGCAAATTGCCAGACTGTCCATTATCAGAAACTTTCCTCAAGGAAAAAGGTGGGGCCAGTCATAGATAGGCTTCTAGTGACTGAGGAATTCTGAGAGACCAAGAGTGTGCACTCTGCATAGATTGGCAGACCATCAGGCCAGAAGGGTTCTTAGCGTTGTCCAAGTGCCACCTCTTAATAAATGCAGACAAAGCAGGAGTGAAGCTCATAAAGGGACAGTGATTTACCTGAGTTCAGAGTCTGTGCTTGTTAGGTGCCTTCAAGTTAGTTCCTACTCATAGCGACCCTGTGCACAACAGAACAAAACACTGCCTGGTCCTGGCCATCCTCACAATTGTTGTTATGTTTGAGTCCATTGTTGCTGCCACTGTGCCAATCCATCTGTTTTTGGGGGCTTCCTCCTCTTTGCTGACACTCCACTTTACTAAGCATGGTGTCCTTCTCCAGGGACTGGTCCCTCCTGATAAAATGACTGAAGTATGAGAGACGAAGTCTTGTCATCCTAGCTTCTAAGGAACATTCTGGCTCTACTTCTTCCAAGATAGAGGATCCTAGGTTAATAACTCAGTCATAACGTTGCAGCCTGGGAAGAAGCATTGTGATGAATCACTGAATTTGTGTGACATTTGAGAATTCATGTATCCTTCCTATGCTGTCAATGATTTGACTCTAAAATGGAGATAATGACACTGAGCCATCACAGAGTTCTTGAAAGGGAGCACTGAAATACTGATAGGTAGCACCCTTTGCAAAGTGCCCAATGTTCTGTGGATGCAAGGACGGAAAATCTGTGACCACTCTTACTGCAGCAAGGAAGGGAGTTGGTGATTTTGAGGTAGCCATTTCCTTCGGGTTGATGCAGCCAGTGACCCAGCCCTCTGTCAGAGCCCTCTCCTCCAGATGCAGGTTACCTTAAACAAATGATTTAACACAAGCTGCTCTGATCATCTGTAGTCATTACAAAGATTAAAGGGGGCTATTGGTTTGGTTTGGTTTTTTTCACCACCCCTAATCATAATATATTAGCCTCAGCAGTCTGACCAAATTCCTGTCTCAGTAATTATCGTTCCCCATACTATTCCTTAATGGGGTTCAAAAGGTTAATTAGTTGTTTGCAAAATACTAAAGTACTTAGTGGAGGTAATCTAGCAAGACAATAACTAAATGTAGGCCTTTGGTGAATGATTTGATAGACAGCTGATACAAAGAACTAAGGAACTGACAATTTGAATTAATAACCTATTAATATATTTCCAGGCCATTGAAAATAAAAGCAAACCTTCTTTTGACAAAAGTATTTTTATGATAAACTAGGACAGTCAAGTTTAGGGCTGAGTAACAACACTGTGAGAAATCAGCCTAAGATTCCCCACACAGAAAGTAAAAATATTTTTATAAAACTAATGGAGTATAATATCTCATTGTCTTAAGCACTGAAATAAATTGATAGCTGGGCAAGGCAAGAACTGGTATTGACTTAAATAGCAAACTATTTTGGTGGTGGTAGTTATGTGCCATGGAGTCGGTTTCGACTCATGGAGACCCTGGATAGGGTTTCCAAGGCTATAAATCTTTACAAGAGCAGAAAGCCTCATCTTTCTCCTGCAGAGCAGCTGGTAGATTCGAACTGCTGACCTTGAGGTTTGCAGTCCAGCTCATAATCCATTACACTACCAGAACTCCTAAACTATATTGTTGTTGTTGTTAAATGCCACGATTCTACTCCAATAAATCCCCCAAAGAAGGGCATGGACACTGTTTGCACGAGCATATTCTACTGGAACTTATTCCTTCCTTTACTCATTTGGTAGAAGTAAATGTACATTAAAAATATGCAATATTATACTGTCATATACATAGCAATTGGTTTGTTTGGTTGGCTTTCGTTTGTTTATTTTGTAGACACATTTGTAACAGGCACAACCTGGAGACTATATTAGCAGACTGAGATGGGATAAGGTGATTGGTATGTGAATCTTGTCAGCATATTACAGCTAGTTGGTCCCAAGGATAATCATATTTATTTGGAAGATGACGCGATGAAAAATTGAAATTTTCTGTTATGTGTGTTTACAGATAAACATTTTTCTTGTGTATCGTTACTCTTTCCACCCCATGGCAACAATTACCCTATAATTTTATTAAGAGGGAGACCCAGGGAAGTAGGCAATAGAGCATAAACGAAAGCAGATCCTATGGGTTTCCATTAAGGATTAGACAAATTTCATAAAAATAAAATATATAATAAAAAAAGTAATAGAAAAGGGGAATGATAGAAAGTGCTGACCACAAGTTCACTTGTATTCCTGAGAGTCATGACAGGAATGGGACACAACTGAATGCTATAGATACTGTTAGAAGAGAGAAGAATTGTTAATAAGCTTCTAGAGATACATTTTTTCCCAGCTTAAAATTAAAGATGAAATGGCTTATGCAGCACTTGATACAGGAGATACTGGGTAATATCAAGGAAGTTGTCCTCATAAATGATGTTGTTGTTAAGTGTCGTTTAGTTGGTTCCAAGTCATAGAGAGCCTCTATAGGGTATCTGAGGTGTAAGTTTGAACCACAGACCTTGTGGTTAGCAGTCCAGTATTTATTCTACAGTGCTACACCATAGAGGAAGGAAAAAAAGAAAGAAAGCAAGAAAGAAACAGGAGAATTGGTATCTAACATAGCTGTTACTCCAAATTGATGTTGACTGTTGTTGTTGTTAGGGGCCTAAGATTCTCTGCTGACTCATAAGAGTTTCCAAGACTATAATCTTTACAGGAATAGAAAGCCTCATTTTCCTCCTGAGAAGCAGCTGGTGAATTTGAACTGCTGACCTTGTGGTTAACAGCCCAGTGCTTATCCTAAGCGCTACCAGGGTTCCTTGCTGTTAGTAAAACAAGTAAAATGAAAATACTTGCTTATCTGACACAGGACTAACCAAACCAGGCAACTTTGCCCTGGTTTCATTTGGTCCCAGTACAGAACTTTAAACACCAAGAGGTGTTCCCATTGAACAGAGAAATAAATGGGAGAGAAGGGACATGCATGGCCCTTAGAAGACATTGTCTAACTGTTGTTGTTGTCAAGTGCCGTTGAGTCGATTCCGACCCATAGCGACCCTAGGACATTTGAAACTGGAGAAAGACTTGGGTCAAAATTTAGAAATTTAAGAATCACTTAAATCCGAATACAATATTCCTAAAAGATCTTTGCAAAGTGAAAGAAAAATATATAATACATATGCAACAACTTCAGAGCCATTTAAATTTTCATAAAGGAGGCCTGTCTGCCCTATCTAGTGAGATCACTTTTAGAAAAACGATCACAAGCTGACATTTTACCAGGGCCCAAAGGACAATCAGCCCACTCAGAACAGGTGTCCATTAATCCAACAGCTCACAGCCACATTTCCTGAAAAAGTTGTCAATTTTCTGTCTTCCCTTTCCCACTCACTTACCTGCTTGATGCAAATTGCCTTCATTCCCTACTGTTACCCCAAACCAGTCTCATTAAAGGCACCAAGGATATTCTTTGCTAAATTCAGTTGGTATTTTCAGTCTCATCATCCTTCCTCCATTCGCTGAACAAATATTTGTTGATTGTTAACAATGTTAAAGGCACTCCCTTCATGGATAGAAAGGCAGACATTAATTACATCACAGAGCTTCAATGCTGATAAGTGAAATTGAAAAGAAAGTATAAGGGTGCTATGGAAGGATATGTGGGGATTCAAAAAGTTAGCAAAAAAAATGGAATTTCCCCACAAACTTTTGAAGCCTTCTCATATAATACGGAGACCTGATACGGGGCTGTGGGATAAGCACTGCACTGGTAACAGCATCAGCAGTTCAAGCCCACCAACTGTTCTCAGAAACCCTATAGGGGGTCATTATGAGCCCAAAGAGAGTCTACAGCATACATGCAAACACATGCACATGTGACATCACAAAGGGTATCACAAATCATGGGGAAGCAGTTGAACACTGAGCAGCAGTTGGCTTCTGAGATAATCATTTCCCTAGCTTTCCTCCTCCCTTACTAATTGTTCTTTCTCTATTTCTTTGCTCACTCCAACTTCTCTGCTTCATCTTTAAATCTTTGTCAAGGACAGTTCCAGTTTATGCTTTCCATCCTGACATAATTATTAATTGTGCCCTTTGAGCTCTCAAAAGTGTCCAGGTTGGACCAGAAATGACATGGTCACTGTTCTTGTAGGTGACCCCATTCAATGTTAGTCATCCATAGCACATATGTGAGTACGTGCTGATGATTCACGTATCTTTTGCTTTAAACTGGCACTTGTTTTTTCCACCTGAGCGACTGAACTGGATGTTGAACCACCTGCTCAGCAACTTCAATTTGATCTCTTCCTGGGGACTCGAGCTCAGCATGGCCAAATTTGAAGTTAATTTGCAACCCCTTCTGGAGTCCTGGTGTGGCGCTGCAGGATAATGCATTAAACCTCAAGGTCAGTTTGAACCACAAGGTCAGTGGTTCAAACCCACCAGTCACTACTCAGAAACCCTATTCAGTTTAACAACAACAATCCCCCACTCCTCTGTCACTTTGTCATTCTGTGGTGGCTTGTGAGTTGCTGTGATTCTGAAAGCTATGCCATCAGTATTTTAAATACCAGCAGCATCACCCATGGTGGACAGATTTCAGATGAACTTCCAGACGAAGACAGACTAGGAAGGAGTGATGAATTATTTCTGATTATGTAGTCACTGAAAACCTTATGAATAGCAGAGAAACACTATTAGATATAGTGCTGGAAAATGAGCCCCTCAGGTTGGAAGGCACTCAAAATGTGACTAGGGAAGAGCTGCCTCCTCAAAGTAGAGTTGACTGTAATGACCTGAATGGAATAAAGCCCATGGGAGAAAGGGTCGTTATGAGTCAGTACTGAGTTGATGGCACCTAACAACAACAACAGTAGCCATATACTCACTTGTTGAAGTCTTGAATCTGATACTCAACCTGGGATCATTCCTTTCATATTATCGCTATTGTCAAACAACTACCAAAAGCTCTAGATTACGCTCTAAATATAGCCTAATCTCCATGGTTCAAGCCTAGCCAACCAATTACTTTCACTGAAATTGCTGTAACCAATTCTAACCATGCTTGCAGTGTTCATTCCAACACAGACATAAGTTCCTGCTCCACATGACACTCAGAATGATCTTTCTAAGTCTCATTAAGCCACTGTCTTGTTGTAAACTCTTTTACTGGTTTCCCATAAAACTCAAGGAAAAGACTTAAAATCTGATCATAAATTAAGACTAGAAATAAGACTTTATTTCTAGTCTAGTCTTAATTTTGAAGCTGATTTCACCTTGTTCAGTACATCCCAGAAACATTTGGAACAGACTGCACATATTCTTTATATCTGCAACACTGTGTGCCATCCAATGCAAATTTTACTTCCACTGAGATCCTGGTGAGGTGCTATAGGATAGTGCACTGGACTGCAAGGTCCATTTGAACTGCAATGTTGAGAGTTCAAACTCACCAGCAGCTCCTTGGAAATCACATGCAAGGTCGCTATGACTCAGAACCCACTCAAGGACATGTAAGAGAATAGACATTCATATGCCATCTTTTATACGCTTATGTACATTTCTTTTTCATAGCTGTCAACACCATTAAATACTCATGTCTTTCATTTTGAAATGATTTAGTGTCTATCTTCTTTTTGAGATAAGTTCATTGAGCAATGGAATTTTTGTCTGTGTTATGCTTTTCTCCCCAGCACCTAGTCCAGTGCCTGGCACATTGTAGACCCTCACTAACATTTCTTAGAGCAAGAAATTAAAAAAAAAAAAGGAAGTGATAGTGAGAAGATGGAAAGTCTTTAGATATGTAATCATGGCCCAAGGAGAAATGTAGATCTCTGATATTTTGCACTGTAACTAGAATACACTGCACATTGATGACCTGAGTCTATAAAATTAAAGGTATCTATGGCTTGAAGGGGAATTGCCTGCCCATCAAGAATACTTATTTTGCACCTTACATTAGCAAGAAATTCCTGTTATGTTAAGCTGGTATGATTTTTTTTTTTTTAATTCTCATCAATAGTTTGTCTTGCTTAATACTTCAAGATAATTTTGAATTTGAATTTTACAAAGGAGGTTGTCAGGGATTATAGAGCCACACCAATTAATTTTAGGTATTTAAATTATATTAAATTGACTGTGATGGGGAGAGTAGTTAGAGCAATGCCAACACCCCCATCGCTGAAAATACAGCATAATAGCCATGCTAACAATTTTTTTAAATATTGTTT
>NW_006408652.1:1317678-1322114 GCF_000296735.1 Chrysochloris asiatica | reverse complement strand
GCTATGGTTCAGTACCGACTTAATGGCACCTAACAACAACAACAACAACAAAGCATTCAGTCATTATTCAGTTCCATGAACTGCCTAATGTTCCCAGTATTATTATTGATGTTAGCTGTCCTCAAGTCACTTACAACTTTCATAGTGGTCCTATGCACGACAGAACAAAACACTTCCTGGTCCTTTACCATCCTTATAATTGTTGTAGAGATTTCACCCATTGCTGATATCACTGTGCCAACCCATCTCAGTGGGGGTCTTCCTCTTTTTTTGCTGACTCTCCATTTTACCAATCATTATGTCCTTCTCCAGGGACTGCTCCCTTTGATAATATGTCGATTTTATGAGAGACAAAGTCTCACCATCCTTGCTTCTAAAGAGCATTCTGATTGTACTTTTTCCAACACAGATTTATTTATTCTTCTGATAGTCCTCGTACTTTCAACATTCTTCTCCATAATTCAAATGCATTAATTCTTCTGTGGTCTTCCTTATTCATTGTCCAACTTACACATGAATATGAGGTGACTGAAAAATGCCATGTCTTGGTCACATGCACCTTATTCCCCAAACTGATATCTTTGCTCTTAAAGAAGACTTTTTCAGAAGACTTGCAATATGTACTATGGCATTTAATTTCTTAACTGCTGCTTTTATTGATTGTGGATCCAAGCAAAATCAAGTTTTTGTAACTTCAATCTTTCCTCCATTTATCATGATGTTATATACTGGTCCAGTGGTGAGTGATTTTGTTTTCTTTACATGGAAGTGCAACCCACACTGAAGGCTTGGTCACTGATCTTCATCAGTGAGTATTTCAAGTCCTCTTTACTTTCAGCAAGCAAGGTTGTATCATGTACATAGTTGTTAGTGAATTTTCCTCCAATCCTGATGCCATGTTGTTCTTCATATAATCCAGTTTCTCAGATTATTTGCTCATCATACAGACTGAGTAAATATGGTGAAAGAATACAGCCTTCATAAACCCCTTTCCTGATTTTAAACCTTTAAGTAACCCCTTGTTTTGTTTGAACAACTGCCTCTTGGTCTATGTACAGGATCCTCATGAGCAAGTCAAGTGTTCTTGAATACCGATTCTTCACAATATTGTCCATAGCATGTCATGATCCACAGGTCGTATGGTTAGCAGTCCGGTGCTTATCCTATAGTGCCACACTAAGACTCTGAATAATTCTTTAATTTCATCATCAGTGACTTTAAGTGGTTGATGCATAAATTTGAACACTAGTGATATTAACTGGTCTTCTTTGTTCTTGTTGTTAAGTGTTGTCAAGTTGGTTCTGTATATTGTTTCTGAGGTTTTACATCTTCATGGGAGCAGAAAGCCTCATCTTTCTTTCAGAACCACTAGTGGGCTTGAACCACAGATCTTGTGGTTCACAGTTGAGCATTTATCATATGGAGCTACTCTACTGATCTTCCTGGTAACTTTATGGATATTATCTGTCCTATCACAGACAGCATTGTGCTTCAAGATAGATCTTGAAATGTTCTTTTTGATGATGAATGTGACACCATTCCTCCTTAACTTGTCATTCCTGGCATAATAAACCATATGATTGTCTAATACAAAATGGCTAATACCAGTTCATTTCAGCTCACTAATGCTTAGGATATCGATCTTTATGCATTTCATTTCATTTATGACAACTTACAATTTTCCTAGAGTCATACTTCATACATGCATGCTCTGATTATTAATGGATGTTTGCAGTTGTTTCTTATAATTTTGAGTTTTGCCCCATCCGCAAATGTGTCCCAAAAGCTTCACTCCAGTTGCATCATCATGGTCAACTCTACATTGAGGAGGCAGCTCTTCCAATCACATTTTGAGTGCTTTCCAACCTGAGAAGTTCACCTTTTGGCACTACATTTGACAATATTCTGGTGCATTATATCTGACAATGTTTCACTGTTATTCATAAGGTTTTCAGTGGTTAATCATTCTGAAGCAGCCTTCATCTCTTCTTCCCAGTCTGTCTTCGTCTGAAACTCAGCTGAAACCCGTTCACTATAGTTACCTGCTGGTATTTAAAATACCAGTGGCATTGCTTCCAACATTAGAGCAACAACTAAGCCACCACAGTACAACAAACTGGCAGACAAGTGGTGGTTTCCAGTATTAGAGGTCCAGATATATTTGGTAAGTATTTGCATGAGAAAAAAAGATTTGGATAAAAGGTGATAGATAAAGTGGAGAAAAAATTTTGAGGGACACTGAAAACATGCAAGCCTGCTTCAGGTACCAGGGCACACATTATAACAGGTTTCCCACCTCTGCTTGGAATTTATATACATGATCTGGCACCCTGTAGGAAGCCAACATCAAAATATAGCATGTTTGATATAAACACTGATTTTTCTCACAATTGGCTATGGCCTTTGTAAGATTTCTCCAAGTGGACTCAAATATACAGCATGTGTTGACAAATGGAAGTCAGAACAAGAAACAGACAGGTGTAACTTAAAACAACATGGTGGTTACAGCTGGCTGACTGGTTTGTGCCTTTCAGAAATTCAAAAATGGAGCGAAATCCCAAGCAGTTAAAACAAAGGGGACTGCGATTTTTGTTTGTAAAAAAGAAGTATGTGCTTATATGTTGTTGTTAAATGCTATCAAGTCAATTCCAACCACAGCGACCCTGTATAGGGTTTCCAAGGAGTGGCTGGCGAGCTTGAACCACCGACCTTGTGGTTCAAACCTACTTGCAATAATCATAAATTGGTGCAAATGGTTAACACTCAACTACTAACCTAAAGATTGGCATTTCAAACCCATCAAGTGGTGCTGAGAAAGAAAGGCCTGGCAATCTGCTTCTGTAAAGATTACAGTCTAGAAAACCCTGTGGAACAGATTTACTATGTCACATGCGGCCACCACAAGTTAGAATCAACTCCACGCAAAGGCTTTGCTTACGTTTTCAATTAGTGTAAAACTGTAAGACATATGGATTATCCTACCACCACCACCATCATGGCTTAGTTCAGGTATACCTTAGTCCTCAAAGTGACATCTTTGCTCATTAGCACTTTAAAGAGGTCTTGTGCATCAGATTTGCCTAAAGAAATATGTTGTCTGATTTTGTTAACTGCTGCTTCCATGAGTGTTGATTGTGGATCCAAGCAAAACAATGTCTTTGACAGCTCCAATCCCTTCTCTGTTTAACATGATGCTACTTATTGATCCAGTGTGAGAAGTTTTGCTTTCTTTACACTGAAGTGTAGTCCATACTGAGGGTTGTAGTCTTTAATCATCATCAGAAAGAATTTCAAGTCTTCTTTGCTTCCAGAAAGCAAGGTTGCGTCATCTGTATATCACAGGTTGTTAGAGTCTTCCCTCAATCCTGATGCCAACTTTTTCTTCATGTAATACAGCTTCTTGGATTATTTTCTTAGCATACAGATTTATAAATATGATGAAAAGATAAAATCCTGGCACACACCTTTTCAAAATTTAAATCACTCAGCATTTCCTTGTTCTGTTCTATTGCCTGCTTCTTGGTCTAAGCACAGTTTCCTCATTAGTTCAATTAAGTGCTCTGGGATACCAATTCTATGCAGTGTTATCTAGAACTTGTTAAGATCCACACAAATATCTTTGTTGTTTTTGTTGTTGTTGTCAATTTGATGATATTGTTAACCGTTGTGGAGTTAGTTCTGAGGAGCTGCTGATGGGTTTGAATCAACAACCTTATAGTTAACCATCCAGTGCTTATCCTACAGTACCATAAACATCTTTCTGATATACTTTTTCAGCCAAGATCCATCTGACGTGAATAATGATATCCCTTATTCCCTGTCCTCTTTTTAATCTGGCTTGAATTTCTGGCAGCTCCCTGTTGATGTATTGTGGTGATCATTTAAAAATTATCTTCAACAAAATTTACTTGCATGTAAAATTAATGATATTGTTCTATGATTTTATAATTTCATTGGGTCACTTTTGTTTGAAATGGGTACAAATATGGATCTCTTCCAACTGGTCAGCCATATAGCTATCTTCTAAATTTTGTGACATAGACAACTGAGAGCCTCCAGTCCTGCTTCAGTTTGTTAAAATAGCTCAACTTGTTTTCCATCAATTCCTACATTCTTGTTTTTGCCAATGCCTTCAGCATTTCTTGGACTTCTTCTTTCAATATCATTGCTTCTTTATGAAATGGTACCTCTTGAAATTATTAAACATTGGCCAATTCTTTTTGGTACAGTGACTCTGTATTGTTTTCATCTTCTTTTGATGTTTCCAACATAATTCAATATATTGCCCCTAGAATTCTTCAATATTGTAGTCCGAGACTCGAATTTTTTCTTCAATTCTTTCAGTTTAAGAAATACTGCATGTGTTCTGCCCTTTTGGTTTTCTAACTTCAGGTTTTTGCATATATCGTTATAATATTTGACTTTGTCTTCTCAAG
>NW_006408652.1:1299395-1317087 GCF_000296735.1 Chrysochloris asiatica | reverse complement strand
TCTTGAGATCTTCAGCATCATTTCTATCATCAAGGACATATTTTCCAACTATTGGTCCTTCCTCTTTGATTCCTACCTTCACATTCCAGTCACCAGTAATTACCAATGTATCTTGATTGCAAGTTTGATCAATTTCAGAAGGTTGGTAGACTGGTCTTCCTTGTAGGTGTATAGATAGTGTCCTATCACAGAATGCATTGTACTTCAAGAGAGATCTTGAAATGTTCTTTTCGACAAAGAACATAACGCCATTCTTCAATCTGAAGTTCCCAGTACAACTTCCAATTTTCCTAGATTCATACTTAATATATTCTATGTTCCAATTATTAATGGATGTTTGTAACTATTTCTTCTCATTTAGAGTTCTGCCCCATCAACAAATGAAGATCCCCAAAGCTTAACTCCATCCATTGTCTTTAAGATCAAAATTACTTTGAGAAAGTCTAGTCTACTTTAGAGTCCTAGTGTGCTGTAAGAAAACCACTGGACTGTTAACCAAATGGTTAGCAGTTCAAACCCATTACAAGGTTGCTGTAAGTCAGAACTGACTTGACAGCACTTAACTTGAACAACAACTACTGCTTTGAGTAGTTAATTCGTCCCCAGTTATATTTTGAGAGTATTTTAACATGAAGGGATAATCTTCCAGTCCTAAATCTGACAATGTTCCACTGTAATTTTAATGTTTTCAGTGGCTAATAATTCAGAAGTGGTCTGAAAGCTCCACTGAAACCTGTCCACCATTGATGAAAAATACCAGTGGTATAGCTTCCAGCATCACAGCAACACACAAGCCACCACAGTACAAGAAACTGACAGATGAGTGGTGGAATTAAGAATCTCTGTGGTAAGGTTGGAGGAGAATATTGAAAGTGCCATGGGCTGCCAAAAGAAAAAACAAATCTGTGTTGGAAGTAGTATAGCCAGAGTGCTCCTTGGAGGCCAGGATGGCCAAACTTTGTCTCTCATACTTCATACATATTGTCTTTCTTCAGTTGCTGGAGAAGGTTATGTTTGGTAAGGTGGAGGGTCAGAGAAAAAGAGATGGATTGGCAAAATGGCAGATTCGATGGGCTCAAGCATGGCAACGATTATGAGGTTGGCCCAGGACTGGGCAGTGTTTCATTCTGTTGTGCATAGTGTCGCTATGAGTCAGTACCGACTCAATGGCACCTAACAACAACAACAACATGGTAAGGTCCTGGTGTAGTACTGCAGAATAATGTGGTGGACTGCAAGGTCAGTATGAGCTGCAAGGTTGGCAATTCAAAACCACCAGCCACTCCTCAGAAACCCTATACAGGGTCACTGTGAGTCGGAACCGAATCAAAGGCATTTAAAAACAACAACATGGCAAGGTCAGCAGTTCAAACTCACCAGCTGCTCCTCAGAAACCCTATACAGGGTCACTATGAGTTGTAACCAACTCTACTGAACTTAACAACAACATGGAAATTTTATAAGTGAGTTATGTAATGTACAAACTACAAGAGTGAGTAAAAAAATACCTTCACTTGGGCTGTAGAATTTATTTTAATCAACTTTTAAAAGAGACAGAAACATTAATTTTTGACATAATTTCCTTTCTTTCCAATAGATTTTGTCCATATATCAACAAGCTTTTGCATTACCTTATTAAAAATGTTTTGTTTGAGTTTTGAGCCACAGATACACTGCTGTCTTTACTTCTTCATCAGAGGTGAATTTTCATCCTCAAAGAGTTGCTTTCAGGGGACCATACAAGTGAAACTCTGATGGAGCAAGATCAGGACTATAGGGAGGATGCTTTAACACCTCAAAACTCAGTTTATGCAGAGTGGGCAGAGATGTATGGATATACATTGTCATGCAAGATCACAAGGCCCTTGGATAGCAGTTCTCTGTGTTTAAGTCAAGGTTTAGGCTCTAGTTCTTCAGTGAGTATCTCATTGTCATGACCACTATTACTTGTTGAACCTTTTTTTCCTGATAATGTTCCAATACTGGTCCTTGAGAATCCCAGAAAACTATAGGCATCAATTTTCTAGCTGATGGTTGACTTTTGTACTTTTTCATGAGGATGTTTCCCTTCCATACTTGGCTGTCTCATCACCAGTAACAATCTTTTTTATTAAAAAAGAAACTTTTACCTTCCTTCAGGTATCAACCAAAATTTTGTTTGCAGATGTCCATATGCTTCTTCATGAGTTCTTACAGTACCCATCTCCCACAAACTTTTTGAAACCCAAGTGTGTCATGGATTATTTCATAGGCAGAGCCATGGTTGATTTACAAACAATTTACCACATAACCAATCCACTGTTACTCGTCTATTCAACCGAATTATTTCACATGTATGCTCAGTGTTGTCCTCAGCCATGGATGTGGACAAACATTTGAATATAACCAGAGTGCAGATAATTTTTTACTCACCCTCATATTCAGTGGTATTCAATGAAACCACTCCAGGATGACCCATAACATTTTTTTTTTTTCTTATACACTACATTGGAGTCCTGGTGTGGCGCTGTGGGCTAATGCATCAGACAGCAAAGTCACTTGAACTGCAAGGTCGGTGGTTCAAGCTCACCAGCTACTCCTTGGAAACCCTATACAGGGTCGCTATGGGTCAGAATCAACTCGATGGCACTTAACAACAACAACAACATACACTACATTGCTCGTATAGCTAGAAGTGACTTTATTATAGTTTATATTGATGCTGTTGTTGTTGTTAGGTGCCATCGAGTCAGTACCGACTCATAGTGACAGTATGTACAACAGAATGAAACACTACTGGGTTCCATGCAAACCTTACAATCTTTGCTATGCTTGAGTCCATTGCTTCTGCAGCCATTGTACCAATCCATCTCATTGGGGGTCTTTCTCTTTGTCGCTGATCCTGCATTTTACTAAGCATGATGCCCTTCTCCAGGGGCTAGTCTCTCCCGATAATACGTCCAAAGTATGAGAGACGAAATCTGACTACACTGACTTCTAAGGAGCATTCTGGCTGTACTTCTTCCAATACAGATTTGTTAATTATTTTGGCGATCCATGGTACTTTCAGTATTCTCCTCCGACACTATAGCTCAAATGCATCTATTCTTCTATGGTCTTCTTTATTCACTGCCCAACTTTCATATACACATGAAGTTATTAAAAATACCATGGCTAGGGTCAGTCTCACCTTAGTCCTCAAACTGACATCCTTGCTCTTGCCTTCAAGTCAAGTCCACTCACGGTCTTATGTACAACACAGTAAAATGTTGCCTGTTCCTGAGTTATCCTCAGAAACACTGGCATGTTCATGTCCATCCTTTTCACTACTGTGCCAGTCCATCTCACCAAAGATATCCCTTCCCTTCACAGGTCCTTTGCTTCACATAACATATTGTCCTCCTCTAGCTATGGATAGCTTCTAATGATTGGTCCAAAGCAAGTGACTTGCCAACGTTCTGCTGTGCTCCATAGGCGGCTCATCTAGACTGGACAGGTTTCTAGACTAACGTAGGCTGGAAAGAAGGAACAGGAAGACTACTTCTGAAAAAGCTGACCACTGAAAATCTTATTAATAGCAGCAGAGCACTGTCTGATATAGTGCTAGGAGAATAGCTTGTGAGGTTGGAAGGCACTCATACTATGACTGTGGAAGTGCTACCTCATCAAAGTAAATTCAACCTTAACGATGCAAATGGAGTGAAGCTTTTGGACATACGTTTACTAATATGGTGTGACTTACAATGAGAACAAACATCTACAATCATCCATAAAAATTGGAACATGGAACAAATGAAGTCGGAATCTAGGGAAACTGGAGTCATTAAAAATGAAACGGAATGCATGAAGATATCCTAGGCACTAGTAAGCTGAAGGAGTCCTGGTGTGGCACTGTTGGTTAATGCACTGGACTACTCATCAGCTGCTCCTTGGAAACTTTATACAGGGCCTCTTTGGGTTGGAACCAACTCCATAGCACTTAACCACAGTAAGCTGAAATGGACTGGTATTGGCCACTATTAATCAGAAAATCATATGATCTACTGTCATTAATGATTAATAGAATAGGATTAGCATCGCATTCATGTCAAAAAGAACACCTCAAGAACTATTCTAAAGTACAACGCTGTTAGTGATAGGATAATAACCATATATGTCTATAAAGACTCCTGGTGTTGTACTGTAGAGTAAGCATTGGACTGGAAACTGCAAGGTTGGCAGTTCAAACCCACCAGCAGCTCCTCAGAAACCTTATACTTGATGGCACTTAGCAGCAACAACATCATAAGAAAGACCAGTTACTATGAACAGTCAAACTTACACACCAACCACCAAGGCCAAGAATGAGGAAATCAAGTATTTTTACCTACTTCCTAGAGTCTGAAATTGATCAAACATGCAGTCCAGATGCATTGATGATTGAATTGCAAAAGGTGTGAAACAAAGAAGGATTAGCAGTTGCAACATATGGCCTTCATGATAGAAAATACACCAGAGGTTTCCTGATGGAATTTAACAAACTTAATAATCAATTACTTGTAAATGCCCTTTCTCAGCAACATAACCAGTAACTATATATGTTGACCCCAATTATGGAGTAGACAGGAATCAAATTGACTACATCTGTGGAAAGAGACTATGGAGAAGGTCAGTATCAGTCAGAACAAGGCCAATGGTTGACTAGGACACAGATCAATTACTCATTGTTGTTGTTGTTATGTGCCGTGGAGTCACTTCCGACTCATAACGACCCTGTACAGGGTTTCCAAGGCTGGAAATCTTTACGGGAGTAGAACGCCTCATCTTTTTCCCGCAGAACAGCTGGTAGTTTCGAACTGCTGACCCTGAGGTTTGCAGCCCGATTCACAAGTTCAAGTTACATCTGAAGATTTTTTTTTTTCCTAAACCTGCAAGAGGCAAGAAAAGGACTTGAGTATACCTCATTTGAATTTAGAGAACGCCTCAAGACTGGATTTGCCACTAGTGTACACAATGAACAAATGAGCTCCAGAAGATCTCTTTAAAGATGATATCATGTTGAGGACTAAGATGTACCTGACCATGGTTTATCAGCATATCTTAGGCACTGATTGTTGGATTAACGATTTTCTCACTTCATCAGGCTAGTCTGGAGACTAGTTGTTACTCTTGTTGTTGTCAGGTGTTGTAGAATCAGTTTCATGGTATTTTCAATCACCTCATATGCATATGAAAGCTGGACAAAGAACAAGAAAAAATAGAAAAGAATCCATGCCTTTAAATTATGATGGTGGCAAAGAATATTTAATATACCCTGGACTGCCAGAAGAATGTACTGGAAGAAGTACAGCGAGATTATTTCTTAGAAGTGAGGATGAAAAAACTTTGCCGCATATATTTTGGATATTCTATCAATTCCCCAGAGAAGGGCATCAGGCTTGATAAAGTAGAGAGTCAATGAAAGATATGAAGACCTTCAATGAGTGGTCTCAACAATGGAGTTAAATATAGCAGTGATTGTAATGATGGCAATCATCATTATAATTAATCAGGCAGTGTGTCATTCTATTGTACATAGTGTTGCTATGAATTGGGACTGACTCTGTGTCACCTAACAACAACATGAGCTACAGTTCAATCCAAGCAAGTGTGGCTGTTATCCAAGCAGATGTGAGATTGTACATGTGTCATAATATTAAGAATAGACTTGCTGTCTAGTTTATGCTATTGGTTTTACATGATTCATCAGGTTGCAAACACATTGAGTCAGTGCTTGCACTTACAGAACAGAGGCTTGCCTGAACATTGTGAACAGACTTCATCTTAGTTGTCAACTGAAACTAATAACTGGTATATGCTCCCAGCACTGATATGAAAAGGATTATGAAATCACAAATGGGCCCAATACAGGATGAAAAAGAGGCATGGGCACTACTTGTTCAGTATTAGCAAAGACAGCATTTAGAGAGAGAAAGCTGCAGTTTGATGAACATGCCAGATTTAAAAAATAAAAGGGTAATAAGATTCATTTATGAACTTTTGGTTTGGCACTGTAGGATCAGTACTGGACTGTGAACCACAAAGTTGACAGTTCAAACCCACCCGCTGCTCCTCAGATACCCTATACAAGGTTTAGCGACATACTCCACAGCACTTAACAACAACAACAAGATTCATTTTAAAGCAGACCCGAGTTTTGAGGGTTGGACTCGTTATCCTTATTTTCCTGGCCAGAATGTGTCTAAGAACAGGATGGGATTTAGCCAACCTGTTAGAATCATAATTTCCAGAAGCTGAGTCGCTCTGAGAATGGTGGAGTCTGACAAACAAGTCCTCTAAAGTTTAGTTAAATCTTAATTTAATTTCCCCCCTTAATGATAGATCGAAAATGTTTAAGTGGATAAAAGCTTTCCTTGCCTTTTCCAGCAGGGCTCACTGAGTGGACTTCTGGCAAAGCTTGACATGTTGTCAATGATTTGTGATTGTTCCTTATGTTCACTTCAGCAGTGTCCCAGGAGAGAGACTCTCATTGTCTTATATGTATTTTAAACTGAATGCCAACTGCAAGCATAGGTTGTGTCAACTGGGTGATCAGGTGAAGGAGAGTGTTACAATGAGTTTCCCATATATGAATTACTACGAATAGATTTTCAAATACTTAAGCAAAATAGGAACAATATTCAAAAACATAATGTTCAAAGCCACTCTGTGCTTTCTGTTTCCAAAGCACAGTGATAATAACAACCAGTTTGCATTGGCTGTGTTCAGAAATAGCGACATCTCTTTGTTCTGTTTGCTGCACTGCATCGGAATGCAGTAAAGGGAAATCAGGAAAGTCTGGCATAGTACTAGTTAGTAAACCACAATGTATCTAGAGCAACAGGTGTGATGACTTGGGTGTTACTGCGATGTTAGCTGTAATTCAAATACCAGTAGGGTTACCCATGGTGGATAGGTTTTAGCAGACCTCCCAGACTAAAGTAAAGTAGGAAGAAGGATCTGGTGATTTACTTCTGAAAGAATGAACCAACGACAACCTTATAAATAGTAGCAGAGTATGTAGCTAGAAGATGAGCGTCTAAGGCTGGAAGCCAGGCACATACGGGGTGGTAGCAACTGGCTTTTGCTTTTTTTTTTTTTTATTTATTTAAAGAAGGCAACATTTTTAGACAAAATATGGAAGCCAGAAAGATTCAGTTAGAGATCATTGTGGTTAAGTGCCATCAAGTTGGTTCCAGCTCACACCGACTCTCTATAGGTTTTCTGTGGAGCTGCTGTTGGGTTTGAACTGCTGACCTTGAGGTTAGCAGTCCATGCTTATCCTACAGCACCACACTATTATTCCAACAGAAATATATAGTAGGGAACGTTCAAGCATGATAGCAGTAGGATGACTATTACCCTCACCCCCATCATCCCCAATTTCCCACTAAAATAAATGATGGAAAGTAAAAAAGGGGACCAACTTACAGAAGCACTGTAGAAAAAGCATGCATGCTATTTCCATGTTAAAAACTTTACAGAATACCTGCTAGATAAGATAATGATTGGAGAAAACTGATAGAAGGTACTGATGGTTATTAGTCTGCATTCCTTGAGGAGCAAAACCATTGAGGCATATATATAAATGTACTATCCTCTGCTGCATAATGTCTGTTCAGGTCAGGCAAAATTCGACCACATATACTCCTATGTTCCCAATCCCCATAAAGCCTAATAATATATATATATTGAGGTACAAATAGGTGCTACTTGCAATGGGCCTCAAAACATTATTATTGTTAATACTGTAGTATTAGGTTAAATATGTGTCTGTGTAAGTTTTCTTTAATGTTTTTATGCATCAAAATAAACATTATATAATACATAACAAGAAACATTTATTTAACACATATCAGATACAAATTGTACCTGTTTCAATTAATGTACAAATTCAACATAAATTTAAAGACAGATTTAGATATGGAACTCATTTGTAATCCATATGTGGCCTGTATGTAACAGGGTTTTTGTACACATCCAAATCATATAACATTCTAATTCATAGAATATAATGTTAAACCAGTCATTTTCCAGTTTGTTGTACTGTGGTGGCTTGTGTGTTGCTGTGATGCTAGAATCTATACCACAGATATTTTACATATTGGCAAGATCATCCTTGGTTGACAGGATTTAGTGGAGCTTCCAGACTGAGGCAGACTAATAAAGATGAAAAGAGGATTACTTCTGAATGTTTAGCCACTGAAAAACTTATGAATATCAGCAAAACATTACCAGATAATGTGCTGGCATATGAAAACATTATGGATAGCACAAAAATACTGTCAGATACACTGCTCAAAGATGAGTATCTCAAGTAGGAAGGAACACAAAATATGACTTGGGAAGAACTGCATCTTCAAAGTAGAATTGAAGATGATATGATTTAGAGTAAAGCTTTCGGAACCTTCATTTATTGATGGGGCACAACTAAAAATGAAGAAAAAAGCTGAAAACATCCATTAATAATCAGAACATGGAATGTATGAAATATGAAGCCAGGAAAATTCAAAGTTTTCAAAAATAAAGTGGAACTTATAAAAATTCATATCCTAAGCAATTTGAAATAGACTGGTATGGGTCATTTTGAATTCGTCAAGCATATGGTTTACTATGTCAGGAATGACAGATTCAAGAGGAATGGCATAGCGTTCTTTATCAAAAATAACATTTCAAGGTTGCTCTTGCAGTACAATGCTGTCTCTGATAAGATAATGTCCATACGACTACAAGGAAGACCAGTTAATGCCACTATAATTCAAATTTCCACACCAGTCACTAAAGCTAGTGATGATGAAATTAAAGAATTATACCATTTTCTTCGATCCAAAATTGAGCAAACTTGCAATCAAAATGTATTGATAATTATTGGTTAAGGAAACTGAAGGTTGGAAACAAAGAAAAAGGATTAGTAGTTGGGAAGTATGGTATTGGTGATAGTAATGATGCTGGAGATCACATGATAGTATCTTGCAAGACCAATAATTTATTCCTTGCGAATACTTTTTTAGAACAAAATAAAACACTACTATACAAGTGGATATTATCAACTGGAATAGACAGTAATCAAACTAATTATAGCTATGGAAAGAGACGGTGGAAAAGCTCAATATCATCAGTCAAAGCAATTACTCCCAGGCAAGTATACACTGAAGGTGAAGTCCACAAAACAAGTCCACAAAAGCCAAAATGTGATCTTAAATATGTTCCACCTGAATTTTGAGGCTACCTCAAGAACAAATTTGATGCATTAGTCATCACTAATGACTCACGGCCAGAAGAGTTGTGGGATGACATTAAAAAAAAAAAAAAATTTTTATAGGAAAAAAGAAAAAAGGCATTAAGAGGGCAAGAAGGAAGGCAAAGACCAAAATGGATGTCAGAAGAGACTCTGTAACTTGCTCTCCAATGCAGACATCTAAAGTGACTGAAAGAACTGAGAAACTAAAAGCGATGAACAGAAAATTTCAAAGAGCAGTTCAAGAAGACGAAGTTAAGTATTGTGATGAAATGCAGTTAGGAAAGATATAGAGTTAGGAAACCAAAAATTAAGAATATGCTCAGCATTTCTCAAGTTGTAAGAAGTGAAGAAAAAAATTCAAGCCTTGACTTGCAATATTGATGGATTCTATTGGCAAAACACTGAATGATACAGAAATTCTCAAAAGAAGATGGAAGATATGCACAGAATCATGGTACCAAAAGAAATGGCCAATGTTCAATCATTTCAAGAGGTAGCATATGATCAAAATAAACCACTGGTACTCAAGGAAGAAGTCCAAGTTGTGCTGAAGGCATCATGAAAAGAACAAGACTCAAGGAACTGATTAAATACAAATTGAAAATTGTCAACAAACTGATAAAGCACTGGAGGTACTCAATCATCTATACAAATAAATTTGGAAGACAGCTATCTGGCCAACTGATTGGAAGAGATCCACATTTTTGCACATTCCAAAGAGAGGTGACCCAAAGGAATATGGAAATCATCAAACAATAACATTTATATCACATGTAAGTAAAATTTTGCTGAAGATAATTCAAAACTGGCTGTAACAAGTACATCAAAAGGGAATGTAACAGAAATTCAAGTCAGATTCAGAAAAGGACATTAGATAGATCTTGGCTGAAAGTAGAGAATATTAGAAAAATGTTTCCTTGCTGCTTTATTGACTATGCAAAGGCTTTCGACTATGTAGATAATTACAAGCTATCATAAACGCTGAGAATAATGGGTATTCCAGAAAATTTAACAGTGCTTGTCAGGAACCAGGGCATAGACCAAGAGTCAGTCCTTCAAATATAACAAGGGAATATGAATTATTTAAAATCAGGAAAGATGTGTGCCATGGTTGTATCCTTTCACCATACTCATTCAATCCATATACTGAGCAAAGATCTGAGAAGCTGAATTATATAAAGAAGAGCATGGCATCAGGATTAGAGAAACACTCATTAACACCCTGTGATATAGAGGTGAGTCAACTTTACCCAAGCCATAGTCTTTTCAATAGCCATATATATCGGTGGTTCAAGCGCACCAGCTGCTCTTCGGAAACTCTATACAAGGTCGCTATGGGTCGGAAACGACTTGTCAGCACTTCACAAGAGCAACATTTACATATGAAAGTTGGGCAATGAATAAGGAAGATGATAGAAGAATTGCTGCATTTGATTTGTGGTGTTGGAGAAGACATTGAAGGTACCATGGAATGCCAGAAGAACAAACAGGTCTCTGTTGGAAGAAGTACAACCTGAGTCCTCCTTAGAAGTCAGGATGGTGAGACTTCATCTTTCTTACTTCAGACATGCTATCAGGAGGGATCAGTCCCTGGATAAAGATCTCATTCTTCGTAAAGTCGAGGGTCAGCAAAAAAGAGGAAGACTCTCAAAGAGATGGATTGGCACAATAGAAGCAGAAATGGGCTTGAGGGGAACTGTTGTGAGGATAATATAGGACTGGGCAGTGTTTCATTCTGTTATGTATAGGGTTGCTATGAGACAGAACTGATTTAACAGCACGGCACCTAACAACAACAATGTATTTCTAATGTCTACAATATTGTAGGATGCATAACTAAACAAAACCACGACCATCACTCAAGTCAATTCTGAATAATACTGACCCTAATAAAGACAAAGTATAAATGTCCCATATGGCTTTCAAAGCTGCAAATCTATATGGACACAGACTGCTGCATCTTTCTACCATATAGTGGCTAGTGGGTTTGAACTACTGACCTTGTGGTTAGCAGTCAATTGCGTTGACCATTGTGTGTGCACACAGTAGATGCTCAATAAATATATGTTGTATGTATGAAAAAAAACTACAAATACATACATGTACACATGTATCGTCGTATCCTGTGAATAAATAATAAGCATTCATTATACATGATACTGAAGAAATACATTAACATGAAATGCTAATTTTTAGTATTAAGAGTTAAAGGGAAATTTGAATATATGCAATATGCTACCTTTTATGTACAAAAAGTATGTGTATTTATGTCTATGTGTGGGCAATAAAACTGTTGCAAGGATACACACCAAATTCCTTGTAGTGCTTTTCTTGAGGTGCTGATTACAGTGGATATTTATCCGATTTTTTGTTTTGTACCTCCCAGGTTTTCTATAAGGCATGTATATTAATTTTTAATCACACAAAAGGATAAATATTATTGTTGAAGAATGATAGGCTTGTCTGGCCCTAAAATATTCTGAAATTAATTATAAAACTGCCATACCTGACTTGCAAAACTGAAGTAAGAACCAGGAGATAGATCGATGGATAAAAATATTCCTGAAATGTATCAGTACAAGTATATAAGCCTAATAAAGGTGCTGTAAATAGATTTCATCTTGAACAGCATGTGATCAGATTCTAGCAGTCATCTGGAGCTGGAGTGGAAGAAGATTCTGAGACCATAAACAGAATAGGTGAGAAACGGGTCTGTTAATATATAGGCACACCGATATGACTACTGCAAAGTCTCTTTGAACCGCAAGGTTGGTGGTTCAAACTCACCAGCTGCTCCTTGGAAACTCTATACAGGGTCACTATGGGTTAGAACCAACTTGACAGCACTTAACAACAACAACAACAATATGACTACTGGAGTCCTGGTGTGGTGCTGTAGGATAATGTAATGGACCTAAAGGTCATTTGAACTGCAAGGGTGACAAATCAAACTCACCAGTCGCTCCTCAGACACCCTACACAGGGTCGCTATGAGTTGGAACCAACTCGAGGGCAAAAAACAAGAATAATATATTACTACAGGAGAGAGTGGCAGTATGACTGATGTCTGCAAATTAATGCATGCAAAATGAATGGTCTTAAATCAGTAGGGCCAGGTTAGATTATGCAATTAATTACTTTGGAATAATTGCTATTTTGAACAATGTCAAAATTAATCTTCTTCTCACACATCATACACCAAAGGAGCAGCTGGGGAATACAGAGGTATTGAAGAACTGTACAATTAAAAATAAAAAGTAGGAAAAATATAGGAAACTAATTATGATTTCTACATTGAAAAGGGATAACAGAATAACAAAATGTATGCATTAAAAGTTGATGATGTGAACACTGAAAAGTATGTATCTCAATATACATAATACGAATGAAAAGAATGTTCTAAACTTAACAGAGGATGTTGTTGGGTAATGGACATATTTAACTTTTTGTCTACACTTTTTATGTCTTTCTCCCCTAGTTCTTTACAGTGAAAATACACTTTTGAAATTTTAAGAAAACATATATTTTAAAAATGTATAGGTCCCTGGGTAGTGCAAATAGTTAGTGCTCCTTGACTAACCTTAAGATTGTCAGTTCAAACCCATCCCATGGTGCTGTAGAAGAATGGTCTAAGATTACAGACAAGAAAATACATAGAGCAGTTCTACTCTGTAACACATGGGACCATGATGAGTCTGAATCAACTCAATGGCAATGCATTTGCTTTTTTGGTTTTATCTTCTATATGGGTAGTAATGGAGTCCTGGTGTGGTATTGTGGGATTACAAACTGGCCCTCAAGGTCAGTTTGAACCACAAGGTCAGAGGTTTAAATTCACCAGCTGCTTCTCAGAAACTCTGTACAGGGTCATTATGAGTCATAATCGATTGGACGGCACTTAACAACAGCAACATTGACAATAATAGAGAATCAGAGTTCAGGAGAGAGGTGAGCGCTGAGTGAGAGTTCACAGGTAAAGGCAAAGTATTTAGGAGATACAATGGCTAGGGTTCTGTGGCAACTTGACTAGGCCAGGATTTCCAGAGATTTAGCAATTGGGATGTGCTTAGCCGGCTCCATGATGATGAAACCTAATACAAGCATAATTAGCTTGATTGAGATGCTAATTAAAGTGATCCTTCCTTGGAGTTGTGGCCTGCTCCCAATAAAATGGACACTCAGGAGGGGCTCTTTCTCTCTCCCTTCCACCAAGGACCTGGGATTCTGCAGCTGTAAGTCCTTTCCTTGAATATATATGTTGTTGCTGTTGTTATGTGCCGTGGAGTCGGTTCGGACTCATAGTGACCCTGTACAGGGTTTCCGAGGCTGTAAATCTTTACAGGAGCAGAAAGCCTCATCTTTCTCCCACGGAGCCGCTGGTATTTTCAAACTGCTGACCATGAGATTAGCAGCCGGATTCGTAACCACTACGCTACCAGAGCTTATATATACATATATATTTCACTGGTTTTCATTCTTTACAAAACCCAGCCTAAAACAAGAGACACGTATTTAGAGTAGGATAAAAGTAGGAAGAAACTTCCAATTTTCTTGTATCCCAAGTGAACATAGAATAAGTATTGTTGCACCAGTTATGAAGAAAGTCCACTGAATTCCACAATTGGTTTAGAGCAACCAAAAACAGAATAAGCTCTGCTGAGACCTGGTGTAGCACTGTGGGTTAATGCGCTGGACTGCAAAGTCTGTTTGAACCACAAGTTCAGAAGTTCAAGCTCACCAGCTGCTCCTAGGAAACCCTATACAGGGTCACTATGGGTGAGAACTGACTCAACGGCACTTATCAACAACAACAACAAAGTCATGGTGGATTCATCTCGGGATAAAGCAGTACAGATTGTGATGAGCCATGTCTAACCATCCTAATATATTCTCAGTACACCTTGTTATTGCATCATTTTCTTCTTGTACTTGCTGTTAAATGCTAATGAGTTAGTTACAACTCATAGCAACCCTGTATAGGGTTTTTAAGGCTATACATCTTTACATGAGCAGAAAGTCTCGTCTTTTTCCTATGGAGCAGCTGGTGGGCTCGAACCACCAACTTTGTGGTTGGCAGTCCAATGCTTATCTTACAGAGCCACCATGCTCTTTCTTGTGTCTTTTTGTTACTGCTTTTGTTAAGTGCCCTTGAGTCAGTTCTGATTCATAGTGACCCTGTATAGCAGGGATGGGGAATCAATCCTTTTCTGCCAAAATATGTAACATCATTTGCAGGCCTTATCAACTTAAAACTTAGCCTGCTATATTCCGTCAAACATTTAATTAACTCACTCCTAATGAGATGACTTATTGTTAAGTGCTGTCAAGTCAATTACGACCATAGCGACCCTGTAATGGGTGTCCCAAGGAGCAGCTGGTGAACTTGAACCACTAACCTTGCAGTTCCCACTGACTTTGTAGTCCAGTGCATTAACCCACAGCACTAAGCTGGATTGTATAAAGAAAAACATGGCATCAGGATTGGAGGAAGACTCATTAACAACCTGTAATATACAGATGATACAACCTTGCTTGCTGAAAACATAGAGGGCTTAAATATTTGCTGATGAAGATCAAAGACCACATAACCTTCAGTATGAGTTGCATTATCAATGTAAAGAAAACAAAAATCCTTACTACTGGAACAATAAACAACATCCATATAAATGGAGAAAAGATTAAAATTGTCAAAGACTTCATTTTGCTTGGATCAGTTATCAACATTCATAGAAGCAATAGTCAAGAAATCAAGCAAGGGACTGCATTAGGCAAGTCTGCTGCACAAGATCTCTTTAATGTGTTGAAGAGCAAAGATGTTCATTTGAGGACTAAGGTGCACCTGACCCAATGGTATTTTCAAAAACCTCACATGCATGAGACAGTTGGACAATGAATAATGAAGACTGTAGAAGAACTGCTGCATTTGAGTTATGGTGTTGGAGGAGAATATTAAAAGTGACATGGACTGCCAAAAGAACAAACAGATCTGTGTTGGAAGTAGTACAGCCAAAGTGCTCCTTGGAAGCCAGGATAGCCAAACTTCATTGCTCAAATTTTGTATATACTATCAGGAAGGACCAGTCACTGGATAAGGGTATCATGTTTGGTAAAGTGGAAGGCCAGAAAAAAAGAGGAAGACTCCCAATGGGATGGATTGGCACAGTGGTGGCAGTAATTGGCTCAGGTGTATCAATGACTGTGAGGTTTGCCCAGGACTGGGCAGTGTTTCATTCTGTTGTGAATAGGGTCACTATGAGTGGATACTGACTCAGTGGTACCTAACAACAACAATGTGATGGCTAGGACTCCTAGTATGGCACTACTGGATCAGCACTGGCCTGAAAACTACAAGGTCGGCAGTTCCAACCCACAAGCTACTCTTTAGAAGCCCTAGACAGGGTTGCAAGGAACTAGAATTGACTTGACAGCACTTAACAACAACAATAACAATATAATGGCTGGAACTGCGGTTGCCTTGACAGGGTCAGACCAAATGATTTTGTCTGTTTTATATAGCCTGTGGTTCGGACATTCCTCACCGTCACTGTATAGGGTTTCCGAGGAGCAACTGATGGGTTTGAACCACTGACCTTTTGAGTAGCGATCCAGTGCTTTTCCTACAGTGCCACAAGAATTTAATAGTCGTCTATTTCATTTGACTTTATCTTGAACAGAGGCACAAATAAATACAAAGGATGGGTAATTCTTGAGGTAATTTCACATCCTGACTCCCTTTGTATGTTTTGTTTATATATATATATTTTTAGGATAAAGGTAGGGACAAGATAATGTTTATTTGAGTTAATGTTAGAAATATGTATCTGATTCACTCTTTGAGTTAGCTCGATATGGCAGTTAAATTATATCATTGACAATATATTTTTTTAAGTCACTGAAAATCCCCTCACAATTCCAAAGTTGAAACCAGATTATAGGTATATCAAAGTATTGTAATACCAATAACTATCATGTGAGTAATTACTATGTATGAGACATTGAGCCAGAGTGACTACCACGCATGCTATTCTCACAGCAAAGTCATAAAACAGGTATGAATATCACCATCTGATTACATGTAAGTTAATTGAGACTCAGAGAAATTTAGCCAATTTGCTAAAACCAACAACTGATGATAGTAAAACCAGACTCTTGTTTTTGTTTTCAAAGTCCCAAAGCTCAAAATTAATTGAACACAAACAGCAATGCAAACACAGCAAACTTTAAAAGATGATTGAAAATTGCAAAGAGCATAGGATATAGGGTGAAAAATAAGACAAATGAAGAGAGATGATAATGGTCAGTAGATTCGGAGCTAAAGGAGAAAAAGGAAAGATGATGGATGCTGAGCAGATGTGAGGCAAATAAAGATGAACAATGAGCTGAGTTTAATGACATTCTGACAAGAAGCAAATAGGAGAGGAGGAGACTGGCTGAATAAAATAGTTATCTGGATGAGTCCACCAACAATGAGTAAAGAGCTAAAAAAGAAGGCTAAAGCCTCCTAAGAAAATGGGGAGTGAAAGGGAATGTCCAATATACATTGTTGTTGTTATGTGCCGTGGAGTCAGTTCCAACTCATAGTGACTCTGCACAGGGTTTCCAAGGCTGTTAATCTTTATGGGAGCAGAACGCCTCATCTTTCTCCCGCAGAGCAGCTGGTAGTTTCGAACTGCTGACCTTGTGGTTCGCAGCCTGATTCGTAACCACTACACTATCAGAGCTTTAGACTTTAAAAATAGTGGAAACATGTATAGTTCAATAACGACAAAATAAAATAAATAGGCAGGATTTTGAAGCCTCTCCCCCTTGGTGCATCTCACCATCATTAATTTACCAAGAGTAACCAGTTAGAAAGGCTCAGATACATTCTGTCTCTGACCAATCTTTAGGGCTGAATAGTATAGTAGATGGCAGCTGACAATGTTTTCTTCCATGAGTCTGGCTCTGGAAGTGAATTTCTCATTTCTGGTTCTCAAACCAGTGTCATATTTGTTTTCCTAAAGTGTAATCATAGCTAAGACTGTTGTAAGAGTGTGTGGTTTCAGTCAGTGATCCTTTTATTTCATGATAAGTACTTAGAATGATGGAGTCCTGGTGTGGCACAGCAGGTTACTGGACTAGACTGCAAGGTCAGTTTGAACCACAAGGGTGGCAGTTCAAGCTCACCAGCCACTCCTCAAAAACCCTAAACAAGGCTACTAGGAGTCAGATCCAACTCAAAGGCACTTAACAACAATGACACTTAAAATGCTGGTGAAGCTGTTGCCTAGGCCATTAATCAGAGGGAGATTTCAGGGAAAAATAATTATATATATACATACACACACACACACATATAGACAGAGTCCTGGTGTGGTACTGTGGGATAACGCACTGGACCAAAAAGTCAGTTTGAACCATAAGATGGCCAGTTCAAATTCCTTGGAAACCCTGCACAGGGTCCCTGTGAGTCAG
>NW_006408652.1:1295261-1298107 GCF_000296735.1 Chrysochloris asiatica | reverse complement strand
TGGAGGGTCAGAGAAAAAGAGGAAGACCCCCAACGAGATGGATCAGCTAGGTGGCATCATTGATGGTGTCAAGTGTGGCAACGGTAATGAGGTTGGCCCTGGATCTGACATTGTTTCGTTCTGCTGTGCATGGGATCGCTATGAGTCGGTTCCGACTCGATGGCACCTGACAACAACAACAGATATATAAAACCATTTAATCTTTTAAGTGTACAATTCAACGACATTATTTGCATTACCCATAATTGTACAAGCATCACCACTATTCCTAAACATTATTCATCACCCCACACAGAAACTCAGTGCCCTTTAAACAATAACCCCCATTCCACACTTCCCCCAGCCCATGGAAACTGTTAATAAACTTTGGCTCTATGAATTTGTATATGGACAATCCTATTTGAATTGTTATCTGACTACCTACCAAATGCTTGGTTGTGTTTGTTTTTTTTTGTTTGTTTTTTTGAAAGCTGCCAAGCTGCAATCTCTATAATAAACTTTTTTTATTGCACCTGAAATAAAAGACATTATTCTTGGGTTAGTAAGCACTCTTTTAGACAAGACTTACTAGAGAAATGAATACACATTGAAATTCAGAACTGCTGTGAGTTGCTGTAAATAGTGTATTCATATTCTAATTCAATTTGACAACTAATAAGAACTCTGAGAAAATACAGATTAAAAATGTTGCTTATATCTTTTAATTTCCCTTTGAAGTGCATCAGTGTTATTCCTCCTAAGGAAAAAATAAGAAAGAGTGACAAAATCTTCATCACAGATAATAATACAAGTTATTTAGAGTGATAAAAACTGACTCTTTATGAGATACAACCAGAATACACCATTTTCTGTATGTGTTTCTATTGATGAATTTTACCATCATCTGATCACTCACAAAAGAGCTAACCATATTTGAATAATTTATTTAGTACTATCTCATTTGCAAATATTTACAAACTAAGAGATATACATTTGATTCCAGACTATTGAGCAATATTAAAAATGAGATGACAATTATTCTACATTTAGGAAAGAAGACCCAATGGTACTAAATTTAGACAAAATTTCCTAAAATCTAAGGCAAGTGGAAAACATCATTTGCTCTTAATTGAAGCATAAACCTTTGGTCATTTGTTTAGGATTGGTGACTGAAGTGGTGATGGGAGTAGGAGTTCTGAGTTAACTTTGGATTTATTTTTGGATTATTACTTATGAATAAAATCTAAAATATGGAAATGATTTGTTTAAGTCATATCCTCTGATCATAATGAAATAAAGATAAAAATTATTAAAGTTTATTTTTTAAAAAGGGAAAGTACTGTATTAAAAAATATTGGATAAAACAAATAACCCAATTAAAAACTGGGCACAGGACATGAACAGACACTTCACCAAGGAAGACATTCAGGCAGGCAACAAATATATGAAGAAATGTTCATGATCATTGTCCATTGTTGTTGTTGTTAAGTACTGTGGAGTTGGTTCCGACTCATAGTGACCCTGCACAGAGTTTCTGAGGCTGCAAACCTTTACAGGAGTAGAAAGCCTCATCTTTCTCCTGTGGAACAGCTAGTAGTTCCAAACTGCTGACCTTGAGGTTAGCAGCCTCATTCATAACCACTACGCTACCAGAGCTCCTTCTCATTAGCCACTGTTGTTGTTATGTGTCATGGAGTTGGTTTCGACTCATAGCGACCCTGTGCAGGGTTTCCGAGGCTGTAAATCTTTACGGGAGTAGAACACCTCATCTTTCTCCTGTGAAACAGCTGGTAGTTTCAAACTGCTGACCTTGCGGTTTGCAGCCTGATTAATAACCACTACGCTACCAGAGCTTCTTTGTTGTCATTAAGTGCTGTGAAGTCGTTCACCAGAGCTCCCTAGAGAGATGCAAATCAAAACAACAAGAGAATACAGTGTGAATGCCATTGAACAACCTGTGGAAAAAGAGGTGTGTTTTTTTTATTTTTTTTTACTTTTATTCCCTCCTCTCCGCCCAGCCTGGGCATCTTCAGGCAGTTGGGAGTGCACCCCAAAAGGGTCCAGCATTGCACAAACAGGGTATAATTTCCCCACGGCACAAAGAGGAAATCCCTGAAAGTCCCAGCGATTCCAGATAATCCTTTAGCGGCTTCTTATGACATCTGACTCTGGGATTTAGCCCTAAAGCGTACTCTCCTACTTAGGTGGGAACCTTTATTTCTGCCTTACCTAACAAGAGACAGCAGGTCTGGCCATACAGCCAAACCGTATGTGCACCTTGTAAAATCTCACCATAAAAGGCAGGAGCCAGGAAACAAACAAGATGGTGGATCAGGTGGATGTGTAGTAAAGAGCTCCACCAACAACAAACAGAATACCTGGCCAAGCAGGCTCAGAGGATGGTCCCAGAACTCTGAACCACATATAAAGGAATATTTGGAAGGCTTACAGCTGGGAAATTTGTGGCAGAAGCAAGAAATCTATTGCTTTCTAGTCCGGGCTGCTCGGCTGCTCCAGGAGCCGCCATCTTGGGTGAGACCAAGCAAGGGAAGTATCGGAGCAGCCACAGATGCCTGGCAGAACTGCTGAGAAAAAGGTGTGGACATTATTTTCTTTTGGAGTTAGAAAACCAAAAGGGAAGAGCACGGTCAGTATTTCTCAAGCTGGGGGAACTGAAGAAAAAAATCAAGCCTTGACTTTCGTTATTGAAAGATTCTCTGGGCAAATTATTGAATGATGCAGAATGTATCTAGAAAAGATGGACGGAACACACAGAGTCATTGTACCAAAAGGAAATGGTGTATGTTCAACCGTTTCAAGAGGTACCATATGAACAAGAGCCAATGATACTCAGGGAGGAAGTCCAA
>NW_006408652.1:1291265-1293354 GCF_000296735.1 Chrysochloris asiatica | reverse complement strand
ATTAGGCGTCTTCCTCTTTTTCTCTGACCCTCCACCTTACCCAGCATGATATCCTTCTCCAGTGACTGGTCCCTCCTGACAATATGTCTGAAGTATGAAAGACGAAGTTTGGCCATCTTGGCTTCCAAGGAGCACTCTGGCTGCACTTCTTACAAAACAGAGATGGCAGTATACCTAAGTATATAAAAGCTTTTTTGGTTGTAGTGGTTGTGTGCTGTCAAATAAGCTCCGACTCACAGTCACCCTGTATAGCGTTTCAGAGGTTGTAAATCTTTATGTGAGCAGAAAGCCTTATCTTTCTTCCACAGAATGACTGGTAGTTTCAAACTGCCAACCTTGTGTTTAGCAGCCCAACTCAGAACCCACTATGCTACCAGATCATCTTATAATAGTTTTGGCAAAGGTAATTCTATATAGCTATTTATCTGTGTTGTGTATATACATGTATATAATAGAGCATACATGGGGAGAAGTTAGGAACATTTCTTAGCTGTCACAAAAATCTTTGAGGGTCTGAGGCACTGGACTTGGGTACTTGAGAACGTACACCTAGGTCAATTGGAATAACATAGACCACAAAGACAGTGTTCTATGTCCTATTTGATATGTAGCTACTGGTGTCTTAAAAACATGTAAGCAGCCATCTAAGATGGAACTATTGTTTTCTTCCTGTCCAGTGTAAAGAAGAGTGAAGAAAACCAGAGACTCAAAGAAACAATGAGTCCAAAGAAGTTATAGACCACAGGAACCACAGTCCCCACCACCATGAGACTAAAAGAACTAAATGATGCCTGACTACTACTAGCAACCACTCTGAAAGGGATCACAATAGAAAGTCCTAGAATGAGAGGATGAAAAATAGGTAGGACAAAATTCAGAACCATAAAAAAAAAAAAAAGAGCAGACTTACTGGTGTTGATATAGATTGGTGGGACAACTGAGACTGTGGCTCTTTGACACCCGTCAAACCTGGAACTGCACCCATCTCTTGGGATTACCTTTCAGTAAAACAACAGGCTTATAAAGTCAACAATATCACCTCTGAGGAATGTACTCCTCAGAACAATCAACCATATATGACCAAAAACAATGCTCAGAAGGCAGGAAGGGGAAGAGAAGAAGGACAGTGGAAATGGGAAATGCAGGGAGGAAATGGAAAGAGTGCTATTACACTGATGGAATTGTAATTCCATCATGGGAAACTAATTTGCTCTTTAAATATAAACCACAATAAAATCTTTAAAGCATACTAAATTATATATACATAAACACACACAAAGGATCTTTAAACTGTTCATTGGAAAATTACATTTTCTTTCTTTCTTTCTTTTTTTAGAGCTTTCAACTCTTTATTCTTGACCCTACTGGTAGAAATTGATATTGCAAGGCAAGAGGAATGAATTTATCCAAAACCAAACTATACCCACCACAATCAAGTAGAATCTGAATAATAGCAACTCTATATAGGGTTTTGGAGACTAACTCTTTATGGGAAAAGGCAGTCTTATCTTTCTCCTTCAGAGCAGCTGGTGGGTTTATACTGTTGACCTTGCCATTAACAGCCCAACACCTAACCCACAGCACTACCAGGGCCATTTAATGTTTTACATCAATTTCAAAACAAGACTGAAAACCAATTCAACCTCCCACCCCAAAATAAAAACAAACTCATTGATGTCAAGTTGATTCACACTCATGGTGATGCCTTCCTTGTTTGACAGAATAGAACTGTCCCATAGTGTTTTCTTGACTATAATTTTGACAGAAGCAGATTACTGGTCTTTATTCTATGGTGCTGCTGGGTGGGTTTGAACCACCAACCTTTAAGTTAGTAGTTAAAGAAAGGGGATAAAAGAAATGCTTAATATTTAAAAAGGTTACTTGTTTTCTTTCACTGATTTTAGAAATTTTTATTTCCATATCCTTCCATATTTTTTTCTTTTTTCTTTTTGAGTTTTTATTGTGAATTGAGTAGTAATTTACATGGGAGAAGACCCGTTTTACACTCATCATTTCATTGCAATGATTACAATCTCCTCCGTGCATCATCATTCAACTGTATTTGCCTCTAGTCCATATATATATATAT
>NW_006408652.1:1282531-1289765 GCF_000296735.1 Chrysochloris asiatica | reverse complement strand
GTATGTAAATTGGGAACTACTGAAAGCATATGATGAAAAAGTTGCTGATCTAATGTTGTTAAGCACCATCAAGTCAGTTCTGACCCATAACAACAGCAACCCTGGATAGTGTTTCCAAGGAATGACTGGTGACCTTGAACTGCTGACCTTGTGGTTCAAACTGACTTTGCAGTCCAGCGCATTAACCCACAGCACTATATATATATACTACAAGTCAGAATTGACTCAATAGCACTTAACAATAACATGGAACATGTTATCTCAAACTCTTTGTGGAATAGGGTGGGGATTTAATAAGTAAATATAGTGACACTCCTGGTGTGGTGCTATAGGATAAGCACTAGATTGTGAGCCACAAGGTCAGCAGTTCAAACTCACCAGCTGCTCCTCAGAAACCCTATACAGGTTCACTATGAGGTGGAACGGACTCAACTGCACTTAACAACATAGTGACACTGATCCATTTTCTTTTTAGCTTGCTCTCTATTTGCATTTCTCCACTTTAAACAGGAAATAAGAAAATATTTTTCATTAACATAATTTCCCTCCCAGTGAATGGGGGTGGTTGTTAGGTGCTGTCGAGTGTTTCTGACTCACAGCAACACTGTATAGAGTTTCCAAGGTGTGGCTGCTAGTAACTACAGGTCTGAACCTCAGAAGTTTTGGCTACCTCAGTGAAGTGTACATGCAAACTATTACTCATCCTTTCTATACTTAATCGGAACCGACTTGAAGGCACTTAACAACAACAACAATCAGGATATGGCCACTACATTTCTAGTTACTAAGCTAAATGTATGTGCCAATAGTCATCAATTCATAGTCACACCTTTGTCCTTGCCCTGATTTTATTAAATAAAATGGGGGAATGCTTGAGCTACTGAGAAAGATTAAATGGTTTCAGAATATAAAGTACAAATGAGCAGCTGTTGTGTAAAAAAAACATTTGATTGGTTTCTCCAGATGAAGCATGTCATTTTACTGTTGTTGTTATGTGCCGTCTAGTTGGTTCTGACTCATAGCGACCCTGTATAAGGTTTCTGAGAAGCAACTGTTGGTTTTAAGCTGCCGAACTTGTGTTTTCAAGTCCAGTGCTGATCCAACAGTGTCACACCAGGAGTTACTAGCTTAGATTAATTAAAAAATTAAAAGATACAATAAATAACTAATTGCAAGCATCTTGATTTTATAGTAAGTGAACAATTGGGACTTGCCTTCAACTCTATGTAAATTTTCCCTCACTCTGAAATGATGGAACCAGCCCTTATTGCCATAACTCTTCCTTAAAACCACCTTCACTTACTGCACATGCTTTTAAATCATGGAAAAGGCTTCTTTTATTACACTATCGTTATTAAGTGTCACCGAGTCAGTTTTGACGCATAGCAACCCAGTACAGAGCTTCAAAGCATTGGCTGGTGAATTTGAACTGCCAACCTTGCAAACCAGAGCTTATCCTAGAGCATCACACCAGGACTTCTTTATTGCACTGGTGGTGGTGATTATGTACCTTGGAGTCGGTTCCAACTCATAGTGACCCTGTATCGCATTTCATAGGAGCAGAAAGCTTCATCTTTCTCCTGCAGAAGCACTGGTAGTTTCAAACTGCTGATGGTGATGTTAGCAGCCCAACTCATAACCAGTAAGTAATGCTAAATAAGAAGTACATGCACCTGTTCTAACCTACACTTCATCTTAAAGACATACTTAGGAAAGATCCCATTGATAATCTAAGGATGGCTTCTACTTGCAAAGAAAGAAAAAACCATTCTACAGAATATGAATAAAAAGAAACTCAACACCATCGAATGGAATCTAACTCAAAGCGGCCCTGTATAGGGTTTCTGAGGCGGTAAATCATTTTGGGAGCCCAAACCCTCATCTTTCTCCCACAGAACGACTGGTTTGAACTGACTTCTCAGCAGAAACCATGCAGGTAAGAAGACAATGGGGAGACATATATAAAACCCTAAACGAAAAAAACAAACAAACAACCTGCCAACCAAAAATTGCCTATCCAGCAAAACTAGTACAATGCTGAAGCCCAAAACATGTAAAATGGCTATTTTTACATACTTCCTCAAAAAGCATGGATTCATTGTATTTGAAAGTTTGATTTCAATGCAAATTTAAGTCTGAAGGAATGAATATAATAGGCCTCTTTAAAAATGCAATACTAACACTATTAGGAAAACAGGCAATGGGACTTGGAAAATGTCAAATTAATAGAATCTACTTAGTTGTCAATGGTAACTAACAAATACAAACAATAACATCAATATCTATTTATATAGAAAGTAAACTCATACAGCAAAAAATATACCCACTTGTTTACTTAGATGTTCTTCATCTAAAAAGCCCAAATACCAGTTTTAAATATTTTTTTCTGCAAGAAATTAATTTGTGTAACCTTAAATGTAAGCACTTTCACATATCCATCATTCTGAAAAATTAGCTTGCTGAAAGCAAAAAATTATTTGAAGCACTTGCTGATGAAGATCAAAGAATACAGTCTTCATTAAATGTAAAAGCATAGAAAACAAAAATCCTCACAACAGGACCAATAAATGTAACAAAGATTGAAGTTGTTAAGGATTTCATTTTACTTGGATCCACAATCAAAGTTCTTGGAAGCAACCCTCAAAAAATCAATGGATATATTGCATGGGGCAAACTGCTGCAAAAGAGCTCTTTAAAGTGTTAAAAAGCAATTATGTCATTTTGTGGATTAAGGTACATCATGGTATTTTCAATTGTCTCTTATGCATGTGAAAGCTGGACAATGAGCAAAGAATACTGGAAAAGATTGGTGCATTTGAATTACTGTGTTGGCAAAGACTATTCAAAGTACCATGGAGTGCCAGAAGAACAAACAAAACTGTCTTGGAAGGAGTACAGCTGGAATGCTCCTTAGAAGGGAGGAAGGCAAGATTTTGTGTCATGTTCTTTGGACATTTGAATATTCCAGTCCCTGGAGCATCATGCTTGCTAAATTAGAGGGTCAGTGAAAAAGAGGAAGACCCCTTAGGAGATGGATAGACACAGTGGCTATTATACTGGGCTCAAACAACAATTGTAAGAATGGTGCAGGACTGAGCAGTGTTTCATTGTGTTGTGCTTAGGTTTTATGAGTCAGAACTGAATCAACAGCACCTAGGAATAACAATAAGTTAGTATCTACTAATTTTATAGAATCAAATGAATAAATCAGAATGAGGTGGACAACTCTTCCCTATATAATACGTATTTGTTGCTGCATTCTAAACAAGGAGCATAAGCAAGAAAATTGCACAATCCTTGCTTTTGAGTACCTTGCAATCAGGGTAAGGAGTTATTAGCATAGTAAAAAATAGGATATTATGTGAAGATGAAACAATGATTAAATTATAAATGAAGTAATAAGGCAATTCATAACTGTTGTTTTAGGGAGTTAGGGAGTCACAATGACCACACAATTTTAGATGAGGGAAAGAAACATCAGCTAGCTAGAAGGTGTGTTCCAATTCTGCCTTTGTCACCAGCTGGCTATATGACCTTCAGAAACTGAGTTTCCTTCTCTTGATCTCAGTTGGTTCATTAATAAAAGAGTTCTGGATGGTACATAAGGTCCCTTCCAACTCTGAAAGTCTTTAATTGGATTTACAGAAAGTTTTATAAAGATGATGAAAAGGGAGCCGCTCAGAGTTTTGTTGAATGTGATTTGACCAGACAAGAGGCACCATGAGGATATTCTGTAGGAGGGAAACTGTGTAAGCCAAGATACAGAGGCAGTACTTTCTGGGGTATTCCTGATTATGAAGCCACAATGAATGTTTTTTTTTTTTTTTCCTTTGACTATAATGAAATGCCTTATGAGATACCTATGTTTCATTTCCCTATTAACAATCAACATTTCAACACTGGTAATATGATTCTGAATAGACTTCCAGTAATGCTGCTTTAAATGCACCATGGATTCCTTAAAGACAGACACACAAAAAAAACAATCCAGAACATCTCTCTACACAATGGATCACAGGTCAGATCTATTAATTTGCAGTTTTTCTATGTGAAAGTTAAAATGAGGAAAGAAAACTGCAAACCCTATGCTGATAAGAATCTTTCTCTATTCAGTAGAGGTGCCAGGTCCTAGTCTTTATTAAATTTCTTGTCATTTGCTGAATGACAAGAATATAATTATAATGAACTCACTTGGGATGTGATTATAATCTGCTGGGGGTGGGGGGAGAGGTTCTTTCCAATTATATAGCTTCATATTAACTCTTAAATGTAAATGTGTAACCTTTCTCTAAAAGACTAAAGAGTTATATCCCTTTGAGTATTTTAAAGAATTGTTATTTCAAAGGATCTTGAAGACCACACAAAGACCTTCATTAAATCTATGAACAGCACTCCGAGGGAGGTAAATGGCCTCTATTATGATTCTCTTTTCACAAGGTCTGCAGTTGCAGACCCAGTCCTAACATAAAGGACTCCACAAATGTCCATTGGTTTTTTGGCTTTTGTCTTCTCCTAATGTTCCTACTGGTCAGGTTAAAGCCCATATATACCCCACATTCACTTAGAAACTTGTTCCTGACCCTTAAATGGGAACGTAGCCAATGGAGACTCCAGGAAGAGTTTAACTGTGCAGTCTTACCAAATTATTTGTTAAACTTTGGCTGCCTGTGGTACTCAGTCACTTCTGACTCACAGTGCCTCTGTATAGGACTTCTGAAGCCTTAAATATTTACAAAAGTAAAAAGTCTCTTCTTCCTCATTTGGAGCCCGTGGTAGATTTGGATCTTATTGTTAACAGCCCAAGAAGGAGCCCAGTGTGCCCTCAGGCCTCGATTGTTAAATTCAGGCCTGAGGTAATATGAAAAACAGATAAATCTATTTTCTTACTTAGCTTTTTACTGTTAATTGAGTGAAGGTTTACAGAACAGATCAAGCCCACATTCAACAAATTATACCGGTAGTGTCATTACAATGATTGCAATCCACTCCATGTACCATCAGTTAACATGATTTGCCTCTGGTCAGTTAGTATTTTCCCTCCTCCCCACTCCCACTCACCTGTAACCATGGTTTCATTTAGCAAGAAAATCTTTTAACATTTTACAACAGTGTTCTCATGCGATATTTGTCCTTTTGTGATTAATTTCACTCAGCATAATGTCCTCCAGGTTCGTGATTGTTGTAAGGTATTTTTCAAATTCTTCAATGTTGCATTAAATTCCATTGTGTATATGTAACAAACTTTGTTTAGCCATTCTTCTATTGATGGGTATTTAGTCTGCTTCCATCTTTTTCCAATTGTGAACAGTGCTGCAATGAACATGGGTGTGCATATATCTAGTCATGTCACAGATCTTATTTCTTGAGGATATATAGCAAATAGAGGCATTGCTGGATCATACAGTATTTCTATTTTGAACTTTTTGAGAAAGCGTCATGCTGTTTTCCATAGTGGTTGAACCATTTTAAAGTCTTGATCAACAATATAGAAGGGTCCCAGTTTCTCCACACTCTGGCCAGCACTTGTTGTTTTTTGGAACTTTGCTATTAATGCTGGTGTAAGATGATAATCTCATTGATTTGATTTGCAACTCTCTAATGGCTAAAGATCTTGAGCATTTCTTTAATGTTTGTTGGTCGCCTGAATGTCTTCTTTGGTGAAGTGTCTCATGTCCTCTGCCCATTTTTTAATTGGGTTATTTATCTTGATGAGGTGTTAAAGTGTTTTATAAATTTTCAAGTGCAGTACTTTGTCTGATGTTATAGCCAAACATTTTTTTCCCAGTTTGTGGGTTTGGTTTTCCTTTTACTATTTTGGTGAAATCCTTTGATGCACAAAAGTGTCTAATTGTTAGAAGATCCCAGTCATCTATTTTGTCTTCTGTTTGTGTGTTTTCAGTTATGTTTGATTTTGTATTTATGCCGTGTGTAAGAGCTTCTATGTTTGTCTCTGTTTTTTTAATTGATCTTTATGGTTACGGGTTTTACTTTTTGGTCTTTCATCCATGTTGAATTCATTTTTGCATATAGTGTAAGATAAGGTGTTTTGGGTTTGTTTTTTTCATTTTTCTGAAAATGCAATTCCAGTTTTGCCAGCAGCATTTGTTGAAGAGAATATCTCTTTCTCACTTAATGCATTTTGGCCCTTTGCTGAAGATCAACTAACCAGAGGTTAATGAATTTACTTCTGGGTTCTCAATTCTGTTTCATCATACCAGTACCAGACTTTCAACTACTTTGTGTAGAAGGTTTGGAGATCAGAAAGTGAGCGGCTTTCTACTTTGATCTTTTTTATTAATACTTTGCTTATCCTGGGTCTGTTTCCTTTCCACATAAAGTTAGTGATTAGTTTTTCCATCTCATTAACGAATGATGTTGGAATATGGATTGGGGTAGTGTTTTGTCTACAGATTGCTTTGGATACTGTTGACATTTTCACGATGTTAAGTCTTCCTATGTATGAGTAGGGAATATTCTTCCATTTCTGCAGTTCTTTTTGGTTTCTTGTAGTAGTGTTTTGTAATTTTCTTTGTATAGATCTTTTGTTTCTCTGGTTAGATATATTCCTAAGTATTTCATCTTTTGGGTGGCTATTGTAAATGATATTGTTTTCCTGATTTCCTTTCCAGAGTTCTCTTTATTAGTGTAGAGGAATCCAACTGATTTTCTATGTTGATCTTATACCCTACTTTGCCAAATCTATTTTGATGAGTTCCAATAATTTTCTGGCGGATTCTTTGGGATTTTTAATTATAGAATCGTACCATCTGCAAATAGAGTTATACTTCATCTTTGCCAATTTGGATGCCTTTAATTTCCCTTTATTGTCATATGTATTGTCTGTCATATGTATTGTCTTATACCTCTGGCTAAGACTTCCAGCAAAATACCGAATAGGAGTGGTGATAGCATCCTTGTCTGGTTCCTGATCACAAGTAGAATGGCTTCAGCTTTTCACTCTTGAGAGGCCTGTTAGTTGTTGGTTTTGTATATATGCCCTTAATTATGCCAAGAAAATTTCCTTCTATTTCTATTTTGTTGGGTGTTTTTATCAGGAGTGAGTGTTGTATTTTGTCAAATGTCTTTTCTGCATCAGTTGATATGATCATGTGGTTTTTTTTGTTGTTGTTTTTTCTTTTTCTTTGTTTTATTTAGTTGGGTGATTATATTGTTTTTCTAATATTGAGCCATTTCTGCATACTTGATATGGTCATGCTGCTTTTTTTTTTTTTTT
>NW_006408652.1:1278672-1282431 GCF_000296735.1 Chrysochloris asiatica | reverse complement strand
TTTTGTTGAGAATTTTTGCATCTATGTTCATGAGGGATAATGGTCTATAATGTTGTCTCTTAGTAATAGCTTTACCTGGTTTTGGTTTCAGAGTTATGTTTGCTTCATAAAATAAGTCCAGGAGTTTTCCATCCTTTCCTGTATTATGAAATAGTTTAAATAGAATTGGTGTCAGCTCTTCTATGAATATGACTGAAATAAGTTACCAATAAAGTCATCTGGGCCCGGGTTTTTCTTAGTTGGGAGTTTATTAATGATTTGTTCCATGTCTTCTCTTGCTATAGGCCTGTTCAAGTTTTCTATTTCAGCCTGTGCTACTTTAGGCAGATCGTGTGTTTCTTTTAAGTTTTCAAATTTATCGGAGTACAATTCTTCATATTATTTTGTGGCTAATCTTTTCTATTTCCATTGGTTCTATCGTGATATCACTCATATTGTTTTTTATTCACGTTATGTGTATCTTCATCTTCTCCTTTGTTAGATTTGGGAATGATTTACTGATCTTATTAATCATTTCAAGAAACCAACTTTTTGTCTTGTTCATTCTTTATATATTTTTTCTGTTTCTATTTCATTTATTTCTGCTCTAACATTTAGTATTTCTTTTCTTCTGGTGTCAGTAGGCTTACTTTGCTGCTCTTGTGTTAATTGTTGGAGATGTTTGGTTAAGGTGTTGATTTTTGTTCTCTTTTTTGTTTATGTGCATTTGTTGGTATAAATTGTTCTTTGATAATACTTTTGCTATGTTCCAAAGGTTTTCATAAGTTATGCTTTGATTCTCATTTGACTCAATGAATTTATTTCATTTTATATTTACTGTACTACTCAGTAGCTCTTTAATCAGAGTGTTGTTCAGTTTTCATGTATTTGATTTTCCCCTTGATCTTCCTATTGTTGATTTCTAATTTTATAGCACTGTGATATGAAAAAAGATTCTTTGTACAATTTTGATGCTTTTAAATTTATGGAGATTTGTTTTGTGTTTTAACACATCATTTATTCTTTACAATGTTCCATGTATACTAAAAAAGAATGTATATTGTGCTGTTGTTATGTTGAATGAACTTTATATCTATGAGGTCAAGTTGGTTGATTGTGTTGTTTAGATCTGTGTCTTTGTTGAATTTCTTTCTAGTTGTTCTGTTCTTCATAAAGGTGGTATATTAAAATCTCCTACTATTATTGTAGAGTTGTCTATTTCTTTCTTCAGTTATATTGTTGTTAAGTGCTGTCAAGTGGGATCCAACTCGTAGCAACCCTGTATATGGTTTCTGAGGAGCAGCTGGTGAGTTTAAACCACCAACCTTGGGTTCAAACCAACCTTGAGATCGAGTCCTTATCCTACAGCACTACACCAGGCCTCCTTAGTTCTATTAGTGTTTATGTATTTTGAGGCTCCTTCATTGGGGGCATAGATATTTATTATGGTTATGTCCTCTTGTTCAATTGACCCCTTAAACATAGTATAATGTCCTTTTTCTCTTATGCTGGTTTTCACTTTAAAGTCTATATTATCACAGATTTAAATTGCCACTCCTGCTCATTTTTTTCCCCCATTAGCTTGATGTATTTTTTCCATACTATGATTTTTAGTCTGTTTCTGTCTTTGTGTATATGATGTGTATCTTGTAACAACATATCGACGGATCCTGTTTCTTATTCATTCTGCTACTCTATCTCTTGACTGTTGCTTTAATTCCATTTAAATTCAGTGTAATTATTGACAGGTATGAATTGATTGCTGTCCTGTGGGGTTTGTGTGTGTGAGTGTGTGTGTGTGTGTGTGTGTGTGTGTGAGAGAGAGAGAGAGAGAGAGAGAGAGAGAGAGAGAGAGACTGTTGGTGGTTTCTTTTCTCCACATAATTTTCTGTGCTGAGTTCATTTTGTTTGTGAGTTTTCTTTTTATTTTCTTCATTTCTGTTGTATTATCTGTACTAAATTCTTCTGCTTTTCCTCTCTTTTATTTGGATGTGAAGGTTGATTAATTTTTTTAGAGGTTGTTGTTGTTGTTAAGTGCTGTTGAGTCGGTGCCAACCCATAGAGACCCTGAGCAGGGTTTCCGAGGCTGTAAATCTTTACAGGAGCAGAAAGCCTCATCTTTCTCCCGCAGAGCAGCTGGTAGTTTCGAACTGCTGATTTCCCCCCCCCCTCCTTTTAAATAGTCTGTTTTATTTTACCTTCTAACCTATCTGAGTTCCTTGCCATTTGGAAGTTCTCTTTCTACACTATTCCCTCTTTTTGCTTTGCAACTGACTTTATTATATATTGATATCTCTGGTTCCCTATATTTAGTCTCGTAGGCTTTACATCAAATACTTCTAAACCTGGATTGAGTCCTGGGTGTTGTAGTCATGTATGATCATCTCAGGTTGTTATCTGCTGTTGTTTCTCAGTGTAAAGAGCATCATTTAACATTTTTGTACAGTTGCTCTTAGTATTAAAAATTCCTTCATTTTTTGTTTATCTGGAAATGTCCTAATTTCATTGTCATATTTGAGGGACAGCTTTGGTGGGTATATGATACTTGGTTGGCATTTATTTTTCTTTCACAGTTTTGTATGTGCCATTCCATTGTCTTCTCACCACCATGGTTTCTGCTGAGAAATCTGAGCTTAGTCTTATTGGTTCTCCTTTATATGTAACTTCATTTTTCCAGAGTTGCTCTCAGAAGTTTTTCCTGGTTTTTGGTTTTAGAAAGCTTGATTATGATATGTCTTGGTGATTTTCTTTTTGAATCTACTGTGATTGGGGTTTATTCATTGTTTTGTATGCTTTCATGATGTTCAGGAAGTTTTCTTCTAACAATTCTTTGACAATTTTCTCTGTGCTTTTTATTGTCTCTTTCTATTCTGGAATTTAAATCACTCATAAGTCATTCCTCTTTCTGGTGTCACACATAACAGTTAAGGTTCTCTTTGGATTTTCTCATTATTTTTTCTGATTGTTCTTCTAGAATACTTTGTTACTGCTAAGTACTGTCATAGTATTTAGAAACTTATCTTCAAGTTCACTAATTTAGATTTTCATTGCTTTGAATCTATCGAATCCTTTTCCCTTTCAATATACTGTCCTTTTCTGAAATTTAAGTATCAAACTTCTAGATTTCTAAATGTAGGTTTTGTGTTTGTTCAAAATCGATACTTTGTTTGTTCTTGTAGTGTTTTCCTGAATTTTTCTTTTTATTTTTCTGTGTTCACCTTGCTTTCCTCAATCTTTCTGTCAATACTTTCAGGTACTTAAATATTATTCTTTTGAATTATTTTTCAGTTATTTGCATTACCTATTTTTCCTCAGAAACGTTTTTTTAGCATTGCATTGTGGTCAGCTGAACATCCAGATATAGAAAGACTAGGAAGAAGGAGAGACTAACTACTTTAAAAATTTAGTTACTGAAAACCTTATGCATAGAAGTGGAACACTGTCGGAACCAGATTATTGAACATTGAAACATGATGAAGAGAAACAGAATATTATCAGATGTAGTGCTAGAAGATGAGGCCCTCAAGTTGGAAGGTATTCAAAATGAGACTGGGGAAGAGTTACCTTCTCATATTAGAGTTTACTGTGATGACGCAAATGGAGTAAAGCCCTAGGGACTTTCATTTGCTGATGGGTACAACTCAAAATGAAGAGAAACAGCTGTGAAAAGCCTTTAACAATCAGAACATATAATGTACGAATTAAGAATCTAGGGAGGTTCCGGTTTGCCAGGGTGGCGAGACGGTGCTCGTGAGTAGGGGCTCCGGGATCGGGAAAGGG
>NW_006408652.1:1265681-1271507 GCF_000296735.1 Chrysochloris asiatica | reverse complement strand
TAGGAAAATTGAAAACTGTAAAAAATGAAATGGAACATATAAACATTGATATCCTAGGCATTACTGAGCTGAAATGGATTGATATTGGCCATTTTGAATCTGACAATCACATGGTTTACCATACTGGGAATGACAAATTGAAGAGGAATGGTGTCACATTCTTCATCAAAAAGAACGTATCTGGTACAACGCTGTCTGTGATAGGATAATATCCATGTGCCTACAGGTTAGACCAGTTAATACCACTAGTATTCAAATTTACGCACCAACCACTAACACCAGTGAGGATGAAATAGAAGAATTCTATCACTTCTTCAATCTGAAATTGGTAAAACATGCAATAATAGAGATGTGTTGAAAATTACTGAAGATTAGAATGCACAGGATGGAAACAAAGAGGGAGAATCAGTAGTTAGAAAATATGGCCTTGGTGACAGAAATGATGCTGGAAAGTCCATGAAATAATGTTGCGAGGCCAACTACTTGTTCATTGCAAATATCTTTGTTGTTGTTGTTGTTAAGTACTGTGGAGTGGGTTCCGACTCATAGTGACTGTGCATAGGGTTTCCGAGGCTGTAAATCTTTATGGGAGCAGAAAGCCTCATCTTTCTCCCACAAAACAGCTGGTAGTTTCAAACTGCCGACCTTGAGGTTAGCAGCCTGATTCATAACCACTACACTTTTAAACAACATAAAAGACTACTTTATACATGGACCTCCCCATATGGAACACACAGAAACCAAATTGGCTACGTCTGTGGAAAGAGACCATGGAAAAGCTCCATTTCATCAGCTAAAATAAGGCCAGGGGCAGACTGTGGAACAGACCACCAATTGCTCATATGAAAATACAGGCACACGCTATATAAAATGAAAACAAATCCACCAGAGCCCAAATATGACCTTGAATATATCCCACTTGTATTTAAAGATCATCTGACAAATGAATTTATTGCATCAGACACTAAAGACTGAAGACCAGACAGCTGTGTCATGATATCAAGAACATCATGCAGGAGGAAAGCAAAAGGTCATTGAGAAGACGAGAGAGAAAGAAAAAAAACAAAAGGAATGTCAGAAGAGACTCGGAAACGTGCTCTCCAGTGTAAAGATGCTAAAGCAAATTGAGGAAGTGAAGAGGTACAATAGCTAAACAGAAAATTTCAAAGGTCAGCTCAAAAGGACAAAGTCTAATAGTATAACAAACTGTGCAAAGACCTAGAGTTAGAAAACCAAAAGAGAAGAACTTGCTCAGCATTTCTCAAACTAAGGGAAGTGAAGAAAAAAAAATGCAAACCTCGAGTTGCAGTACTGAAGGGTTCTCTGGGTAAAATACTGGTTGATAAAGAAAGCATCAAAAGAAGATGAAAGGAATACCATAAAGAAATGGTAAATTTTCAACCATTTCAAAAGACAGCATATGATCTAGAGCCAATGATCCTGAAAGAAGTCCAAGGTGCATTGAAGTCATTGGCAAAGAACAAGGCACCAGAAATTGATTAAATACAAATTGAATGCTTTCAACAAACTGATGCAGCACTGAAGGCACTCACTCATCTATGCCAAGAAATTTGAAAGGCAACTACCTGGCCAACTGGAAGAGATCCATATTTGTGCTCATTCCAGAGAGGTGATCCAACAAAATGCGGAAACCATCGGGCAGTATCACTGATATCCCATGCAAGTAAAGTTTCACTAAAGGTAATACAGAAATGGCTGCAACCATATATTGACAGAGAACTTCCAGAGATTCAAGCCAATTTCAGAAGAGGACGTGGAATGAGGGGATAGCAATGCTGATGTCAGATGGATCTTGGCTAAAAGCAGAGAATGCCAGAAAGATGTTTACCTGTGTTTTAATGACTACACAAAGGCTTTCGATTGTGTGGATAATGACAAGCTATGGAGAACATAGAAAAATATGAGTATTCTGGAACACTTAATTATGCTCATAAGGAACCTGGACAAAGACCAAGAGGCAGTTATTGCAACAGAACAAGGGAACACCAGATGATTCAAAATTAGGAAAGATGTGCGCCAGGGTTGTGGTTTTTCACCATATTTATTCAAACTGTATGCTGAGCAAGTAATCCAGGAAGCTTGCTTATATGAAGAAAAACGTGGCATCGGGATTAGAAGAAAACTCATTAACAACCTGTGATATGCAGATGATACAATCTTGCTTGCTGAAAGCAAAGAGGACTTAAAGTATTTACTGATGAAGATCAAAGACCACAGCCATCGGTATGGATTGCATCTCAATGTAAACAAAACAAAAATCCTCACCACTGGACCAATAAACAACATCCAAATAAATGGAGAAAAGTTTGAAGTTGTCAAAGACTTCATTTTGCTTGGATCAACCATCAACACTCATGGAAGCAGCAGTCAAGAAATCAAATGAAGTATTGCATTGGGCAAATCTGCTGCACAAGATCTCTTTATTGTGTTGAAGAGCAAAGATGTCAGTTTGAGGACTAAGATGTGCCTGATCCAAGCCATGGTATTTTCAATAAACTCCTATGTATGCGAAAGTTGGACAGTGAATAAGGAAAACCTTAGAGGAACGGATACATTTGAGGAATGGTGTTGGAGGAGAATATTAAAAGTACCCTTGACTGCCAAAAGAACAAATAGATCTGTGTTAGAAGAAGTACAGCCAGAATGCTCCTTGGAATCCAGGATGGCCAAACTTGGTATCTGATACTTCAGACATGTTGTCAGGTGGGACCAGTCACCAGAGAAAGACATCATGTTTGGTGAAGTGGAGGGTCAGAAAAAGATGAAGGTCCCAAACAATACAGATCAGCGGCAGCAACAATGGGCTCAAATGTAGCATTGATTGTAAGGTTGGTCCAGAACCTAGCAGTGTTTCATTCTGTTGTGCGTAGGGTCGGTATGAGTCAGTACTGCTCAGTGGTACCTAACAACAACAATAGCAAAAGGGAGAAATAAAAATACAAATAATGCTTATCAAAACCAGAGAAGAGAATATGAAAAGAATAGAGTAGTGAAGAAAGATCAAAAGGGGGAAATAAAGAAGAGGGGAATTGAGAGAAAGAAGCAAAGAATGAAAACAAAAGCAGAGATAAAAAGGAAAAAATTCAAGGGAATGAAAAGATAAGGAAGAGAAAAAAAAATAAAAACAATGAAACAACAAAAGGAAAAATCAAACCCCAAAACAAAAAACAAACAATCAGTGCAGCTACTGAACCTGAAGAATAAACTCTAGGAGGAACTCCTGTAAGCCAACGATCTCATGAGGTAGACGTGGGAGGGATTTAACAATGGAGTTCCTGGTCCTAGATGGAATTCCTATCAACCTCAGTGTTATTTATGTTCAGGGCACTCAATCCAGAAATACTTTGTGGAGGCCCTTGATAGAGTTTGTTTCACAGTCTGTTTTGACCACAGGGAAGCTAGGCAGGGTGACTGGTTAAATGCTGGTCTGGTGGCTCTGCAGGGTCTGTAGGTCCTAAACCAAGTCCACCTGAATCCAGGCACCAAAACAGGGGACACTGGCATAGCTCCCAAACATGTGGCTCCAAACTCCTCGAGAGCAGGGTCTGCACTAGGGATAGATGAGGGTGGGAGCAGGCCATACCTCTGGTCAACAGGAGAGCCTAGGAAAAAAGAAAGAATCTTACCTTTCCCATCATCTGTGTTACTTTGCTCTGCCAGGCAACCTTCTGTTGCCAAAGCTACTCACATAGTTTCAAGGTGGTAACACTGCATCTAGCCAGCTGTTCACCAATCTAATCTCCCTGTCTCACCATCCCTACTCAGTTTCTGCCCCCAGAAAGTACTCAGTCCACTTCTATAACCTTTCCTCTGAAGCTCAGGGTACTATCTACTTTATTTGATCTCTTATATCTTTGTTGTGGATTACTAGTGTGGCACTGCAGGATCAATCCTAGATTGTGAACCACAAGGCCAGCAGTTCAAACCCACCAGCTTCTCCTTGAAAACACTATATAAGGTTGCTATTAGTAGAAAACAACTCAACAGCACTTAATGGCATCTTTGTTTTACAGGGTACCTGTAGAGTGTCTGCCTAGTCTGCCATCATAGTAGAAGTCCATCAGATAAACTTATTTTTGAATAGCTGATTGGATACATGAACAAGGAGTTGTATCAAGCCTTCAATGTTGCATGATATTTAGAAAAGACTTAGATTTGTTTGTTTACTCATTCATTTGACTTTCAACTTGTCACTCTGTTGTTTATGTAGTGTATCTGTCAGAGAATCTGTGAAAAACTTATGTGATTTTATTTTTAGGAGACCTAGAAAATGCATTTTAATTTCTTGAAATCTTTTTATAAATCTACACCAATAAAAGGTCAAGTTTTCTGAATTTAAATTTAAAGATTCATTCTGTAAATTTATTCATGCCACAACTAATATGACAGAGTTTGTACAATAAATTTGAGAAATATCAAGGGTGTACGGTTTCAGTGTTTACTTCAATGAGTTCAAGGTATTGTGGGAAGATGAACAATTTTTGACTAAGCAATAATTTAGTAAGGTTTTAAAAAATCGAAATGAGGTATATATACAAATAGTATTCATATGTGAATAGAAAAGGTAATCAAGTCTACTGCTCTGTGTCAGATTTAGACATATCATTCTTGTTGTTGTTAGGTGCAATCAAGTCAGCACTGACTCATAATATTCTTATGTACAATAGAATGAAACACTGTCCTTTCCTGCACCCAACTCACAATCGTTGCTATGCTTGCCACAATTGCTGCTGCAACTGTGTCAATACATCTCATTGGGGGTCATCCTCTTTTTTGCTGACCCTCCACTTTACCAACCATGATATCCTTCTCTAGGGACTCATCCCTCCAATAATATGTCTGAAAAATGAGAGATGAAGTCTGGCCATCCTGGCTTCTAAGGAGCTGTACTTCTTCTAACACAGATGTGTTTGTTCTTCTGGCTGTCCATAGTACTTACTCTAACACCCAAACAAAAATGCATCAATTCTCCCATGGTCTTCCTTATTCACTGTCCAACTTTCACCTGCATATGAGGCTATAGAAAATACCATGGCTTGGGTCAGGTGCACCTTAGTCCTCAAACTGACATCTTTGCTCTTGAATACTTTAAAGAGGTCTTGTGCAGCAGATTTGCCCAATGCAATATGTCATTTGATTTCTTGACTGCTGCTTCTATGAGTGGTGAAAGTGGATCCAAGTAAAATGAAGTCTTTGACAACTCGAATCCTTTCTCCATTTTTCTTGATGCTATTTACTAGTCCAGTTGTGAGTATTTCTGTTTTCTTTGCATTGAGGTACAACCCATACTGAAATCTGTGGTCTTTGGTCTTCATCAGCAAATATCTTAACTCCTCTTAGCTTTCAGCAAGCAAGGTTGTATCGTCTGCACATCACAAGTTGTTAAAGAATCTTCCTTCAGTACTGGTGCCACGTTCTTCTATACATAATCCAGGTTCTCAGATTATGTGCTCAGCATACAGATTGAGTAACTATGGTGAAAGAATACAACCAAGGCACACATCTTTCCTGAATTAAAACCATTCAGTGTTCCCTTGTTCTGTTCAAATGACTGCCTCTTGGTCTATGTACAGGTTCCTCATGAGCACAAGCAAGTAAGTGTTCAGGAAAAGCAATTCTCCGCAATGTTGTCCATAGCTTGTCATGAACCACATAATCAAAAGCCTTTGCATAGCCAATAAAATACAGGTACAAAATATGACCTTGAATTTATCCCACCTGAATTTAGAGATCATCTGAAGAACAGATTTGATACATTAAACACTAAAGATCAAAGACCAGAAGAGTTGTGGGATGACATCAAGA
>NW_006408652.1:1255703-1263818 GCF_000296735.1 Chrysochloris asiatica | reverse complement strand
GTAGTGAGGTTGGCACAGGATCGGACATTGTTTCGTTCTGCTATGCATGAGGTTGCTGTGAGTCGGTTCTGACTCGATGGCACCTGACAACAACAACAAACATATTTGTGGTATTCTCTGCTTTTGGAAAAGACACATCTTACATTAACAATGATATTCCTCAATTCACATCCCCATCTGAACTTGTCCTGAACCACTGGCAGCTCCGTCAATATACTGCTACAGTAATTTTTGAATTATCTTTAGCAAAATTTTACCTGCATACAATATTAATTATACTGTCCAATTATTTCCACAATCTGTTGAACCACCTCTCTGGAATGGGCACAGATATGGATCTCTTTTAATCAGTTGACCAGGTAACTGTCCTCCAAATTTATTGGCATAAATGAGCAAGTGCCTACAGTGTTCCCTCAGTTTGTTGAAATATTTCAATGTATATTCATATTTCACAAATTCCAGGTGCCCTATTCTTTGCAATGCTTTCAGCACAATTTGTACTTCTTCCTTCAATATCATTGGATCTTGATCATATGCTCCTATTTGAAATGGTTGAACCATTTCTTTAAGACACTATGTATTCTTTCCAAGTTCTTTTGATGCTTTCTGCATCATTCATTATTTTGCCCATAGAATCTTTCAATATTGCATGTCATTTTTAATGTAAACTACATGTAATGGAGTTGCATAAAGTGTTAGTACTCCAGGAAAGTTATTTGGAAAGCCTTTTTTGAGGAGATAACATAGGAGTTTATCCTTGAAAGAACAGATGAAATGTGTCTCCAAAAGAATTAGAGAAAAGAATTTCACACAAAACAAATTGCATGTCCAAAGATTTGGATGTGTGAAAGAACATGGCACATTTTTTGAATGATTAATAGTTTGGGGACACAAGAGTTGAGTTCTAACACTAATTAGGCATTCAGAGAAGATAATGACAAAGTTCCAGAAAGAAGGGATGACAGAGAAGCATCACAGTGAATGTTTATTTTGAATTATCAAAGAGTTTGTTTAGATGGGTCATTTTATGCATGATGGGTAAAATGTCAGGATTTGAATCTTCAAAGTTTTGAACCAGATTGCAAAGATCCTTGTTCACCATGTTAAGCTCTTGGTATTAAACTTCATTCCTTTACAAAAGAGGACCCATTAAAAGAATTTAGAAAAGAGAATGACATGAGCAAATCTTATGCTAAATCCTGCTGTTGGCATTGTGAAGAATAAATAGGTAGGGAAAAGAAGAAAAACAAGTGTATAGACCAGAGCTATGAGGGTATTGCTACAAAACTACAGAAATTTTATTAACAGTGTCAAAATATGAAGTTATTCTTTCTCAACATATCCACTTATTAATGTATGTTTGAAGCTCTTTTGACATATTCTTGACATATATACTTCTGAAAGTGGTTTTTCCACTTTCTAACCCTTTCTTAAAGAATGCTGTGCTCTTTGATTTACAACATGTCAAAATGACAGTTTTGGCATCCTCACGGGACTAAAATCTTATTCCCTGAAATGTCCTTTGAATGTTGAAAAAAAAAAAGAAGTCAGAATGGACCAGGTGAGGATTGTAAGGTAGATGGGGTAAGGTTTCCCAAGAAAACTCTCATAGGACAGACCTTTCTACCCTCAAAGTAAGAGCAGGTATATGTGACAGAATACAATTCCTTGATGCAACATTCCTGGCTTTTTCCCACACCAATGCCATTTTTAATTTTCCTAAAATGTTTTCATAATATTCCCACTTGATAATCCTGTGTCCTTCAAGAAAATCTACCAGATTACCCCTTTGAGAAATTCTTTAAAATTTACCACTTTGGAGGTAGGGGAGGCTCCTCAATGGAGGTGTGAAAAAAACAGACAATGTGCTTTCCCAGAGCAGCTCCAGAGCTTTGGATCTATTAAAAGGTGTGGGCCATCAGTTATCCACAGCCACCAGTGGAGAAATATGACTGTGGAGGGAAAGCATGGCAATTTCTGAATTGATCAGAACACAGTGGCCTGGGATGAGATCAGAGGGTGGTCACAGCCAGGCTGATAGAGTGATATAACACTAAAAATCATGGAGAGGCATCTGGAATAAGAGGTGTGACAGACTTTACAATTTTCTTTCCTCCTCTCCCCTGTCGCACCCTCTCTGCCCAGCCAAGACACTTTCAGGTAGGTGGGATTGCACCAACAAAAGGGTCCAGTGTTGTGCTCACAGTTTTCCTATGGCACAGGGAGAAGGTCACTGGGATCCACAGCTCCCTTTGGCTTATCCTTTGGCTACTTCTTATGACGTCTAACTCTGGGACTCAGCCCTAAAGTTCTCCTGAGTGGGACCCTTTATTCCTGCCTTACCTAGCAAGAAAAAACAGGTCTGCCATACAAATTAACTGTATGTACACCTTGTACAACCCCAACATGAAAGGCAAGAACCAACACCAACTGCTATATATAAGGACACAGCTATTTTGAGAATTAGGCTGTGCATACACAGATATGAAACTGACCTTCAGAGATAAAAATAGTGAACAATCTTTCTTCCATTCATTTTTCACTATCTATCAGCGTAGCTCCACAGTGGTGACTAGAGGAGGAGCCTGAGTGAGTGGACACCCCCACCCACTGCAGGAGGTTTCTGCTTTGAAATGCAAACTGACCTGTGTAGCAAACATTACTGGACAGTCGGATACGGTTTTATTTTTATTTTTGAGTGGTATTTTTGGTCTCTACTTTTATATTGTTTCTATTTCTGGTCCTTTTGGTCTCACTTTTTTCCTGGTGGTGGGAGCTTTCCCTCCCTACATTATCTAAAAAAAGACAGCAATTGATGCCATAGAGCCAAGCTAAAGGAATACCCCATGATATCCCATCATCTGGACAGGAGCCAATTTCAGCTGCTAGGCATTACAAATGAAAATTGAAGCCTATCTCTAGATCACATCCACCAGGATACACTCAGTAAGCTTAATACAGCAATATACATTCATTTAATCATTGAAAATGCATCTAACTATTGAAAATGTCCAAGAAAAAACAACAAAAGTTCTCAGCACATGTCCAAAACCAGAAAAGAGTAACTGAGACAAACAAGCTGCAGGCAAATATAGACTTCCCATTAGAAGAAGAGCTGGTTTTGGATCTACTTGAATAGGAATTCAGAAGAATGATATGGAGACAAACCCAAATGCTCCACAGAGGGGTGGAAGAAAATAAGGAAGAAGTCAGGAAATTGCTACAGGAGCAATCAAACAAGATAGATATAGCATTGGAAACAATTCAAAACCTACAAAAAGAGGTCCAGATGATTAATAATAAAATATCAGAAATGGACAATACAATGAAAGGGAAAAGAATAGAGCTGAAGGGATGGAAGCTAGAACCAGTAAGCTAGAAGAAAAATCTCTCAATACTGCTAAGATAGAAGAGCAAGCAGAAAAAAGGCTAAAAAAAAATCTGAAGAGAGTCTAAGATTCATGCTGGATAACATGAAGAGGAGTAAGTTAAGAATTATTGACATTCCAGAACAGGAAAAATCACAGAAGTCCATAGAGGAGATAGTTAAGAATCTTCTGGAAGAAAATTTCCCTAACATCTTGAAGGATGAGAAGATAAGCATTCAAGAAACTGAACGAACCCCTGGAATGATAGACCCCTAAAGAAAATCACCAAGATTATAATCAAGCTCTCCAAAATCAAAGACAAAGAGAGAATCCTAGAAGAAGCCAGGTAAAAGAGAAGTGTAACTTACAAAGGCAAGCAAATCAGATTAAGCTCTGATTTCTCAGCAGAAACCATGCAGGCAAGAAGGCAATGGGAAGGCATATCTGAAACCCTAAAAGAAAAATAAACTGCCAACCAAGGATCGTTTACCCAGAAAAACTGTCAATCAAATACAATGGTGCAATCCAAACATTCCAGGATAAACAGAAGCTAAGAAATTTTGTCAAAGCCAATCCAGTGCTTGAAAACATACTAAAGGGAGTCCTTTGGAATGAAAACCACAAGAACAGACAATAACAAGAGATTGACAGACGTGGCAACACCACCTGGAACTCAGTCGACAGCAGAGTTCTGAATAGAAAAACTTGACAATGACGAATTCAGAGGAACTGTAAGGTTGACATCATTATTATTTTAATAACAATATCAAAGAAGGGAAAAATATAGGAACAAAGATCCAGGTGTTGAGGAGGTCAGGTAGATTGCAGGATACAACAGACTGTCTTAAATGGAGGAAAAAGTTAGTAGACTATAGGGTAACCTCAACGATAGTTAATACTTCACATATTATCGTGAAAATAAAGATCCAAGTAGAACAAGGAAACATTAAAACTAAGAAGAAACTGATAAGAAACAGCACAAAAAACATGAACTCAGCACAAGAAGGCATGAAGAAGAAAGGAATGAACAGCACCACAAAAAAGTTAACATAATGACAGCGATTAATTCTTATCTATCGATAATTGCACTGAATATCAATGGATTAAATGCACCAGTGAAGACACAAGGAGTGGCAGAATGGAGAACAAATCAAGACCCTTCAATTTTGCTCCCTGAAAGAGACACACCTTACACACAAAGACAAAACAAACTAAAATTTAGAGGATAGAAAAATTATACCAAGCTAATTGTAATAAAAAACAAGCAGGAATGGCAGTATTAATCTCAGATAAAATAAACTTTAAGGCAAAAACCAGCATAAGAGATGAAGAAGGACAATATCCTCATGATTAATGGGTTAATTGAAAAAGATGACATAACCATAATAAGTATCTATGCTCCCAATGAAAGAGCACCAAGATATATAAAGCAAACCCTACTAGAACTGAAGAAAGAGACAAATCTACATTTATAATGGGAGATTTTTAATATGCTACTTTTGAATAGAGATAGAACAACCAGAAAGAAACTCAACAAAGATACAGAGGAACTAAACAGCACAATTAACCAGATGTGTACAGAGCATTCAACCCAACAGCACAATACACATTCTTTTCTAGTGCACATGGGGCATTCTACAGAACTGATCATGTGACTCCATAAACTTGCAAACATCAAAATACTACCACACATCTTTTCGGACCACAATGTTATAAAACTAGAAATCAACAATAAAAAGACCAAAGAAATAAAGTTGAATGCGTGGAAACTGAATAAAACCCTGCTGAAAACCTTTGGGGTCATAGAAGAAATTAAATAGGAACTCACACAGTTCCTAGAAACAAATGAGAATCAACATACAACATACCAAAATCTTTGGGACATGGCGAAAGTGGTTCTGAGAAGAAAATTTATTACAATAAATGCACACATCCAAAAAGAAGAAGAACCAAAATTAACACATTTACACAGCATCCCCAACAATTAGAAACAGACCAACAGAGGGAACCTACAGTCACCAAAAGTAAAGAAATAATAAAGATTAGAACAGAAATAAATGAGAGAGAAAACAGAAAAACTATAGAAAGAATCAACAGGACAAGAAGCTGGTTCTTTGAAAGGATTAACAAAACTGACAAACCATTGGCAAACCTAACAAAAGAAAAGAGGGAAAAGACATAAATAACACACATTAGGAACCACATGGGCGATGTCACAATGGAACCAATGGAAATCAAAAGGCTAATAACAGAATACTATGAAGAATTGTACTCCAACAAATTTGAAAACTTAGAAGAGATGGATGCATTTTTAGAAAAACACGACCTACCTAAACGTACACAGAGTGAAGTAGAAGACTTGAACAGAACCATAACAAAAGAAGAACTTGATCAGGTCATTAAAAACTCCCAACCAAAAGAAGCCCAGGCCTAGATAGCTTCAGTGTTGAGTTCTACCAAACATACAGGGAACAGCTGTCACCAATTATATTCAAATTATTCCAGAAGATAGAAGACGATGGAAAACTTCCTAATACATTTTATGAAGCAAACATAACCCTCATAACAAACAGGGAAGGACATTGCTAAGAAAGAAAATTATAGACCAATATCCCTCATGAACATAGATGCAAAAATTCTCAACAAAATCCTAACCAACAGAATCCAACAAAACATCAAAAATAATACATCATGAGCAAGTGGGATAAATATCAGGGATGCAAGTATGGTTCAAAATTAAAAAAACAATTAACGTAACCCACATTATAAGTTAAAAAAAAAAAAAAGGAAAAGAACCACATGATCATATAGATTGATGCAGAAAAGCCATTTGACAATAAACAACACCATTCCTGATAAAAACACTCAACAAAGTAGGAATTGAAGGGAAACTCCTCGACATAATTAAGAGCATATATACAAAACCAACAGCCTACATTACTACTCTCAATGGAGAGAAACTGAAAGCCTTCCCTCTGTGAACAGGAATAAGACAAGGATGCCCTTTGTCACCACTCCCATTAAATATTGTACTAGAAGTCTTAGCCAGAGCTATATGGCATGATAGGGAAAAGAATAGCATCCAAATTGGCAAAAAGACTCAGTGAAAAAAAGCTACTAGGCCTCATCGGAAAATTCAGCAAAGTGGCATGGTATAAGATCAACATACAAAAATCAGTTGGATTCCTCTATACCAATAATGACAGTACTGAAAAGGACATTAGGAAAGCAATCTCATTTACAATAGCGGTCCAAAGGATGAAACATCTAGGAATAAATGTAATCAGAGAAACAAAGGACCTATACAAGGGAAAGTACAAAACACTACTTCAAGAAAGAGACCTACAAAAATGGAAGAATACACCAGGCTCCTGGACAGGAAGACTTAATATTCTGAAAATGTTGATACTGCCCAAAGCAATTTATACATATACTACAATCCCAATCCAGAGTCCAACGACATTCTTCAAAGAGATGAGGAAAAAAATCTACAAACTTTATATGGAAATGAAAGAGACCCAGGATAAGCAAAGCATTGCTTAAGAATAAGAATAAGGTTGGAGGCCTCTCATTCCTAGACTTCAAAATTTACTACACAGCTACAGTAGTCAAAACAGCTTGGTATTAGAACAATGAAAGATACACTGATCAATGGAGCAGAGTCAAGAACCCAGAAATTAACCCATCCACATACAGCCAACTGATTTCCCACAAAACACCTAAATACATCGTATATATGTGGAGGTGATAGTCTCTTCAACAGATGGTGCTGGCAGAACTAGAAAGCTATATGCAAAAGATTGAAACAAGACCTTCACCTCATGCCTTATACAAAAATCAACTCAACATGGATTAAAGACATAAATGTGAATCCCAGAATTATAAAGGCCATCAATGAAAAAATAGGGACAAATTTGAGGGCTCTAATACAGGGCACACACAGACTACCAAACATTTTGAAAATTACACAAACAAAAATAGACAAAATATATGGTTGAGATGGACTAAAAATTTAAAATTTACGTGCATCAAAGTCTTCACCAAAAGAGTATAAAGAGAGCCCACAGAATGGAAAAAAATTTTTGCAACAACACATCAGAGAAGGGACTAATTTCCAAAATCTATAAGACACTACAACACCTCTACAAAAAAAAAGACAAATAACCCAATTAAACAATGGGCACAGGACATGAACAGACACTTCACTAATGGGGAGATCTGGGCAGCCAATAAACATATGAAGAAATGTTCACGATCACTAGCCATTAGAGAGATGCAAATCAAAACAACGAGATACCATTTCACACCAGCAATAACAGCAAATAAAAAAAGTTGAGGGCAAAAAATACTGTCGAGGTTGCTGAGAAACTGGAACCCTGCTACATTGTTGTTGGGAACGCAAATTGGTCAAACCACTCTGGAAAACAATATAGCACTTCCTCAGAAAGTTGGAAATAGAAAAACCTTATGATCGAGCAACTCCTGTACTTGGTATTTATCCACAAAAAATACGAGCCATATCACAAGTAGATATATGCACACCAATGTTCATATCAGCACTAAATTTACAATCGAAAAAAGATGGAGACAGCCTAAGTGTCCATCAATGGAAGAATGGCTAAACAAACTGTAGCACATACATACAATGGAATATTATGCTACTTTGAAGAATAACAAGGAAGCTGCAAGTCACCACATAACATTGATGAACCTTGAGGACATTGTTGTTGTTGTTAAGTGCCATCGA
>NW_006408652.1:1252573-1254612 GCF_000296735.1 Chrysochloris asiatica | reverse complement strand
TCAATAGACTCCTGTCAACCTGGGTTGAGACCTGGTTGGCCATCAGTATGGCAAGACCTGGGGACTCCTGGGCCCAAAGACAAGGACATGGCCACACAGGACTAAAGTGGAGAGTAAAGCGTCCAGCTGATATGAAGTGAGGGGAGATGCACAAGAATACCCACACTTGCAGATAGTACCCACTTGAAAACTTAGAAGAGATGCCTAGATAGCAATGGCTGGATGATCAGAATTCAACTAGTTGAAGAAAGAAGTGGAAAAAAAGAATATTCCACTACATTTTATGAACTTGACCTATACTCATGGATGTAGTATCTCAAAAGTGGAAACAAATCTTTACAGCGAGTATCATTCCCACACACTCAGTACACAGGGTTGACAGGGATTGGCCACTTAGACATTGGTTACCCTAAATGGGGGCTACAAAGGCAAGAAGTGACTGGCTTATATGCTTTCAAGAGGGAGACTAGTTCCAGAGTGGGGTAAGGTAGAATCTCCACTGAATGGTTTTCAATCTGTCTGGTTGAGGCTGGTGAAAGGAGATGGGGATAAGACTCTTGTGGTTCAATAGTGAATAATTGGCATCAGAACTGACTGTGAGTGTTGCAAATGTAAAGGTAGACATTTTGTAAGAAAAAGAGAGGAGTGGTTGATTTTGCAGTCCAGGAGTGGAGGACCATGGAACCATCAAGGGAGAAGGGCGGAGTGTAGGATCTTATTCAGAGAAGCAGTGACACCAAAAACGGAAGCAGAGACGCTGTTGTGGAGAGATGGAGCGGCTGTGAACCCTGGCCTCAGGGAGGGAGAGGGGCTGTGTGCTGATGGCCGGGTTGCAGACTTGCGGGGTGTACCCTTTGTTTGTTTGATGATGCATGGAGGGGATTGTAATCAGTGCAATGACACGAAATATGATAAGATGAATGTAAATCTGATGTTCTCCCATGTAAAGATTCATTATTGCATGAATACACAAGGTTGGCTATGACCTGTAGCAATTCTTCACACAATTGGTCATCTTTCACTTTTTTCCCCCCAAAAAATCTTCAGTGTGTGTGGTTGATGCTTCATGCTATCAGGAAATTGTGGGAGTTATTTTCATAGGCTCCAAATGACTGACTAATGCCTCCAGCACAGAATGAAACGCCTGGAAATGCTTTAATACTGGGTCTTGGAAGTACACTCATCACTTTGTGAAAGTGGTGAGAAATATTGCTATTTCTCTTCTGATGACTCTAATCAAAGAGAATTACACAATGGGAACAAAATAGCTATTTGTTCAGGTCAAGATCATTTTTCTAGGTTTTTTTTTTTTTTTTTTTGGTTGTTGTTGTTCCTTTGAGCTATCACTCAGTATTAACAGTGCCCCAGGAAGAAGGACCAACAGAGGCCAATCTCAACACATTCTTGCTTGCTTTTTTGTTTTCCTTTTGGTGTTTCTCTTCAGTGTTCCAGAGATTAATAGCTGCTGGTTGTGGGGACAGGGTATTATTTAGAATCATAGCAATATAAAATATTATAAATACAAATTCTATTAATGATGTATGCATGATTTGTGCAGGGGAAGCTGGGTGTGAGAAAGCCTTCCTATATAAGAAAATAATCTACATAAGAATGGAAACCTCTAAAATATCATCATTCTATTGAATGCTTCAAGTAAAGAACTTAATAAAGCAAGAACCTTACCATCCCATCTGAACAAGTTACTGAAAGTTTTCTTTATGTTAAGAAGCCATTTCTCTACATAGGAATGGACATAAAACACTTGGCAATGTCTGACTAGTAAATAGTAGAATAGGATACTTACTGCCTTATTTCAAATGCCATTGTGGTGGTTAGGAGCCTTTGCATCATTTCCCACAAATTGACGAGGAATGGCATTGCATTCATTATCAAAAAGAATATACCAAGATCTGCCTTGAAATACAATACTGTTTGTGATAGGAGAATATTCATATGCCTACAAGGAAGACAAGGAAGTCCTGGTGTGGCAATGTGAGTTAATACGCTGGACTACAAAGTCAGTTTGAACCACAAGGTCA
>NW_006408652.1:1224706-1251766 GCF_000296735.1 Chrysochloris asiatica | reverse complement strand
ATATAATGCAATCCCAATCCAGATTCCCATGACATTCTTCAAAGAGACAGAAAAAACAATTACAAACTTTATATGGAAGGGAAAGAGAACCAGAATAAGCAAAGCACTGCTTAAGAAGAAGTGGGTTGGAAACCTCTCACTCCCTGATTTAGAAATTTACTACATGGCTACTGTTGTCAAAACAGCCTGGGACTGGTACAATGAAAGATACATTGATCAATGGAACAGAATCAAGAATCCAGAAATTAATCCACCCACATACAGCCAACTGATTTTCCACAAAGTGCCTAAGTATATTGCATGGGAAAGGTGTTGGCAGAAGAGGAAAGTGATATGCAAAAGATTGAAACAAGACCTTTAACCCATGCCTTCTACAAAAACCAACTCAGCATGTATTGAAGTTCTAAATGTGAATCCCAGAATAATAAAGGTCATCAATGGAAGAATAGAGACAACTGTGACAGCTCTAATACAGGGAAAATGCAACTTGTGCTCCATAGGGATTCCATGCCTGTGACCTTTGGAAGCAGACTTCCATGCCTTTCTTCTGAAGCATCTTTGGATAGATCTGAACCATGAATCTTTTAGTTACTACTCAAGCGCTTAGCCATTTGTGCCACATAGGAACATATATGATGGCACTTCTAAAATTATTGCTGTAATCTCACAACATATGCAAAACCAAACTCAACATGGATTAAAGACCTAAATATAAGATCTAGGGATATAAAGATCATATTAAAAAAATAGGGACAAACTTAGGTAACCTAATACATGGCATAAATACACTAGAACTAAATATAGTAAAAATACATAAACAAAAAAAGACAAAATAAATGACAGGGACTGCCTAAAACCTAGCTACTTAGGCTCAACAAAGATTTCAGCAGAAGAGTCAAAATAGAGTCCACGGACTGGAGTTGTTTTTTGTTTTGTTTTGTTTCTGCAATGACCTATCAGTCACAGACTAATCTTTAAAATATATAGAAAATGACACCACCTCTACAATAAAAACACAAATAATCCAATTCAGAAATGGGCAGAGTGCATGAACACACACTTATTCAGGTGGCCAACAAACATATGAAGAAATATTTGTGATCATTAGCTATTGTTGTTGTTGTTGTTAAGTGCCGTCAAGTCGGTTCCGACCCATAGCGACCCTGTACAGGGTTTCCGAGGGTGTAAATCTTTATGGGAGTAGAAAGCCTGATCTTTCTCCCGCGGAGCAGCTGGTAGTTTCGAAACGCTGACCTTAAGGTTCGCAGCCCGATTCGTAACCACTACGCTACCAGATGCAAATCGAAATGAGACACATCTCAACCCAGCATTAATAGCAAAGTTCAAAACAACAGAAAAAAACAAATGCTATTGAGAGTGTGGAGAGAATGGGACCCTCCTACATGGCTGGTTGTTGTTAAGTGCGGTAGAATCAGTTCTGACCCATAGCAAGCCTGTATACGTTTTCTGAGGAGTGGCTGGTAAGCATGAACCACCAACCTTGCGGTCCAAACCGACTTTTCAAGCCAGTGCAATAGCCAGCAGAGCCACACCAGGAATCCTTGGGCAACCACTGTGGAAAACGGTATGATCCTCCCTCAAGAAGTTGGAAATAGAAATACCATATGACCCATCAATCCCTCACCCTTGTATATATCCCCAAGAAATAAGAGCCATACAGAAGAAGATATATGCACACTCATGTCCATCACAACACTATTCACAATAGCAAAAAGATGAAGACAGACTAAATGTGCAACATTGGAAGAATGGATAAACAAACTCTGGGACATATGCACAATGGAACACTACACAATGTTGACATATAACACTGAATCTGTGAAACACCTCATAACGTAGATAAATCTGTAGGACATTGTGCTGACTGAAATTGGCCAATCACAAAAGAACAAATAATGTATGAGACCACTACTGTGAATACTCAAGACAAGGTGTTCATGCTAAGATAAACATTCTTTGATATTTACCGGGTGTGGGAGGAAAGGGACAGTAATTCACTGACTAGAGGGTAACTGGGGTGATGGAGAAGGCAATATACAACAAGAGGGAGGTTAGCAGAAGAATGATGAAGACAGGTGAAGACACAGGGAAGAATGCTAGGGTTAAAGGGGATAGAGGTAAATTCTGCAAAATACAAAATTCTGCAACAGCAGTGCTCTATGGATAGATACATGGAGAGATATACTGGATGAACAGGCATGGGAGAGATAAAGTGGGAGTATATGCACAAATATATAAGTGGTTTAAAGAGGGTATTTACCTGTGCTGTAAACACATATATGAATGTCATAGAGCATACAGGTGGTAAGGTGATGAACATTTTCTTAGATATTACTAGGCAAATTGAGATAATGAATTGCAAAACTTGGGGGCTCAGAACCATAGTCTCAGGGGCCACCATGGTCAACAAGCATAACAGTCCATAAAGGCAATGGTGTGCATTCTACTCTGGTAAGCAGCAAATGGGGTCTTATAAGCTCATGAGTGTTCATCTAAACTGCAAATGTTGGTCTCTCCATGTGTAGAAGAAAGAAAGAAAAATGATGGAAATTGAAACCACTTTAAAATTTATTGGTCCAATGGATTAATGCAACATTTGAACATCAGTTTTCATGACTCTGAGACAAGAAGAGTTAGTTGATGCCCAGCTACCACTACCAACTGCTCTGAAAGGGATCACGTTAGAAGGTCCTGGATAGTGGTGGTAGTTGCTGTCTGCCATGGAATAATTTCCAACTCATAGCAACCCTGTATAGGATTTCCGAGTCTATAAATCTTTACAGAAATGGAAAGTCTCATCTTTCTCCCATGGAGCAGCTGGTACATTTGTACTGCTGATAAACTCATAATCACTATGCTTCCAGGGTATCTTGGGTCCAAGATAGAGCAATAGAAAATCTGGAACACAATTCAAAATCATAAAAGGAAACTGGGCTTACTCATCAGAAAGAGCCTGGAGGAACCTGAGACTATAGACCTCAAACACCCTTCAGGTCTGGCACAGAACTAACCCTCATTGCCTAATTTTCAGCCAAGTGATAGATAGGTATTCAGGAGGGAAGACAACACTATAGTAAGACGTGTTCACCATGGAATGGTCAACCATTAAAGATCATATGGGAAACACTTATCTACCGACAGAGTTCAGAAGGGTTTATAAGGAGGGTGAAATGGAAATAACCACAGGAAGAAAGTGACATAACTTTGTTTACATGGTGGGAATTGCAATCACTGAGATGAAACAAAGTGATTTGTTGAATGTAAAACTGATGATCTGCTTTGTAAACCATCACTCAACTCAAAATCAAAAGTTGGTGGGTATTTTTTTTTTTTAAGTGTTACAAAACTATAGAAGCCTTCATTAAACAAAAATATCAAAATGTAAATCAGTGGTTTCTCAGCATCTCCTCCATTTAGGTCCCTTCACTTCTGAAGGCACTGTTTCCACCTCTCTTTAACTCTTCCCCAAAGAATTCTTTGTTCTTCAATTGTCACCACATCAAAACAGTAGTCTTGGCATCCTCAAGGGACTCAAATCATGTTCCTTGCCAATGTTCTTTGAGTTGTGGCAACAAAAAGGAAATCTGAAGCATCAAGATCAGGGCTGCAGGGTTTCCCAAAGAAATTTTCATAGGACAGTCTTCGGTACCCTAGAAGAATCAGCAGGTGCACTGTCATGATGGGGAAAAAGCCTGGATGCAACTTTCCTTTTTGTCACCAGTGCATTTTCCCATTTTCTTAAAACTTTTTAATAAGTCCTTATGCTCATTTTGTCTTCTTCCAGAAAATCTATCAAGACGACTCCTTGGAGTGTCCCCGCAAAAACCAGTCACAATAACCTTCTGAGCTGAGCTCTCAGATTTCAACTGAACTGGCCCCGTATATCCCCTTCAAATCTCCTGTTTTGATTGGGCCTTTATCTTGAAGGCAACCTAACGAAACAAAATGTATTACTGATCACAGACACATGCTTAAACATGATTTGTTTAGAATAAAGCCAAGTAACAATACTTTCTGACATACCTTTCTATATATGTCCATAAAATATGTATGTACATTCTTGCTGTTTTTAAGTGCCATGGAGTCAGTTCTGACTCATAGCGACCCTGTGTAGGGTTTCAGAAGAGTGGCTGGTGAGTTTGAAGCACCAACCCTGCGATGCAAACCAATGTCATAGTCTAGCACATTATCCTGCAGTGCCACACTAGGACTCCATGTACATTCATATATGGTTATAAATGTGTGTGTGTATGTGTATGTTAAAGGGAAACATGTTACATGGCTAACATGGATTAAATTATTGGTTTAACAGAGGGAGCCACTTGATAGAGACAATTAGTTGCTATACTATTGTCACAGAAGTTAATTGAAAAGACTTTTAAAACGCTGTTCTAAGCATCTTGTCTTGGCAGCTATCAGCACTGATTCTGCCTCCTGGAAATTACTGAAGCCACATTTGTTCTTTGCCAACCATAAGTCTCTCATAGTATCATCTGCTTGCTGCAGGGGCTCATTCTGTCATAGACGTACAGCCGATATTTCACAACTCCTAATTTCTGGCCTTTTAAAGTTCATATAATTATATACATTTATAGCCAAATCTCATTTTGTAGGTATAAGAGAAGAACCTACATGTATACACTTTTCAGAAATTAAAAAAAAAAAAAAATTAATGATGTGCATTTCTTCTACAATTACTGATTCAAATTACAAGAGAAATGAACCATTCAAACATATGTTGCAGAAAAATCAATTTTCCAGAGACCCCAGTCACTTGATATAGTCACTCTTTTAAAAATAATTTTCATTGAAATCTGAATTTGAGTTGAGGAGAAAACACTACAGACTATGAATCATCAGACTAGGGGATGAAATGTGAATCCTCTCCTAGTTCTCCAAAAGACCAACTCTGTAACTCCTGTTCCCTGTTTTTTTTTCCTTCTAGAGTTGATGCAGTATAGTATCCTTTTCAGTTGTTTAACTCCTATCTTGACATCCTAACCAAGTGTACTTTTATAAAGTATAATGACTATTTTATCTGTTCTCCTCCAAAGTCATTGTCCATGTCTATACAATGCTCCTGAAGCATCTGAATTCTGCAGTCAAAGCCACCACAGCATAGTCTAACACTGCACTTTGCACTACATTCTACATCTGATTGATTATTCTGTGTATGTATAATAATTCATTATGAATATGTTGTGTTATGAAATTAAACTTATTTACTTAGGTTCATCTGCTTACTCAGGTAAATATATAGCATTGGTAAAAAAGCCAGTTCATAAAACAGTCTAGGTCTCAGCTTCCTTAGCTTCAAAATGGACATATCAACATGTACCTTGTATGACTGTTGTAAAATGGGAGATAATATATGCAAACTGTCAAACAAAAGCTGCACATAGACTCAGTGCCCTATGTTACTACTCACACATTCCCCTTCAGAGTGTATGTTCTAGGGGTAGATACTGGCTCTGTCACTTCCTAACTTCTCTGAGTCTCATCTTCTTCATTTGTAAAACAGGAAAGCAGTAATATATCTCAGGTTGCACTGAGTAAACTAGATGATTCATATGCAGCATAGAGTATTGCATTGTTGTTGTTAAGTGCTGTTGAGTCAGTTTTGACTCATAGTGACTCTGTATACGGTTTCTAGGAAGGTTTGAACCACTGACCCTGTGGTTAGCAGTCCATTACTTAACGTACAGTACCACATCAGGATTACAAAAATGCAAGAATTTCATGAGTACACTTGATCAATATTTGCTTCTTCTAAATTCCTATTCAATAGCCCTTCTTCCAGTATGCTATTCTTCAACTGTCCATCCAAAAGTAATTTCTGTTTTACAAACCTGTAAAATTATCTTATTCTTTCACATGATCATTACTCCTTATTGTTGTTGTTAAGTGCTGTCAAGTCAAGTCAGTTCAGACTCATAGTGACCCAGTACCGAGTTTCCAAGAGGCACCTGGTGGGTTTGAACCATTGACCTTGAGGTTAGCAGTCCAGTACTTATCCTACAACACCCTTTCGTCATGTCTTACCTGAATATCCCTATTAGTTAATTTCTACCCAAAGGCATAGAGTTTAGTACTCACTTGACCACATTACTTGTGTGGCAGTGGCAGTTCTCTTCATAAGTAAGCATCAACTGAGATAATTATGAAAAATTATGACTTGCTTTAACTAAACCCTGAGACTGTCACATTCTCTTAAGACCTTTCCTCTAAAGGTTTTATTTTCTATCCCCTCATCTTTCTCAAATCACTAACTGGAGCTTTTTGCCTATCCACTTTTAGGATAGTATCTATCAAATGATCCTACCAAGTTCAACATAACTATTCCCTTTACAGTACACTACACATCCACTAGAATGGCTAAAATATAGAAGGAAAAAAAAACTGACAATAAAAATTACTGGCAAAAATATAGAGCTACACAAAGTCTCATATATGATAGTGGGAATGAAAACATTGGAAAACAAGTTGCCTCCTAAAGCTGACTGCATGTATACTCTATGATCAAGCACTGGGGAAAGGTGAGGCTTTCTGCTCCTGCAAAGACTGATAGCCTCGCAAGCCCTATACAGTGTTGCTATGACCTGGAACCGATTCAATGGCATTTAACAATAATAATAATTATCTAGTAAAGCTGCAAACAATGGACATGTGAACATATGTCCACCAAAACATGTGGAAGAACATAACAGCATTGTAAATAATAGTCTCAAAACAGAAATAATCCAAATATTCATCAACAATAGTGTCCATCAGTAAAGTGTCACACATTAATATAATAGAAGACAATATAGGACCTAAATGGATGACTTTCACAAATACAATATTAAGAAACAGAATTCATATATAAAATATACACTGCACACAAAGCTCAAACAAGAAATTTAATCTACAGTTTTCATATATACTTATTTGGGGAAATTTTAAAAAAGACAAAAACAAAAACCCAAGAGGCTGTCAGACAAGGCAAAATATTGATTGCCTTTAATAGACTGACAGGGGAGTTGTGACTGGTAACACACATACTAAATGTTTCTTGGTTGCTTGCAATATGTATTTCTTAAACTGAATAGTGATTACATGCAGGAACATGCTAAGTGCATCAACAAAATAGGGGCACCAGTTGTCCAAAGCAAAGACCCATAAATGCCAAGTGGGTAGGGCACAAATAAAAACAAGTACCTCCATGGAGGGGAACTGGTAGGGCACTACATGAAATTGACACCAGCTCCAGCATGTGAGCATGTGATATGGATGTTATGTGAACAAGATATTAAAAACTTAAGGGATCCCACTTCCAGTCATTCTTGCTGCTGCTGCTGAAGCTGACAGAGAGGCTGAAGGAACAAAGGGCACAGAGGTGGCAGTGGGAGTAATACAAGAGGAAGCAAACAAGGAGGGAGTAGGGTACACTCAGTCTTAACCACTGTCCCTCCTGCCTGAGCAGCTGGAGTAGCCCAGACAAAGCCGGAGAATCTACACCCAGAACCAAGTCCTCTGCCTCATCAGCCACAGTCCAGTGGGGTACAAGTCAGTGTTTAGTGCCTTTAAAATCATTAGGCAGAAATACAAATAATAAGCCAAAGGATAGTTGCTTTCCCTTTTATACAAATACACACACACACACACATATTGTTTGTTGTTAAGTCCCATGGAGTTGGTTTCGACTCATAGTGACCCTGTATAGTGTTTCTGAGGAGCAGCTAGTGAGCTTGAACAGCTGACCTTGCAGTTCAAACTGACCTCGCAGTCCAGTGCATATATACAGGAGCTCTGGTAGTGTAGTGGTTTTGACCCGGGCTGCTAACCTCCAGGTCAGCAGTTCTAAACTACCAGCCATTCCATGGGAGAAAAATGAGGCTTATTGTTCCCATAAAGGTATATACATATATTACATTTGCATGGTAGTATATGTGGTTGGACTTTGGCCAAACGTGTTTGAGAAAAAAATTAATGTATGTTTAGATGTTTCAAAGCTCAGAAGAAGTTAATAATCAAGTACTGTGTATATACTTTAAGAGTTAATTTGAAATCATGTAAAATATAAACAAGACAACAGATTTGAAATATGGGCAGCTAAGTATGACCTGGAATAATCAAGGAGAATTAAAGAGAAGTTAAAAGTTCATTCATTGGATAAGGAGTCTTGAGACAATCTCCTAGCAGTTGTGCTCAGTGACATAAGGGGCTTCTTCTACATGTTTACCAATGCTTGATACATACATAATCATAAAAATGTTAAAACTGTTTTATCATTTTATTGTTTTCAAATCAGCCTAAGGGGGAAAATGGCAATCATAGTTACCAAAAAGACTACACACTTCAATAGAACTAAATAATATGAAGGGAAAGAGAAAGCAGGAAGAAATAATGCAGCACAACTTTTTTCTTTAAGTATTAAATAATCAACACATTGACAGATCTAAGAAATAGAAGCAATTGTTGTGTGTTATCAAGTCGGTTCTGACTCGTAGCAACCCAATATAGGGTTTCTGAGAAGCAGCTGGTGGGTTTGAACTGCTGATCTTGCTGTTATTCTAGCGCACCATGCCAGGACTCCAAAGTAATAGTATAAGGATATTATTTTAAATTATAATGTTACTCATTAGATAAACAAAAGGAAAGAAACTGGTAAAATGCTTTCAACTTTTGACTAAAATGATGGGATGGGATGAAGGGGAAAAAACGTTTCTATTAATTTTAGGCCCTTTTGTATTATTGGGAGGTTTCTAGCATGTACAGGTCTTTAATCTTGTTTTTAAGTTTAGGTTTTTAAAAAATGAATGCCTCCTTCATTAACAAATAAACTGTAATACATTCCAGGAGCTGACAAACTACAACACATGGACCAATCCAGCTCTCCACCTTTTATACATAGTCCTCAAACAGAGTTTGGTTGTTTGGTTAATTAAAACATAGCAAACCCATTACTATCAGGTAAATTCTAATTCATAGTCACCATATAGGATAGAGTAGAACTGCCACCACTCGTCTGTCTGTCGAGCTGTGGTGGAGTGAGTTGCTGTGATTCTGAGGGCTCTGCCACTGGTATTTTAAATAACTAGCAGGGTCACCCATGGTGGACAGGTTTCAGATGAGCTCCCAGACAAAGACAGACTAGGAAGAAAGAGTGACAAACTTCTTCCGAATCTCTAGTCACTGAAAACTCTATGAATAGCAGAGAAAACTTAATTGTACTTCTGAGAAATCTGTACCTGGACCAAGAAGCAGTTGTTCAAACAGAGCATGGGAACACCGAATGTTTTAAAATTGGGAAAGATGTGTGACAAGGTTGTGTTCTTTCACCATACTTATGCAACCTGTATGCTGAGCAAATAATACAAGAAGCTGGGTTCTATGAAGAAAAGCGTGGCATCAGGATTGGAGGAAGACTCATTAACAACCTGCGATATGCAGATGATACAACCTTGCTTGCTGAAAGTGAAGAAGACTTAAAATATTTACTGATGAAGATCAAGGAACACAGCCTTCAGTATGGATTGCATCTCAATGTCAAGAAAACAAAAATCCTCACCACTGGAACAATAAACAACATTCTTATCAATGGAGAAAAGATTGAAGTTGTCAAGGACTTCATTCTTCTTGGATCAACTATCAACATTCGCAGAAGCAGCAGTCAAAAGATCAGACGACGTATTGCGTTAGGCAAATCTGCTGCACAGGAACTTTTTAAAGTGTTGAAGAGCAAAGATGTCAACTTGAGGACTAAGGTGCACCTGACCCAAGCCATGGTATTTTCAATAACCTCATATGCATGTGAAAGCTGGACAGTGAATAAGAAAGATCGTAGAAGAATTGATGCCTTTGAGTTGTGGTGTTGGAGGAGAATACTAAAAGTGCCATGGACTGCCAAAAGAACCAATAGATCTGTTTTGTAAGAGGTGCAGCCAGAGTGCTCCTTGGAGGCCAAGATGGCTAAGCTTCGTCTCTCATGCTTTGGACATATTGTCAGGAGGGAGCAGTCGCTGGAGAAGGATGTCATGCTGGGTAAGATGTAGGGTTAGAGAAAAAGAGGAAGACCCCCAACGAGATGGATCGGCCAGGTGGCATCATTGATGGCATCGAGTGTGGCGATGGCAGTGAGGTTGGCCCAGGATCGGACATTGTTTCATTCTGCTGTGCCTGGGGTCGCTATGAGTCAGTTCTGATTCGATGGCACCTTACAACAACAACAACAGAACTGCCCACAGGATTTCAAAGGCTGAAATCTTTACAGAAGCTGACTGTGGAGTGGCTGGTGTTTGAACTGTCAACTTTTGGTTAGTAGCACAGTGCTTAATCATTGCACCTATACAAAATGAAGCTGAAATGCCAGAATTTTCTTGAAATACTGTAGATGAAGGTATTATATTCAAATGCTCAGAAGGATTGATATGCTACAGGGAATTTATCATGTCAGACTTACTCACCTAACATAAAATGTCGAGAAGACACACATTTCACCAGAAATGTGACAACTAAATGAATGAAAGGAGCTTCAGGATCCATGAAGAGAGAATTCTTATCTTTTTTGTTGTTGTTTTGCTTTTGGCAGTCCATGGTACTTTTCATATTCTCCTCCAACTCTATAACTCAAATGCATCAATTCTTCTATGGTCTTCCTTATTCACTGTCCAACTTTCACATGCATATGAGGCTATGGGAAATACCATGGCTTGATCTGGCACACATTAGGCCTCAAACTGACATGTTTGCTCTTGTAACACTTTAAAGAGGTCTTGTGTAGCAGATTTACCTAATGTAATATATTATTACATTTCTTGACTGCTACTTCCATGGTAAAAGCTAAAATAATATGAAAATAGAATAATGGAATTTCCTAGAAGAATGATATAATCCTGAAATAAACTGACATTGTTCAATTTTCTTACCACACTGTCCAGAGTATTGATTTATTTTTCAGTAAGGTATAAAAGACTAAAAACATTATTTTTGTAGTCTGTTTTTAGAATTCACAGATCACAACTGAGAATCCAGATGCATTTTTCCTTTCAAATGACAAAGAGGAGAAAACTGACTGAAGAAGATATTTCATAATTAGGGGAATCAGAGATAAATACAAAGAAGAAACAACAATACACTAGACTGTAGAGATGATGGTAAAACTGATCATGCAAGAAGAGAAAGCTCTAATAAAAATCTTCATATGGTGATATCCAAAGTGAATTTCCTCAAACTCGAAAATTCATGATTTAGACATCAAGGCAAGTGGTCGGGTCCCCTCAGGGCAAACCCCCTTCCAAGACTGAGACTCAATGGGAATACATGAGTAGACACGTGCTCTGACTGGTGACCATTGGTCACCGACAAGGGGAAGTGAGAGAAAAACAGCAATGAGCTAAGTCCAACCACATTCAATAGACTCCTGTGAACCCGAGTGGAGACCTGGTTGGCCAGCAGTTTGGCAAGACCTGGGGACTCCTAGGCCTAGAGTCAGTGACATATCCACAGAAGACTAGAGTACAGAATGAAGTGTCCAGCTGACAAGAAAAGAGGGCATATGCACAAGAACAACCGCACTTACAGATAATACCCACTTGACTTGGATTCAATGGCTGGATGATCAGAGATCAACTAGAAGAAGGAAGAAGAGGGAAAAATGAGTAGTAACCTGATACAAGCTGATGAGCTTGACCTATAGTTATAGATGTAGTAGCTCAAAAGAGGGAACAAATCTTTACAGTGAGGATCATTCCCACCCCCTCAAAATACAGGATAGACTGGGGTGGGCAACGTGGACATTAGCTACCCAAAATTGGGGTACTACAAAGGCAAGAAGTGACTGGCTTACAAGCTTTCAAAAGGGATCCTAGATCCAGAGGGTGTGGAGAAAGGTAGAATCTCCACTGAGTAGTATCCAATCTGTCTGGGCTGGACTGATGAAAGGAGATGTGACTAGCACTCATGTGGTACAATAGTGAATAATTGCTATCAGGACTGACTGTGAGGGTTGGAAATGTAAAGGCAGACATTTTGTAGCAAAAGGAGGGGAGTGGTTGACTTTGTAGTCCAGGAGTGGAGGGCTCTGGGATGATCAAGGGAGAAAAATCAAGGGAGAAAAGCAGAGTGCAGGGCCCTACCCAGAGAAATAGTGATGCCAGAGATAGAGGCAGAGTGGATGGCATGGAGAGATGGAGCGGCTGGGAACTCTAGACCCAGAACTGAGTGGGACTGTGTGCTGATGACCAGGGAGCAGGCTTGCAGGGTGTACCATTTGGTTGGCTGATGATCCATGGAGGGAATTGTAACCATGGCAATGTTATGATATACAATAAGATGAATGTAAAACTAATGTTCTCCCACGTAAACTTTCACAAAATTCACAATAAAACATTTAAAAGAAAAGCCTTTGCATATAGTGAGTAATTGTTATCATGACTAGTAGCAACTGTCACAATTGTAAAGGTAGAAGTTTTGTAACAAAAACTGGGAAGTAATTAATCTTACAATCCAGAAACAAAGGACCCTAGGACCATCAAGGGTGAAGAGATTAAGTGGAATGTGAGACTTTATTCAGAGAAGCAGCGACACCAGAGATGGAGGCAGAGATGGGGACAAGGAGAGGGAGCAGCTGAGGACTCTAGATTCATGGGAAGAGAGGGACTAAGAGATGGCGGCCAGGAGGCAGACTTGCAGAATGTGCCCTTTGGTGGTGTAAATTATTATATATGCTTAAGTGCTTAAAAAAAAAAAAAAAGAGCTAAATTGAATAGAGAGAAATGCTGTTAACTGATGGTACATGTAGGGAATTATAATCATTGTAATGAAACAAGGTATATGATTTGTTGAATGTAAAACCAATGATCTAAAAAAAACAAAAACAGAAAGAAAAAAAAACCCATGATGATCTGCCCTGTAAACTTTCACTCAATCCACAATAAAAACCTTAAATAAAAAAAACAAAACAACAAAAAAAAAGAATTTGTGATTTAATAGTGTAGTCTAAGGACAAAAGAAAAGGTTGTATATTGTCATCCAGTTAGTCCTTTAAAGAGGAAGATCTTAATTACATTGTATTTTTATACAAGAACCTGGCTCCTATGTTTCTTTCATGATATTTCTGTACCATTATTTACTTCATATGAAGAGATTTTTGCTGTTGTTGGTTGCCTTGGAGTCAATTCCAACTCATGTATTTTTAATTAAAATTTCCAATTAAGTTGGTTTTCACTATTCCTTTGTTCTTATTTGTAAAATACCTTAAAATGTCAAAATATAAAAAGGGTCCAATAGACAAGAAGGAAATGGCAAGGATGAGTTTTTTTTATTATGATGTTAAGTGCTGTTGAGGTTTCAAGTCACAGACCCAAAGAAGGACTGGCTATACTGCTAATCATATTGTGTTGTTGTTGTTGGTGGTGGTGTGCCATGGAGTCAGTTCCGACTCATAGCAACCCTGCATAGGGTTTCTGAGGCTGTAAATCTTTTCAGGCGCAGAAAGCCTCATCTTTCTCCCGTGGAACCACTGGTAGTTTTGACCTGATGACCTTGAGGTTAGCAGCTGGACTCACAACCACTACGCTATCAGAGCTCCTTATACTAGGGACTATGCTCTGGTAGCGTAGTGGTTACGAATTGGGCTGTGAACCGCAAGGTCAGCAGTTTGAAACTACCAGCCGCTCCACTGGAGAAAGATGAGGCTTTATGTGCCGTAAAGATTTACAGCCTCAGAAACCCTGTTCAGGGTCGCTATGACTTGGAACCGACTCGACGGCACTTAACAACAACAACACAAACAAATTCTGGAGTCCTGGTCTGGCGCTGCATGTAACACGCTGGACTGCAGTCAGTTTGAACCATAAGCTCACCAGTTGCTCCTCAGAAACCCTTACAGGGTCGCTATGAGTTGGAACCAACTCGACAGCACTTAATAACAACAGCATACATTCTATACATGCTTAAATCACTTAATCTTCAAAATAACCTACTAAAAAGTCCTGAAATTCTCCATTTTACATACATAGAAACTGAGACGTGGTGAGGGCAAATAACTTACCCACAGTTATACAGTATGTGAAAATGCAGGGTTCTAACCCAGGTCATCTGATTCCAGAGTTTACAATATTCCCAATACACTGCTTCTCTAACAAAGTGTGTAGAAATAGTACATATGCAAAAATACTTGTTGAATAAAATGAGCATTGTGAACTTGCCAAAGCAACACGCCACAGCTCTGAGATGATATGAACATTATTGAAGAATAAACAAATAGTCACAACTGATTAGTTGAAACAATCATGGATGGAATTGAGCTTTGGATAGTTCCAGAAAAATCAGAGTTCTGCAAAAACATTTGCATCTAAGTCTGTACTTTCGCCACTGCCTTAATGTTTTGTTTTTTTCCTTCTTCCTTTTAAATAGTGCTTCTAATGTTCATTTAATTTTATTTACATCATATATTAATCTAATGTCTACTCTATGTCAAGCATATGTTAAGGGTTGAGGATACAAGTGAAAAAGATAGGCATATTTAGATGTCCTCCCAGGCTAGCAGAATTTTTTAAGTATCAGGTTAAATTTAGTAATATTGCATCCTGTACTTCATATTAAATATTAATTGAATACGGTTCCTCTGTCTAAATAGGGTAAAATGTGCATCTTAATTGCCATGACCTATTTTTAATGAATAGGAAAGGTTTCTTGTCCTCAGAAATAAGAGTTTTCTGCTTTAAAATCTTAGAGCTGTACTGATCAATGTGCAGCTAATACCACATGGTTATTTAAATTTATAATTAAACTACTTCAAATTGAATAACATCAAAAGTTCAGTTCAGTTCCTGAAGCACATAAACCACATTTCAAGTATTCAGATGACCCATGTGCCTAATGTCTACTGTGTTGGATAGTGCAGAAAATTCCATTGAACAGTAACAATTTAGAAAATATTCACTGGCATAATAAATTCTCACGAGTCCTGGTGTGGAGCTGTAGGATCAGCACTGGACTGCTAACCATAAGGTCAGTAGTTCAAGTCCACCAGCCACTCTGTGAGATAAAAGTGGTGCTATTTGCTCCAATAATGGTTGACAGCCTTAGGAACCCAATGCATGGTTATTATAAGTCAGATCTGACTTGATGGTATCTGATGACAAGAAGAAAAGGTTGTTGGTTCAAATTCACCATCTGCTGCAAAGGGGGAAGTTATGGCAGTCTGCAGTTCTGCTTTTTCCTATAGGGTTGATACAACAGTTAAGATTTTGTATCAAATTGACTGTGTCAGAATTCTCAGTGATTTGTCAATTGAGATGTACTTATCCCTATGAGGAAATGCAATATAATGTAATCAACTCTATGATGAGGTCTGCTATGAGCAACCAATCTATTGAAAGTAAGTTTCCTTGGTGGTGTGTCCTGCTTCCAATATATAAGACAATGAGGCAAAGCTTGCTTGCTTTCTTCTGGGTCTCGATCTTGCATCTGGCTTGTTTTCTGACCTCTGATTCTTTAGAGTTGATCCAGTGGCCTGATCTATTACTTATTGATCCATGGAATCATCATCAGCTTGCCTTCTGACCTGCCTGACCTACTTGCCCACCTGTCATCTGACCTGCCAGTCTTCTAATCTGGATTTGGTACTCTCCCACCTCTACAACTGTGTGAGCCATTTCCTTGATATAAACTTCTCCTTATATATACATATGCAAGTTTCACTGGTTTTACTTCTCTAGAGAATCCAGCCTAAGGCAGTTCATAGGAGTCATAATTGGCTTAGCGACAGCATTTAATGATCACAGACAGTTTTGAAGTATTCAACATATTCTTCAAATTACGAAATATGAAATGTTGTTTCTAATTTTAGAACCCAAGAAACCAACTATAATTCCTATCAAGATTTTTGTATATAAAGAATTCCACTGCTATGCATCATATGACTTAATATCTTAGACATTGATTTTATGGAATAAGTGTCAGCATACCATTACATTTATAGGTCACTTGTACGTTGAAAGGAGCCTTAGTGATGCTGTGGGTTAAACACTGGGCTGCCAACTGAAAGGCTGGCAGCTCAAACCCACTACAGAGCCTATGGGAGAAAGATGAGGCCACGTGCTACCATAAACAATTACGGCCTCAGAAACCCTATGGGGCAGTTCTGTTCTGCCCTGTAAGGGTTTGGTGTAAACTTCTGGGTTTGGTGGAGATTTTTGCATGTTGAAAGCAATTGATTCAAGAGCAGTAATGTCAGTAATCCCAAGAAGTTTCTTTATCACATAAAATAATGCACAATAAAGTTTATCAGGTTAATACTAGATTATTAATAGGTTATTAATAGCATTTCCTGGTTTCATCTTTATTTAGAAGTGTTTGAAATACTGCTAATTATTTTTTCAATATGCAAATACAATGCCAAACAAATAACTGACAACACTGAGAGAAAGCTGGAGTTCTTTTCTCACAAAACCCTTATCATGGTTAAATCCTAACAGAACGTGCATGACAATGTATTTATAATGCACTAGGTTTCTCCCTATAATTCAGTTACAGTTTGCATTCACTTTAACTGTGCCATCATAGTCTTGATCAGACATTTTATTCAAATCAGGACTGATTTTCTAGGGCTCAATTTTTATAACCATGGATAAATAGATCCCAGTTGTCTCTTCGGTACTGATGAAATGTAACACTGATGACACTCTCTTTAAGACAGCCTTTGACATTATTTCTGAATGTCTCACCCAAATTGACAGCTGTTCTTTCACTGCACTATCCTTTTTCTCATCACATATTATCAAATAAGCCAAGAAAACACTGACTGAATTAAAATATTCCACAACATTTTAGTCTTTATTATTCTAATGTTTGAATTTTGAATTTGTATACTCTTCCATGAATCAAGACCTAAGCTCCTAAAGGAATTTTATTTGTCTCATTTTTAACTTTTAATTTCTAGAAACTCTAAATACTTCTTTTACACCAATGAAATAAACTTTATCATAGCAAAAATTGATTCCAATAAAGAAGCATAAGTCTGAATGTCAAGGAAAATATTCAAAGCACCACAAAACTCAAGATACTGCTACTATTTTGCTGTTAAGATGCAGAGAAGCTGCTCTCCTGAGTAACTTTGCATGAGTTCAAATCCAAAAATGATCTTGGGCAATTAAACCTGTCATCTGAAAATAAGGATAATCAAGTACCTGTCAATTATGACTAAAGTGATTATCAAAAGAAGTAATGTATGCACTGATGTTGGTCTTTTATTTTAGTTTCCTATTATTTGAAGGAATTCTGGTGTGGCACTGTGGGCTAATGTGTCAGACTGCAAAGTCACCAACTGCTTCTTGGAAATCCTATATAGGGGTAGCTATGGGTTAGAATAGACTCTACGGCCCTTCACAACAAAAACATTATTTAAAAGGAGTCATGGTATGGCACTATAGGATAAGCTCCGGACCAAAAGATTGGTTTGAACGTCAAGATTGGTGGTTAAACTCACACCAGCCATTCCTTGGAAACCCTATGCAGGGTCATGATGAGTCACAACTGACTCCAAGACACTTAACAACAAATTATTTGAAAATACCTTTCAGAGTTTAGAAAATCAATCATTGTGTGAGAAACTCATAAAGTCAGATATATACCCTCTCTTATCTCTGGAAGAGCTCACAGTCTCAGCCCAGTCAAAAGGATCATTCAGGAAGCCTCGAACTTTGTATCTGAAGTGACTGTCATACTGAAGCGAGAACAATAAAGGACACACAATAGTAGCCATTGTGATACTGATAATGACATTCTATATATCTTGTACTACTCTAGTAATGAAGTCTATAAAAACAAGTCTTTTTCATTGGCATGGATATTTAAGTGTGTGTTAAAAAAAAAAACAACCGACTATTTTAATAAGTATAGAAACAGGATTCATAACTTAGCTACCTCTAAGTCATTTAGGGTCTTATATGATTACATTACATGTCTTTTCTAAATTTTTTTGGTAGAACTTTGAAGCATTAACCCACAAGGCCAGACTGTGTTAACGAAATGTTTGACCAAATATAGCATGCTAATTTTTAATCTGACAATTTTGTATGGCCCATGAATGATGTTATAAATGTTGTCAGACAAAAGGTTTCCCACTCCTGCACTAAAGTAACCCATATCTCTGCTACACAAAATGTCTACAGAGTGCTCGCTTATATAGCACTGTAGTCAATTCCAATACCCACCAATGTCAACCATAAATCTGACATTTTTCACACTAGTCTTTTTTATTCTGCTGTTTTGTGCTGTCAGGTAGATTCCAACTCATAGCAACCTTATAGGACTGCCCCAGAGGGCTTCCTATATTAAGGTTTCTTTCAGCTTCTTTAGTTCTCTTTTACTTTAACTTTTTAAACTTCTTATTGTGAACCGGGTAGAGGTTTAAAGTGCTGATAAGGTTGTCATTAAACAATTCATACATGTTTTGTTTCATATCATTAACTGTAATCCACACACTAGAACATCACTTATCCCTTCTTCCATTCCTCCTTGTTTCCTGTCCCTTCTGAATGTTGACCTTGGATCGCATAGGATTTCTAAGATTCAAAGTTAACTAGATGGCACCTAACTACAAGAACAACATTTTTAGATTGAATATTCCATTTTTCACTGAAAATTGTTCGTGTCATTTTATCATTTAGCACACATTTCCATATATATATATATATCCTTTAAAGGACTCCTGGTGTGTTGCTGTAGGATTAGCATTGGACTTGGAACCAAAAGGTCTGAAGTTCAAACCCACCAGCTGCTCCTCAGAAACTCAACACAAGGAGGCTATGCATCAGAACCAACTATACAACACTTAAGAACAACAACATATATCCTTGAAAACCCTACACAGAGTTGCTATGAGAACAAAACTGACTCGATGGCATTCAACAACAAAAATATGTCTATTAGGAATAGTTGTCTAAACTTGATCACTTTGGCCACACAACGTGTTGATCTCCAGTGTGGTATGTATTTCTCCATGTAGTTGAAATATATAAATATGTAAACATTGTGGGTATTTAACATTAAAAATTTGACACTTTAAAGTCCTGTAGTTAGGTGAATAAAGAGCTTTTATAGTGATGTCTTCTGGATAGAGTGTAGTGGAATGTCATTTTTACTTTTTTCACTAAAGAAAATATGTTTTTATTCCACTTAATGCTTTCACCTTGAATTTTACCCATTTACATGCTGAAATATTTCTTTGCCATTTGGACTTAGATATGTCTCATGAATAACATTACTAGATATTAAAATATTATCTCACTATTTCTATTATGTTGAAATTTATATCTCTGATTATTCAACAAAAACACTCGTCTGTCAGTTTGTCTTACTGTTGTGGCTTGCGTGTTGCTGTGATTCTGGAAACCATGCCACCGGTATTTTAAATACCAAAAGGGTCACCCATGGTGGATAGGTTTCAGATGAGCTTCCATACTAAGACAGAATGGGAAGAAGGAAAGACAGACTACTTCAGAATATTTATTTATTGAAAACCTTAAAACAGCAGTAGAATACCAAAGTATTGAATAATAAAACATGAGGAATAGCACCAGAATATTATCAGATAAAGCTCCAGAAGATGAGCCCATCAGATTGGAAGACACTCAAAATACGACTAGCGAAGAGCTACCGACTCAAGCAGAGTTAACTGTGATTTTGCAAATGGAGTAAAGCTTTCAGGACCTTCATATGCTGAGGAGCTCAACTCAAAAAGAGAAACAGCTGTAAATATCCATTAATAATTGGAACATGGAATGTATGAAGTATGAATCAAGAAAAATTGTAAATTGTCAAAAATGAAATGGAATGTATAAAACATCAGTATCCTAGGCGTTAAGAGACCTGTAATGGACTGGTACTGGCCCTTTTAAATCTGTCAGTAGCATAGATTACTATACTGAGAATGACAAATTGAAGAGTAATGGTTTCACATTCATCATCAAAAAGTACATTTCAAGATCTATCTTGAAGTACAATTTGGTCAGTGATAGAATAATGCCTATTATAATAATGCCTATAATAATACCGTATGCCTATTAGGAAGACCAGCTAATATGACTATTATTCAAATTTATACACCAACCATTAAGTCAGTGATGATGAAATTGAAAAATTCTACCAACTTCCTCAGTCTGAAATTGATCAAGCATGCAATCAAGATGTATTGATTATTACTGGTGATTGGAATGCAAAAATTGGAAACAAAGAGGAAGGGTCAGTCTTTGGAAAATATAGCCTTGGTGACAGAAATGACTCTGGAGATAGCATGATAGAATTTTGCAAGACTAATGGATTACTGGTGTGGCGCTGGGAGTTAATGCATCAGATTGCAAAGCCATTTGAACTGCAAGATCGGAGGTTCAAGCTCACCAGCTGCTCTTCGGAAACCCTATACAGGGTCGCTATGGGTCAGAATTGACTCTCAGCACTTAACAACAACAATAACAATGTGACGCTGTGGCTTAATGCACTGGACTGCAAAGTTGGTTTTAACCACAAGGTCTGCGGTTCAAGCTCACCAGTCACTCCTAGGAAACCCTTATACAGGGTCGCTATGGGTCAGAACCAACTTGATGGCACTTAACAACAACAATAACAAGGAGTCTTGGTGTGGCAATGTAGATCAGCACTGGACAGGAAACCACAAGGTAAGGAGTTCAAACCTACCAGCTACTCCTCCAAAACTCTATAAAGGTTGGCTATGAGTCGGAGTTGACTCAAACACACTTAACAATGACTTGTTCTTTGCAAATACCTTTTTAAAACAAGATAATGGACTGCACCAGATGGAATACACAGAAATCATATTGACTACATCTGTTGAAAGATATGTCAGAATAGTTCTATGGCATCTGTTACAATAAGGCTAGGGGCAGACTGTGGAACAAACCATCAATTGCTCATACGAAGTTCAGGCTGAAGTGGAAGAAAAAATTTTAAAGTCCACAACCGCCAAAATATGACCTTGAACATATCCCACCTGAATTTACAGATCATCTGAAGAGCAGAATTAATGCATTAGACACTAATAACTGAAGATCAGAAAAGTTGTGGGATGACATCAAGAACATCATATATGAAGATACCAAAAGGTCACTGAGAAGACAAGAAAGAAGAAAAAGACCTAAATGGATGTCAGAAGAGACTCTGAAACTTACTTTTCAGCACAGAGCTGCTAAAGCAAATGGAAGAAATGAGGAGGTAAAAGAGCTGGATAGAAAATTTCAAAAGGTAACTCAAGGAAAAAAAGTAAAATATTATAATTAAATATGAAAAGATATGAAATTAGAACACTAAAAGGAAAGAACATGCTCAGCATTTCTCCAGCTGAGGGAACTGTAGAAAATATTCAATCACTGACTTGAATTACTGAAGGACTCTATGAGCAAAATATTAAATGATGCAGACAGCATCAAAAGAAGATAGAAGGAATACACAGAGTCATTATATCAAAAAGAAATGGTCAATGTCCAACCCAGACCAAGAGCCAATGTACTGAAGAAAGAAGTCCAAGGTTTATTGAAGAAATTGGCGAAGAGCAAGTTTCCAGGAATTGATGGAATACTATTGAAATTTTTCATAAAATAGATATGGCACTGGAGGCACTCACTCATGTACTCCAAAAATTTGGAAGACAGTTACATGGTCAACTGATTGGAAGAGATCCGTGTCCATTCCAAAGAGAGTTGACCCAATGGAATGCAGAAATCATTGGACAATATCATTAATATCTCACGCAAGTAAAATTTTGTTAAAGATAATTTAAAAACGGATGAAATAGTACATTGAAAGGGAACTGCCAGAAGTTCAAGTCAGATTTAGACAAGGACGAGGAATGAGGGATATAATTGTTGACTTCCAATGTATCTTGGCTGAAAGCAGAGAATACCAGAAGGATGCTTACCTGTACTTTATTGACTGTATATATTGTGTGGACCATGACAAGCTATGGACATTACAGAGAATGAGTATTCCAGAATACTTACATGTCCTCATGAGGAATCTATACATAAACAAAGAGCAGAACAAAGGAACACTGAATGGTTTAAAATTAGGAAAGGTGTGTGCCAGGCTTGTGTTCCTTCAACACACTTATGCAATCTGTATCAAGTAAATAATTTTATAACATGGATTACATGAAGAAAAAATATCAGGGTTGGAGGTAGACTCATTAGCAATCTGTTATATGCAGATGGTGCAACCTTGCTAGCTACAAATGAAGAGTATTTTAAATACTTACTGATGAAGATCAAAAACCATAACCTTCAGTATGGGTTGTACCTCAATATAAAGAAAAAAATCCTCACTATTTGACCAGTAACTACCACCAAGTTAAATGGAAAAAAGATTGAAGTTGTCAAAGACTTCATTTTGTTTGGATCAACCATCAACACTCATGGGAGCAGCAGTCAAGCAATCAGATGACATTTAGGCAAATCTGCTGCAGAAGACCTCTTTAAAGTACAGAAGAGCAAAAATGTCAGTTTGAGGACAAAAGTGTGCCTTTCCCAGACCATGATATTTTCAATAACCTCATATGCATGTGAAAGTTGAACAATAAATAAGGAATACTGTAGAAAAATAGATGCATATGAGTTATGATGTTGGGGGAGACAATAATTAGTTATTGTCTGGAACAATATTAAAACTACTGTGGACTTCCAGAAGAATGAGCAAATCTGTGTTCAAAGAAGTTACAGACAGAATGCTCCTTAGAAGCTAGGATGACCAGACTTCATCTCTCATACTTTGGACATATTATCAGGAGGGACCAATTCCTGGAGAAAGACATGATGCTTGGTAAAGTGGAGGGTCAGCAAAAAAATAGGAAGACCCCCGCTGAGATGGATTGGCACAGTGGCAGCAGCAATGGGCTCAAGCATAGCAATGATTGTGAGATTGGTGCAGGACTTGGCAGTGTTTCATTCTGTTGTGCAAAAGGTTGCTACTAGTCGGTACTAACTCAATGACACATAAGAACAACAACCCATTTTTATCTCTTTTCTTTATGTTTGTTAAATCGATTTATTTTTTGTTCAATTTTTATTGCTTTTTGAACTGATTTTGAAGTTATAAAACCTGTTGCTAATGTTAATATTTTTTCACTTTTATTTTTAAAAATCTAAAATTTAAACTTCCATTTTTCTATCAATGTCTGATATAATCTCCATATGTAACTCTGCTTAAACAAGTTCTCCTCTCTACCACCATCCCTACAACCTCCAATAATTGAATAATCTAGAATACTAGCATCAAATACATAGAACTGTTGGAATAATGGGGGTTTCCGATTCTAGTTATCACAGTCATTTTAGGATAGCTGTAGGGGAAATAACAGAACCAGTGACAAGCCATCAGTGTTTAGGTATAATTTCCACTCACATGTGGAGGCTCCTCATTTCTTCTGATGGTCATCATACCAAGGAAATATTGCTACTTTTTTTTGAAAGTCTCCTAATATTTTATTTCCAGAAAGCTGCACTTTAAAGCTGCAGCCTTAGCAAAACAGGAATTGTTTAGACTGATCCTGTTTTTTCCAGGAAGAACATCCTTGGCAAATAAAGACAGTTGGTCACTCTTTTGTCTTGGCAAATAAAGACAGTCTGTCTCTCTTTTGTCACGACCCTCATCATTGTACTATGAGGTATTGGAATTACAGGAGTTGGCTTCTGATTTCTTCTAACACTAGCATGTATTCTTAAAATTTATTTCAAATAAGATTTCTAATTTTATTTTTATTAGTTATCGTCTGGAGCAAAATACCATTATAACTTAAAGTAAATAAGTGATGCTGACCCAGATCTTCCATAAATTCCAAACCTGTTACTTAATGGTTGCTGACTTCATCTCTGACTACTTCTTAGAGGTTTTGTTGTGAAAAAACAGCAGTTGACTAGTTTGTATGTCTATGTGTGTTTCTCTTCTAATTTCCCATTAATCTGATCTCATCTATTTTCTTGTAATCTTTCCATATAGATATTTCTTTTTGTCATGATGAAATTAATACTATAAATTCTCCATGAAAATTCAAATACAGAGATTATAAGGAAGAATGTAAAAAATAAAAATGTTTCTACTACAAGATATTAACTACAAGGTATTGACATTCAGGGGATTGGCACTGCATACATCTCTTTAGAAATCATACAAGAAAACATACTGCACATACATTCACACACACACACACACACACACACACACACACACACAAGGGCATGAATTTATTTCCTTTACTTAGCTAACAAGCATTTTCCTCTGTGCTAATTTAATGGTGTATTAAATTCAAACAAAACTCCATCCATTTTCCATAAAGACAAAACATTATTTTCTTGTTCTTTCAGTGAATCTTTCACTATTCATATTCTGGTGTACATCAATAAAAGGAAACAGAATAGACAGATGAAAAATGTTCACTATGCAAAAAATATCATGAAATATAAAATGAGAGAAAGTCTATAATGGAAAGTACATAATTGGTCATGAATAAATATAATCCATAATGTTGGCTGGCATCTGACAGGTTCAATTTATCAAAATATATCAATGTTCAGCATAATGCAATGGCACATTTCTCAAATATATTAGAATAAATATCTCTGCTAAAATTTTTAAACAATAAATTCCATCACTTCTTTTTGAAAGAAATCTTGAATTTCATGTTAATATTCTTAACATGTATTACATTAGTTCTAAGAACTTATGTATACATTTTAAAATTTGTTCAAAATTCTGAAAACCATTGCAATACTCATCTTCTTCAATTACTGGTTTCATCAAGGCATTACCTCATTCAGCAACTTAAAATGGCCTCCAAACTAAGATCAAATTGTTCTGTTTGATTTCCCAGGTCATCAGTCTTGGTATTCTGCTGAATCTTATTCATTTTTATTTCCAAATTTACCTTAAATTTATCTATGTTGACAATCCATTTAATTTTTTAGAATTCTTTCTTTCTTTCCCAAACATGGAAGACCATTTACTTTCCTGGGCCTTGACATATATGCCTTATTGGAGACACTTGCTTCCTTATGTTTTGTCTATGTCATCAACTTGAGTAATGCCATTAACTATTATGTTGTTACCTTGGGTACTTTGTTTTTTGTTTGTCGTTATAAAATAGTTAAATTATACCAATATGCTATATCTACTATATCTCTGGAAAGAGATTATCAAGAAAATCATTATAATCAGTCAGAACAAGGCCAGGGGCTGATTGTGGAACAGAACATTAATTTCTCATATGCAAGTTCAAGTTGAAGCTGAAGATACGTTTTAAAAGTCCATGAGAATCTAATAGGACGTTGAGTATATCCCACCTGAATTTAGAGACCATCTCAAGAACAGATTTGTTGCATTGAACACTACTAACCAAAGGCCAGACAAGTTGTAGGATAACTCCAAAGTGTATCATGTGAATAAAACTAAAAGTCATTAATAAAAAGAAAGAAAAGATCAAAATGGATATCAGAAGAGATTCAGAAACTGCTCTACAGTGCAAAGAGGCAAAAATAGAGGGGAAAAAAATGATGAGAAGAGTGGAGCAGCTTTCAAAAAGAAAAAATAAAGTATTATAATGAAGTACGGAGTTAGAAAACCAAAAGGTAAGAACATACTCAGCATTTCTCAAACACAAAAGAACTAAAGAAAAATTCAAACTTTTAGTTGCAATGTTGATGGATTATATAGGTGAAATATTGAGTGACTTGTTGTTGTCATTGTTTTAAGTGCTATCAAGTAGGTTCCAACTCATAGCAATCCAATACAGGATTTCGAAGGAGTTGGCTGGTCAATTTGAACCACAACTTTGCGGTTCAAGCCAGTCTTGTGGTTCTGTGTTTGTTTTCTTTCCATTTAGGTTGAATCCATTCTGATGGCTGTGGTCTTTGATTTTCATCAATATTTTTAAGTCCTCTTCCCTTCCAGCAAGCAAGGTTGTATCATCTGCATATTGCAGGTTGTTAATGTGTCTTCCTACAATCCTGATGCCACATTCATCTTCATATAATCTAGTTGCTCAGATTATTTGTTCAACATATCAACTTAATAAATATGGTAAAAGAATACAACACTAGTGCACAACTTCTTGATTTTTAACCATTCAGTTTCTACTTGCCCTGTCCAAACAACTGCCTTTTGGTCTGTGTACAGGTTTCTCATGAGCACAATTAACTGTTCTGGAATACTCCTTATTCACCATGTTATCCATTTCTTGTCATAACCCATGCAATCAAAATCCTTTGTATAGTGAATAAAACACGAGTAAGCATCTTTTTCTTACTCTGTGCTTTTAGCCAAGACCCATCAGACATCAGCAATGATTTGCCTCATTCCTCATCCTCATCTGGCTTGAATTTCTGGTAGTTCCCTGTCAATGTACAATTACAGCCATTTTTTAAATGGTCTTCAGCAAAATTTTACTTGTATGTGACATTAATGATACTGTTTGATGATTTCCCGATTCTGTTTGGTCACCATTCTTTGGAATACGCATAAATATGGATCTGTTCCATTTGGTTGGCCACCTAACTGTCTTCCTAATTTCTTGCCATAGATGTGTGAATGCCTCCAGTGCGGCATCAGTTTGTTGAAACATTTCAATTTGTATTCCCTAAGTTGCTGTTGTTGTTATGTGCTGACTCATAGCGACCCTGTACAGGGTTTCCTAGGCTGTAAATCTTTACGGGAGCAGAAAGCCTCATCTTTCTCCCGTGGAATAGCTGGTAGTTTCGAACTGCTGACCTTGCGTTCACAGCCCAATTCGTAACCACTATGCTACCAGAGCTCCTTGCTAGAGCCTTGTTTTTCACCAATACCTTCAGTGCAGCGTGAGCTTCTTCCTTCAGTACCATTAGTTCCTTTTTCTTTTTCAATGTTTTACTGTGAATTATGTGATAGTTTACATGGGATAACATTAGTTTTACATTCATCCTATCGTATATCATTTCATTGCTATGGTTACAATCTCCTCTATGCATCATCAACCAACCAAAGGGTATACCCTGCAAGCCTGTCCCCAGGACATCG
>NW_006408652.1:1209684-1219215 GCF_000296735.1 Chrysochloris asiatica | reverse complement strand
AAATGCATAGCCTAATATGAGTATGACTTTAATGTCCTCTCTGCAGCTTCTTGCCTTCAAAGCTGCCTGAGAGATTTTAAGATGCCACTGTTGGTTGTTATGCTGTGCCTCAGGATTTAATTTAATTTTGGGCCTGTTTTGTTTTTAAACTCTCTTTCCCTCTCCACACCCCTTGTTTTCTGGCCTTTTCTGTAAAAAACAAAAAACAGTTCAGGGCCGGCTCTTGGGCTGAGAGTATCTGTGCGCATGCATGGCAGAAGAACCCACCAGTGGTGAGGATGGGGGTGTCCACTCACTCAGGCACCCCCTCTAGTCACCAGAATAGAGGTGCACAAACAGTGGGGGGGGGGTGTCAATGAACAAATACCAAAAGAAAAAAAAGAAAAGAAAATCAGAACAAAGCAAAACCGACAAAGTATATTGTCCACCTTTGCTCTGAGGTTCCCGTGGCGTTTTCCATGGTGTGTCTGGCTCCCCAACTTGGTGTTGCCATTTGGTCTCATCCAAGTTGTTGGTTCCAGGCCACCAAGGCTGGCAGATTCAAAAGTACACGGTTTCTTACTTTTGCTACAATTTCCTCTAGGTATAAGCCTTCAAATTTAAAAAATATTCCTACCTATATGGTTCTGATTTTTGCAGCTCTGTCCTGAATCTTCTTTGCCTGGTATTCTGTGGTATTGCTGATGGCAAACCTCACTGCACCTCTCCCTAGCCACCATCAAGCCCCGCCTCCAGTACCATTAGTTCTTGATCATATGCTATGTCCTTAAATGATTGAACATTGACCTTTTCTTTTTGGCAAGAGACTCTGTGTATACCTTTCATCATGTTTTGTTGCTTTCTGAATCATTCAACATTTTACCCATGTAATCCTTCAATATTTTGAGACTTAATTTTTTTCTTCAGTTCTTTCAGGTCGACAATGCCTGTGTGTGTTCTTCCCTTTTGTCTTTCTAATTCCAGGATTTTGCACATTTCATTACAATACTTGACATTATCTTGAATTACCCCTTTCCAATTATCTGTTCATTTCCTTTACTTCATCATTAATTACAGTCACTTTATAATCTCTACACTAGAGAGACAATGTCACCCATTTTGTTATTTTCTTTCTTTATTGTCTTTTTAATGATGTTTTGCTTTCTTCCTGTATGATGTTGATGTCATCCAACAGCTTTTCTGGTCTTTGGTCATTAGTGTCTAATGTATTAAAACTGTTCTGGATTCTTATGACTCAATAGTGAGTAATTTTTATCATAACTAATTGCGACTGCCACAATTGTAAAGGTAGAAGTTTTTAACAAAAACAGGGGAGTCATTAATCTTACAGTCCAGAAACAAAGGACCCTAGGACCATCAAGGGAGAAGAGCACAAGTGGAATGCAAGACCTTATCCAGAGAAGCAGAGACACCAGAGATGGAGGCAGAGATGGGGGCATGGAGAAAGGGAGCAGCTGAGGGCTCTAGATTCATGGGAAGAGAAGGACTAAGAGATGGCAGGCAGGAGGCAGACTTGCAGAATATGCCCTTTGGTGGTGTAAATTATTATATATGTCTGAGTGTTTTGGTTTTTTGTTTTTTTTTTAAAGGGCTAAAGTGAATAGAGAGAAATACTATTAACTGATGGTACATGGAGGGGATTAATAATCATTGTAATGAAACAATGTGTATGATTTATTGAATGTAAAACTGATGATCTGCCTTGTAAACTTTCACTCGATCCACTATAAAAACCTTAAAAATAAGAAGTGTTTATGTTGTTGTTGTTAAGTGCTGTTGAGTCGATTCCAACCCATAGCGACCCTTTATAGGGTTTTCAAGGAGCAGCTGGTGAACTTGAACCACTGAACTTGCAGTTCAAATGACTTTGCAGTCTGACGCATTAGCCCACAGCACAACACAAGGTTTTTGTCTTAGAAATTATTTTGCATTTATAAATGGAATAAGATGATAATTTTTATTCCTTTTGCCCTTCCTTACAACTAAAGATGCTTAGGAAATGCTGTAGTAGTAACAGGTGAGTCAATGGTTTGAGTCCTAGCTTCCATTTGTTGAAAATATGTCAGCAACTGAAGGCTATTGCACCTTACATGGAAGAAAAAAAGTAAGCTGGGATGGCCCCTGCTCAGGTGCTAACTGAGATGTCCTTTACTTGTCCTGGCCCCTGGCATCCTCACAGCCCTATTTCACAGATGACAAATCCAAGGCAAAGAAGTCTCACAAGGTCACCCAGGAAAAACTTCAACAAGACAGACTAACATATAGGTTGCAGTAATGGGCTCAAATATAACAATGCACAGGCCCAGGCAGTGTTTTATTCTGCTGTTCATGGGATCTGTATGAGTTGGAACCTACTCAAAGGCACTCAACAAAAGCAACAATCAAACTGTATGAGTAATTGAGATGGATATTTGTTTAACTATCCAACCAACATAATGTCTTCAAATAGTAAATGGTCAATAAATGTCAATATAAATAAAAACTCCAAAGCTAACTTTCTTTTTTTTTCCCCCTCAGTTTTTTTTAATGTTTTTTTGTGAATCATGTGATAGTTTACATGGGAGAACATTAGCTTTACATTCATTCTATCATATATCATTTCATTGCCATGGTTACAATCTCCTCCATAAATCATCAACCAACCAAAGGGTATACCCTGCAAACCTGCACCCACCCCCCCGGCTGTCAGCAAACAGCCCCTCTCCCTCTCTGGGTCTAGAGTTCCCAGCTGCTCCATCTCTCCACGTCCTCGTCTTGCCTCCATCTCTGGCATCACTGTTTCTCTGGGTAGGGTCCCGCACTCCATCAAAGCAAACCTTTTTGAAGGGACAACTTACACTTACATGCATAAGTAACATTGTATGTGTTGCTATATTAGAGTCAAACTCTTTTTTTCTTTAAGTTTTTATTGTGAATTGACTGATAGTTTACATGGGAGAACATCGGTTTTACACCATCGTTTCATTGCAACGATTACTGTCTCCTCCATGCATCATCATTCAACAGTATTTGCTTCTATTACCTGTTTTTTTTTGGTGGGGGGGGTGGGGAATGTACACTAAAAAACTCAGGAATATATAATAATTTAAACAACCAAAGGACACAAATAGCAAACCTGCCCCCTGGCCGCCAGCATACAGTCTTTATCTTTCCATTAGTCTAGAGACCTCAGCTGTTCTCTCTTTCCTACAGTCAAACATTTTAAACTGATATAATTTACAGAGAAGTTATGGTTACTATATTTTTGTTTTCATCCATTTTTTAGAATATACGGATATAACTTTGACAAAACAAAATAAACATATAAAGTAATTCTTATATAATAATAATATCTTATCACTTGGAAATATTTTTCATATGTAATTCCTTATATGAAAGTAGGTGGAAAATAGGGATGTATTATTAGCAGTATCATTTTATAGATGTGGGCACTGAAGCTTAAATAGAGTGACTAAACTAAATACAGAAGGTATGATTCAAACCAGATTATCTTGACAATAAATCAAATCCTTTATAACCTTTTAAAGGAAATATAATCAAATGATATATTACAGACCATTGTGTTTATAGGGTGTGTGTGTGTGTGTGTGTGTGTGTGTATGTTTAGAGGGTGGAGTGATCTTCTTTGTTGCAACACTACATACTGGCTATGTAAATGAATATATACACAGCTAAATTGGAGTATAATTATTAGAGCAATTAATAAGTCATTTTGTGTAGTGTACAACATCTGACAGTTATATTTTTCCCTGAAAGATAGTTTGGAGATTTGACATCTCATCGTCTGTTACTTTGGAAAGGTATACTATGAATAGTGATCGAAAAAAATAGCTTGAAGTAAACCTGCATTTCACTCTAAAGCCTAGTATTTCATGAAATCTTGGACCATGGTTTGATTATTATTCATTCTGCTTTGCTGCTCAGAGAATGTGGATTAAGTCACAATATGTCATCATTGTAGGGAAAAATCCAAACCATCAACAAGGAATAATGGTGCCTGGATTTTTGTATATTATTACCTCTTTGCCTACTCTTCTCTACTCTCTAAATAATTGCCTTTTAGTTTTAAATCTATCATGTCTTGTTTCTTAAGAGTTACCTGGAAAGATCACAGATGAAAAGGAAAGGAGTGAAAAATAAGTACTGCAAACAAAAATTAATATAAAATATAATGGCATAAAATCTGAAAGTTGGTATATATGTTGAGATAGCATCACTTTACCTTTTGCAATATATATGATGAATATACAGTGTATGCATTACTGTATGTATTATTTTTAACATTTTTAAAATGCATCATTTTAAATTTCCTTAATGTTTATAAATTCAAGGATCCCTGGTAGTTCGGTGGTCAAATTCTTGGCTGAAAACTAAAAGATCAGTAGTTGAAGCCCACAAGCCTTTCCAAGGGATAAAGATGTGGCAGTCTGCTTACATAACAATTGTTATTAAGTTGTTAAGTGCCTTTGAGTAGGATGCAATTCATAGCAAATCTGTATAGGGTTTCTGAGGAGCGGGTAGTGGGTTTGAACTTCTGACCTTATTGTTCACAGTGGAGTGCTAATATACAGCACCACACCAGCCTCGGAAACCATATGGAATAGCTCTACTGTGTCCAATGTTGTTTTTACTAAATGCTGTTGACTCAGTTCCGTCTCAGCGACCTGTATATGATTTTTGAGAAGCAACTGGTGGATTTGATCTGCTGACCTTGCAGTTCAAATCGACTTTGCAGTCCAGTGCTTTTCCTAAAGCCCACACCAAGACTCCTATGTAAGTAATAATTGATTCAATGGCACTGGGTTTAGTTTGGTGCATAAACTCAAGCACAAACTTGGCTCATGTTTTTCCTAAAAAACTCTTATTGAAACATGTGAACAGTTTCAACAAACTTTTCTTGAATAACAAAAACATACCTTTGTTTACATTCAGAATCAAGACATTTATCAAGACCCATTAATTAGCAAGTTTACTGAGCATGCATGGGGTTAAAATACAGTACTGCATTGGAGGAATGAGAAGGCAGGTATTATAATCCTGGTTCCGGTTCATTGTTACAGGGTGCTTACTGCTGAGTTGATCTTGAATACTCATTTCTCCATTGGCTGATACTGTTCATCTGAAGTCTCATACCCTGGTCTACAGACAAGTTCTAATAAATCTTGTCATACTGTCTCTGCCAAAAATATCTGACTCCCTTCATGTGACAAAATAAATAAACAGAAAAATGTTATATGTTATTATCAGCACAAAAGACCTTTACTCAAGATGGATCATGAGAATTCTGACATAAATATCAAAGACAGACTTCAATTTTTCTAGCCCAGAAAATCTTTTATTAAGTTTGTTACAGAACTAATTCTTTTATCTGCATGATTGTATTATTGATATAAAGTTCTGAGATAATATCCATATTATGTTTAGATTCTGATTCAGTCAACATAGATCAAGTATGTACAATGAGGCAAGCATACTGAAAGATACTTTTCTATGTATTATCTTTAAAAAAAAAAACAACAACATAAAACTGCAGGATGGGAAAACTACTTTTTTTTTTTTTTTTTTAGCGAGAGTGAGGTTTTCTTTATTTGATTTTGTAAAATTGGGCGCCCAGCCCCAGATGCCCAAACGACTTTTAAAATCCTTATATAATAGATTAAAAAAATAGATTTAGAGGCTAGCTGAGGTGCCGTGGTCACATAGCTAGTAAGGAGCAGAGTCAAAACAAAAGTTCACTTTCCTAGACCAAAAGAACAAGGCTATTTCGACTTTACTACAATAATTTGATGGACATGGAGTGAGACGTTAATAAAAATATATGTCCTTTTGGCATGTATAATTATCCTGATTTTTATATTTTCAAGGTTATAAGGTTAACCACATACAAAAAAAAAAAAAAATCTGACAGGATTTCTACTTTCAAAATTAAAGCAAGTTATGATGAATTTGATAAATTCTACCAAATTTTTCAGTCTGAAAATGAACAAATATGCAATCAAGATGTATTGAAAATTACCGGTGATTGGCATGCCAAGACTGGAAACAAAGAAACATCAGTAGTTGGAAAATATGGCCTTGCTGACAGAAATGATGCTAGAGATATCATGACAGAATTTTGCAAGGACAATGACTGATTCATTGCAAATACTTTTTTTTTTAAACAAACATGGACATCACCGGGTAGAAGATACAGAAATCAAATTGACTATATATGTGGAAAAATATGGTAGAAAAGTTCCATAAAACCAGCCAAAACAAGGCCAAGGGCAGATTGTAGAATAGTCCATCAGTTACACATGCGCAAATTCAGACTGGAGATGAAGAAAATTAAAACAAGCCACAAGAGACAAAATATAACCTTAAACATATCCCACCTGAATTTAGAGATCATCTGAAGAACAGATTTGATAAATTAGGCACTAATGACTGAAAACTAGATGAGTTGTGGGATGGCATCAAGAAAATCATACAGGAAGAAAAAAAAAAAGTCATTAAGAAAACAAGAAAGAAGTAAGAACAAAATGGATGGCAAAAGAAACTCTCAAACTTGCTTTCCTGTGTATAGACACTAAAGCAAATGGAAGAAATAAGAGGGCAAAAGACTGAAGTTGCCAAAGACTTCATTTGATTGGATCCACTACCAACACTCATGGAAGTAAAAGTCAAGAAATCAAATGACATATTAAATTAGGCAACTTTGCTGCACAAAACTTCTTTAGAGTATTCAAAAGCAAATATGTCAGTTTCAGGATTAAATTGTGTCTGAATCAATCCAAAGTATTTTCAGTAGTTTCATGTGCAAGTGTGTTGCAGACTGTGTAGGCCTGGTTAGAAGTTCGAGGCCCACAGGGCCCAAGACAATGCAGGCCACAGGCTCTGAGGAAAAGATTCTAGCCACCTGGCAGTTAATAGCAAATTGTTTTTCATCTTAGTGTTCAGTTATATTTATTAATTTCATACATGGAGCCCTTGATATCCACAGATAAATGTAATATTTTCCTAAAAGCCAACACTGTAAAATTCCAAACAGGCAAAGCTCTTCCCTCAGAGAATTCATTCAAAGTAAATTGGGTGGCTCCCTGGTCTTTGTTCTAAGGCAATAGGAATGCCCTCTCTAAAGTGTTTCCAGGTGTAGCCCATTCACCCAGGTGTCTCTTTTCCTGGAGAACCTGGGCTGGGCAGCTGACACAATGGGAATCCTCCCAATCCTCCTTTTCCTCCCCCCATTTGAGGCTAGGTGCTAAAAGGTATGTTAATTAAGCTTGAGAAACTAAGTTGCAGTTGTGAGATTCGAACCTGCAAAGTATGATGTAAAGTTGCCTGAATGTCTGCAAAAGTAAGATTGACAGCTGTACCTTGCCTTAGTCCCTCCTAGCTTTGTGTATAGTTCCTCCCCTAAATAAAAGGAAGGCACAGAACGAATACAGGGGCATTACGACTGGCAAGGCGTGCGTTACAGCATGCAGGGGGCTCAGTCCAGCATTGCAACCCTACCGCCTGTTTAGCCAAGATGTTTACTATGCAGGATATTACGGCCTTCATGGCTGAGATGTTTGCAATGCAGGATCTGCCTGATGCCAGTCCAGCATCCACCCTGGTTTCGGGGTGCCTCTTTGTCTCTCTCTTTGTCTCTTTCTGTGTATTCTTGCTATATCTTTACTGCCGCCAGCTATCTCCTCCTCATGAACTGAACCCCTATGTCGAGGCCAGTCCCCGGCACAAGTGAAATTTGGAAAATGAATACGGAAGACCATAAAAGAATTGATACATTTGAGTTATGGTGGAGGAGAAGAATGCTGAAAGCACCATGGACTACCAGAAGTACTGCCAGAATGCTCTTTGGAAGCCAGGACAACCAGACTTCATCTTTCATACTTCAGACACATTATCCGGAGGGACCACGATGCCTGGTAAATTGCAGGGTCAGCAAAAAAGAGGAATGATTGACACAGTGACAACAGCAATGGGCTTAAACTTAACAATGATTGTGAGGATGACACAGGACTAGACAGTGTTTCATTTTCTTTTGCACAGGGTTGCTATGAGTAAGAATTAACTCAAAGGCACCTAATAACAACAACAGTCTAAAGGAAATGCAAAAAACTAAAATACTTTCATGGGAAACATAATACCAAGTTGAAATTTAGGCAATGATTTGGAAGTACTGAGAAGTGTTTTCTCTACACAGAAATTACAGCACTTTCTCTCTTTCAAGGGTAGTATGTTTTTGTTGTTGTTGTTGATGTTAGATGCCTTCTAATCAGCTTCAACTCATATTGCCCCATGCACTATAGAACGAAACACTGTCCAGTCCTGCATCATCCTCTCAATTGTCATATTTGAGCCCATTGTTGCATCCACTGTGTCAATCCATCTCTTGGGATTTTCCTCTTTTTCACTGACCCTTTACTTTACCAAGCATAATGTTCTTCTCCTGAGACTGGTCCCTCCAGATAACATGCTCAAAGTATGTGAGATACTCTCTCACCATCCTCAATTCTAAGGAGCAGGCTTTTTGTACTTCTTCCAATTGTCAGAGTGGCATTTGGCACTTTAAGGAAGTCTTTTGCAGCAGATATGACTAATACCATATGTCATTTGATCTTTTGACTGCTCCTTCTATGAACGTTGATTGTGGATCCAAGTAAAATGAAATCCTTGACAACGTCAATCTTTTCTTTGTTTATCATGATGTTATTTACTGGTCCAACTGTGAGGAGTTTTGTTTTGTTTACACTGAGCAGTAATCCATACTAAACCACCACTCATCTGTCAGTTTGTCGCACTGTGCTGGCTTGTGTGTTTCTGTGATTCTGGAAGCTATGCCCTGGGTATTTTAAATACCAGCAGGGTCATCCACAGTGGACAGATTTCAGCTGAGCTTCTAGACAAAGACAGACTAGGAAGAAGGAATGACAAACTACTTCTGAATATTTAGACACTGAAAAACTTATGAATAGCAGTGGAACACTGTCAGCACTAGAATACTGAATACAGAAACATGATGAAGAATGCCAGAATATTATCAGATACAGTGCTGGAATATGAGCTCCTCAGGTTGTAAGGCACTCAAAATACGACTGGGGAAGAGCTGCCTCTTCAAAGAAGAGTTAACTGTGATGACATGAATAGAGAAAAGCTTTCGGTACCTTCATATACTGATGGGGCACAACTCAAAATGAAGAGATACAGCTGTAACAATAATTAATAATCAGAACATGGAATGTATGCAGTATGTATCCAGGTAATTGGAAACTGTCAAAAATAAAATTGAATACATAAACATCAATATCCTAGGCATTAGTGAGCTGAAATGGACTGGTATTGGCCATCATGATTCTGATAGTCATGTAGTTTGCTATGCTGGGAATGACAAATTGAAGAGAAATGGCATTGCATTCATCATGAAAAATAACACATCAGGATGTGTCTTGAATTACAACACTGTCTGTGATAGAAAAATACCCATATGCATAGAAGGAAGACCAGTTAATACCACTATTATTCAAAATTACACAACAACCACTAAAG
>NW_006408652.1:1201735-1208699 GCF_000296735.1 Chrysochloris asiatica | reverse complement strand
CAAGGTGTATTGGAATCATTGGCAAAGAACAAGCTTCCAGGAAATTATGGAGCACAAATTGAAAATTTTCAACAAACTGATACAACATTAGAGGCACTCACTCATCTATGCCAACTGATTGGAACAGATCCATATTTGTGCCCATTCCAAAGAGAGGTGACACAACAGAATGCAGAAATTATTAAACAATATCATTAATATTGCATGCTAGTAACATTTTGCTAAAGATAATTAAAAAATGGCTGCAACCATTCACTGACAGAGAACTTTGAGTGGTTCAAGACAGATTCAGAAAAGGATATTATTGCTGATGTCAAATGGATCTTGTTTCAAAAGAGAGAATACCAGAAAGATGTTTATCTGTGCTTGACTATGCAAAGACTTTTGATTGTGTGGATTATTTCAAGCTATAGACAAAATTGTGGAGAATGAATGTTCTGGAAGAATTAATTGTGCTCAGGAGGAACCTGTACGTAGACAAAAAGGCCATCGTTCGAATAGAATAAGGGTATAATGAATGGCTTAAAGTTAAGAAAGCTGTGTGCCAGGGTTGCATTCTTTCACAATACTTATTCAGTCTGTATGCTGAGCAAATAATTCAAGAATCTGGAATATATGAAGAAAGCCATGGCATCCGGATTAGAGGAAGACTCATATATGCAGATGATACAACCTTGCTTGCTGAAAGTGAAGACAATTTAAAAATACTTACTGATGAAGATCAAAGACCACAGCCTTCTGTATGGGTTGCACATCAATGTAAAGGATAAAAACAAAAATTAAAAAAAACCCTCCTCACCACTGGACCAATAAACAACATCCATATAAATGGAGAAAATATTCATGTTGTCAAATACTTTATATTGCTTGGATCAACCATTCTCAACTCTCACGGAAGTAGCAGTCAAGAAATCAAGTGACGTATCATATTAGGCAATATCAAAGCAGAGAGAAAAACTACCAATCAAAAACAAAAATAATATCCTGATCGATGATCCAGTGTCCTTTGCGGTACAGGCCAGGGATAAACTGTCCTGCCCAGGTCAATTTTGGAGCTGGGTCCCAGAGTCAGATGTCAATAAGAAGCAGCCTGCGGGATTCCTCTCTGTGCCATGGAGAAACTGTGGGTGCAAAGCTGGATCATTTTAGGGGGTGTGCTCCCACCTGCCTGAAGGCATCTGGGCTGGGCAATGAGGGTGCAATTCGAGTGAACAGGTAAGATATGTGAAAAATGAAAAGTGAAACATGAAAAATCGGTCACACTTCTCCCTCCAGAAATGCAGCTCCACGGCATCTGCTTGGCTGTGGCCCTGACCTCCGATCTCAGGGCCTCCGGCCACCCAGATTGATGCATAAATTGCTGTATTTTTCTTCCACAGGCAGATTTCTCCACAGGTAGGCACAAGAAACTGGTGCCCAGAGCCCTATACAAGATCCAAATTTCCGCCACTGTTCTGCGGACTGCTCCTTCTCTGCTTTTCCTGCACTTTTGCAGAGGAGCTTTTACTATATCTGTCTCTGCTTTACCACCCCCAAATCAGAAATTCAGTACATATAGACTTCTTCACTATTGCAAATACAGGCTTGGGTTTATATTGTTCTCTGCTGCTCTTTCAGCTTGAGAATTGCTAAGCATGGTCTTCACGTCTGGTTTTCTAACTCTTCATCTTTGAAATTTTCTGTTTGGCCATTTTTCTTCATCATCACTTCCAGTCATTACTCTATGTTAAACAGCATATTTGTTTCAGAGTCTCTTCTGACATCCACGTTGGTCTTCTCTTTCTTTCAAATATTTTTAATAATCTTTTGTTTTCTTCATGGGTAATGTTCTTGATGTCATCCCACAACCACCTTGAACTTTAGTGTCTAAAGCATCAAAACTATTGAGATGGCCTTGAAAATCAGGTATGTATACTCAAGTTCATATTTTGGCTGTTGTGGACTTCTAAATATTTATTTTAGCTTCATCTTGTACTTGCTTATGAGCAATTGATGGTTCTTTCAACAATCAGCACCTGGCCTTATTTTGGCTGATGATATTGAGCTTTCCATAGTTTTTTCCTACTGATATAATCAATTTGATTCCAGTGTATTCCATCTGGTGAGCTCGATGTTATGTTGTTTTAAAAAAGGTAACTGCATTGAATAAGTCTTGTAAAATTCTATCATGAAATTTCCACTGACATCTCTATCACCAGGGCCCTATTTTCCAACCAGCAATCCTTCCCTTAAGGAGCTCTGGTAGCATAGTGGTTACGACTCAGGCTGCTATCCTCAGGGTCAACAGTTCAAAACTACTGGCTGTTCTGCGGGAGAAAGATGAGGCTTTCTGCTCCCATAAAGATTTACAGTCTTGGAAACCCTGTATAGGGTCGCTATGAGTCAGAACCGACTCCATGGCACATAACAACAACAATCCTTTCCCTTTTCCAACCTTTGCATTACAATCACCAGTAATTACTAAAGGAAGTTGATTTGCGTATTTGATAGATTTCAGGCTGAAAGAGCTGATTGTTGTTAAGTGCAGTCAAGTCAGCCACCGAGTGAGTCAGTTCCAACTCATAGCAACCCTGTAGAGGGTTTCCAAGGAGCATCTGGTAGATTTAAACCACTGACATTCCCATACTTACCCTACAGTGCCACATCAGTACTCCAAAGAAGTTGGTTGTTGTTAAGTGCCATGGAGTCAGTTCCAACCCATAGCAACCCTGTACAATGTTTCTGAGGAAACCAAGCTTGAATCACTGACCTTGCAGTTCAAACCGACTTTGCAGTCCAGAGCATTAATACACAGTGCCACATCAGGACTCCAAAGAAGTTTGTAGAATTCAATTTTATCATCAGTGGCTTTAGTGGTTGGTGCATAAATCTGAATAATATTGGTATTAACTGGTCTTACTTGTAGGCTTATGGATATTATCTTATCATAGACAGCATTGTACACCAAGATGGATCTTGAAATGTTTGTTTTTTTATTTTTGTTTTGTTTCCTGTTTTTTATTTTATTTTACTTTTTTTTTATATATAACAAATGTGATGACATTCTTTCCTTGCATGTAAACCATATGACTGTCTGAATAAAAATAACCAACACTTGTCCATATCAGCTCACTAATGCCTAGGAAGCTTATCTTTATGTGTTCTATTTAATTTTTAATGACTTTCAATTTTCCTAGATTCATGCTTTGTATAATGCATGCTCCAATTATTAATGGATGTTTGTAGCTGTTTCTTCTCATTTTGTATCCCATCAGCAAATGAAAGTCTCAAGAAATGCCCTCCATCCAGGCCATTAAGGTCAACTCTACTTTGAGGAAGCAGTACTTCCTCAGTCATATTTTGAGTGCCCTCCAACTGGAGAGGCTCATCTTCAGGCACTATATCAAATATTGTTGAATTTGCTGCTCATGTGGTTATCAGAGGCTAATCCCTTGGAAATGGACCTCCTTCCTATGCCTTCTTAGTCTGTTCAAACTGACACATGTGTAAGGAAAGCCTAATATATCTACCTTAAAATGACTCAGTCCTAAGTCAGACCTCCTATTGACCCACAAGAAAATATAATTGAGAATATGTCAGGGTCAAATATCATCAATTAAGTATAGTGTATAAAAAAGAGAGACAAGATTAATAAATGATTTTTCACTCACTCATATCTTTACCTCTTTTCATATTCAAATAAAATTTATTGAGCTTCTACTCTTTGCTAGACATTGCGCTAAGTGTTTAAAATAGGGTTTTTAAATCTAATTTTAATAATTTTGTAATATAGCTAGTTATAAGGAGCTCTGGTAGCGTAGTGGTTACGAATCGGGCTGCGAACCTTAAGGTCAGCGGTTCGAAACTACCAGCCGCTCCGCGGGAGAAAGATGAGGCTTTCTACTCCTGTAAGGATTTACACCCTGGGAAACCCTGTACAGGGTCGCTATGGGTCGGAACCGACTCGAAGGCACTTAACAACAACAACAACATAGCTAGTTATAATATCAACATCATCATACAATCAAAATACCCATTTTTAAAATGAGAAAACTTAGTTGCAAGTGTTAAATAATTTGCCTAAGATTATAGTCCAAAAATGTGATGACCCAGAAAGGAACTCATACTTTTTGATCCATACGTTCAGTACTATTTCTGCATATCTATCTTGATTTTTTTCTTGTTTTAGTTCTTTACATTCTCAGGTTTAAAAGCTGTTGGGCAGCTGTAGAAAAATGGAGCTGACACTTAGGTTTGTGCATGTGAGGGCTCTTGAAGAAAGTTGAAGGTCTTCTTTACCTATGTTTGGAACCTGCTTTGCTGACACCTGGTAAACATCCAAGTAAATGACTTCCAAATATTGTCTGAACACCAGAAGCCCTTGGTGAAAGAGGACCCTCACTGAATGGCTGCAGACAATTCAGCAGATAGTAACAACTTAATAAAAGGGTTCTCAAAGCATTTACTAGTGCCTGTGGCACTATAGGATAAGCACTAGACTGCAAAGTACAAGGTTGATAGTTCAAACTTACCAGATGCTTCTTGGAAACCCTGTATTGAGTCACTGTGAGTCAGATTCAACTCGATGGCACTTAGCAACAACCACCAGTGATAAAAAGCCCTGCTGTGGCACTGTAGAATATCACTGGATGGCTGACCACATGATTGATGGTTCCAGCCCACCAGCCACTCTTCAGAAACCCTATACAGGATCACTATGAGTTGAAACCAGCTCAATGGCACACAACAACTAACAACTACACAGTTCAGAAATAAGACATCACTAGATTGCTGTACGTGCATTTTTGAGGTAAATTAGCTTCATCTCTAAGGGATGGCTTTAAAGGCATGAGACTGAGTATTCATTCACACCTGTCCTTTATAACTGAGCTATATTGAGCAGGTCACTCCACCTTGGTCATCTTTGGTCCCCGGGTCTGTGAAATGGAGATCACCATAACACCGACCTCATGAGACTATTATAGATTAAATAGATGCATAATGTTCTACAAGCTAAAGTATTATACAAACTTGAGTCATTATTTTAAGTAGTTTAGCATATCTTCTGCCTGCTGTGTACAAAACACTGGGCTATAAGTTGTATGTAATGCAAAGAAAGCACAGTAATTATCATCTATCCCTGGGAAGCATTCTTATGCTATGAATGAGGGATAAATGCATGAAATATTGAAAGTGTACAAGTCAGATAAGAATTTGTATCTATGGATTGTTTTTCCTCAAAATAATACAATGTCATTTGATTTGAAAGTTAACTATGACAGTAGTAGAGCAGTTAAATATACAAGAGGTGAGTTGCACTGTGGTACAGTCTGTCTCTCTCATCCTGGCTAGTTAGCTTTTGAACCAATGCTATGATAAGTTCTAACCTATTAATGGTCACTGTACTATGGTGTGTAGTCCCAGATTGTATTCTTTCCTCTGTTGTGCTATCTTGTATTCTTCTTTCTAAACTGTCACTTTATAAGTTCACATGGTGCTTAATGGATTACCTTATTTGACATACAAAAATGGCCACATACTAAATTATGAGTTTTGTCCCAAGTTGTGCTCATCATCTCCAAAGAGACTATTCCCTCATGAAAATGAGACAGAACACATAATTGGCTTAGCACAGTTGCAGAGGGTGCATGCCTTCCTTCATGACTAAAACAACAAAATACCAATTATGTTCTAAATACATGAGAAACCCATAGCATAGGAAGCACAAAGCCTTACCCCAGTGGATTTACTCTCTCAACTTGAGAAAATCATTTAACTTGGCAAAATAAGGACAATATTCTCTGTGCTGCCTATTCTTAATTGTAACTTCCACACTTCTTCTGGATGATGTAATGAAACACTAGATTAATGCTATGTGAAAAGATGAGTGTAATCTATATCATAACAATGCCCGTGTGTGGTCAAGGCTAACATAAAAATCCCAGGTACAATACTATAGGATGATAAAATAATACAAAAATTAAAACCAAATTGTAACAGAATGTTGGACAAGAGAAAGACTACATTAAATAATATTAGCTGAATTTAGTTTCTTGATTTGTAAGCTCAACGTCAGAGTTTCATGGGATATCCCTATCAACTGGCCTAATAATATGTTTCATGTTTCTGTTCTTAGTTCATTGTTTAGTGCCTGGGATCTTAAAAACTTATAAGCATTCATCTAAGGCACATCATTTGGTCCTTATTTACTGAAACAACAAAGAAGAAAGGACAGTCAAGGATAGAAGGGTATGCAATGTGTGGCTAATTGTCTCCATGAACAACTGTCTTCTTTGCCATGAGACCAGAAGAACTAGAGAATTCGCAACTACCATTACTGAACATTTTGACCACAGATTCCATAGAAAAATCTTGATCAAAATGGGCAAAATGTAGACCAGAGTTCTAAATTCTCATGAACTCTAGAAACTACTGTCCTGATATAATCTTTAAACTTTAAACCAAAATCATCCCCTAAAGCCTTCTTAAAATGGAACAATAATTTAGCTTAACTAGTATAAGATGTCTGTTTTGAACATTATGTGTTTTACAAAAACTATGTACATGGGATCAAATTGAAAACAACATGTTGAAAGATGCAGTGAGTTTATGTTAATGAAGAAGGAACAACTCAGAGAAGGAGGCTAAGAATGATTGCACAACTTGAAGAATATTCAGTGTCACTAAATTACACATGTAGAAACTGTTGAAGTGATGTATGTTTTACTATGTATATTCTCAGCAGCAATAGAAATAATTTTTTAAAAATAAATCCTGGCTGAGGAAGGAAACTCCTTGCCTATAAGATCATGATATGAGTGATCAATGAATACCATGTGAAAACCTCCCTCCCCATAAATGCTAAACCAATGCTGACAGTTTTAATTAAAGTTATTCAGTTGTGTATTCAATTAGATATAAATAGTCTTTGCCAGCTTGCATTCTAGTTTCTGAAATACAGACTACAGGCTAAGAAATTAAAAAA
>NW_006408652.1:1196755-1201635 GCF_000296735.1 Chrysochloris asiatica | reverse complement strand
ATATATATCCAAATCAGTAGAATAAGTGTGATAATAAAGGAAAGAAAAACAAAGGGCTGGAGAACATAAGCAGCAACCTCAAGTATCTGCGTATTTCTTTATTCTAAAATTCTATTTGTGAGAACAATGTTGTTTCTGAAGTGAGCTCTTTAGATCCTAGAAGTTGAGCTTTTGGGCAAGGACTGGGACTTCTCTGTATCTTGACTGTTCAAGCTCCTTGAAACCCTATACAAGGTTGTTATGAGTCAGAATCTACTCGATGGCACTTAACAACAATAGTGCCTCACACAGAGTAGAGGCTCAGGCCCTCATTTCAAGAAGTGAGGGGAAAGAGAGGGAGGGAGAGAGAGAGGGAAGGAAAGATTATTGCAGATAAAATGTCTGGGACTGTTCAGTGATAAATCTAAGAGCCTTGCATATTTTATGCAGCTTCTTCTCAGTAAGAAGCCACAAATGGGCTATTTTCAGAACTGCTTTGTGAATGTTGGGCTGCATATTTGCAAAATGGCTTGGTTACGCTGAACAACTGTGTCTTCTGTACATATGCAAATAGGAACAAATATGAACAGGAACTTTTTATTGTAATAACAATTCAAAGTGACACACCAGCATCTGGATGGAATTTTCTCCAGCTGCACCGCTCCTTTATTATAGACAAAATAATCATTCCAGCCATAGAATTGGGCCAGAGAAGTGGATAGAGACTCTTTGGTAGAACACCACAGGGTCAGCTAATGACTATCCCTCTGAGTCTGGGAGCAAGGAAGACAGAGTTCTGATGTGGAGGCAGCATAGATGGAAAAGCATGCTCTTGGCATCAAACAGACCTGGTATTGAGCTGTGGAGTTACCACTTACTCTCTGGATGATCCTGTGCAAATTATATCACCTTTTTGAACCCTACTTTCTTATTCTGCAAGATGATAAGAATCATGAAATTCACCTCATAGTACTGCTATAAGTAGTGAGTAACACAATACATGAAGTGAGGTTAGTAACAGGCCAGTACTAGTGCAGGCAGGGAGGGACAAATGACAGAGTAAGGAGTTTGGACAGTATACACTCTATTCTTTTCCACTAACTGAAAAGTTAGTTGTTTGAATCTACCCAGCAATGTCACATAAGAAAGACCTAGTGATATGCTACCATAAAGATTACAGCCAAGAAAATCCTTTGAAAATTTTCTACTTTTTAACACATGGGGTTATCATGAGTCAAAACTGACCGAATACAAATGAGTTTGCTATTATTACTAGTAGGCTTACAAAAGAAGATACAGTTACGCCTCACTTATTATTTTAGCAAATGCTTTGCATTTACACCAATAGTAAATGATGTACTAGCTGACTGTTTTACACATGCACTACTTAACTCTGGCAATAATGAACACAGAGGTGCCAATCGAGGGTTAAGGTATCTGTCAACTTGTCTGGCCCACGATTCTCAGTTGTTTGGCAATATGTAAAGATGTAGTTATCCTCTACTTTGTGATCATATGTGGCCATCCATTTTTCCATAAATGCTGATTTTCATATAATGACCTGGTCTTTGGAACCCAGCCGTGTTCCTAAGTGAATAGTGGGTTAACTTAGATGAAATGGAGTAAGCAATACTGAGTACAAAGATCCTTAAATAAAGTGCAAATAGTTAGGAAAGGATAGTATACTGTTTCAGTTAAAAGATTATAGGGATGAGACTTCTGGTTTTGGAGACTACAGAAGCAGGGTCTAGTAGGACAGGCTCTGTGGGGGAAGAGCTGAAAACCCAGAGAAGGTGCTTTCACAGAGCAGCTCCAAAGCTTTGTATCTAGTATAAGGTGCAGGATGTCAGTTTCCCGTGCCCACAGGTGGAAAAATCACTGTATAAAGAAAAATAATTGTGATTTTGGAATCAATTAGGACATGGGAATCTCCCTGTGGCCACCCCGCCCGGGCTGAGTTCAGAGGGCCAGGCTACAGCCAGACCAACACAGTGAAATGGCTTGCAGCAACATTTGCAAAAAGAGGTGTGGGGGATTCTACATATTTTATCCTCCTCTTCCCTGTTGCACCCTCTCTGCCCAGCCTGAACACTTTTAAGCAGGTGGGTACGCACCCCCAAAAGGATCCAGTGTTGAGCCCACAGTTTTCCCACAGCACAGAGAGGAGGAGCCCCACTGTTCTCACGGACTGATCCTTTGGCAGCACCTATGACATCTGACTCTGGGACCCAGCCCTAAAGTTGACTTGTGTGAGACCCTTTACTCCTGCCTACCCAGCAAGAAAACAGAAGGTCTGGCCAGAAAGACAAACCATATGAACACTTTGTAAAACTCCACCATAAAATGCAAAAGTCAACACCAACTACTCATACAAGGACACAACTATTTCGAGAATTACACTATGCACACGCAGATACCTAACTGACCTTCAGAGAAAAAAATAGTAGACAATATTTCTCCCATTAACTTCTCAATATCTGTGCACCTCTCCGGTGGTGACTAGAGGATGGGCCTGAGAGAGTGAACACCCCCACCCGCTGCTGGAGTTTTCTATGGTGCACACACACTGACCTGCACTGCAAAGGCAACTGGTCAGTTGCTTAGTTTTTATTTTTTGTTTTTGAGTAGTGGTTTTTGTCTCTGCTTTAATATTTCTTCTGTTTTTGGTCCTTTTGATCACACTTTTTTCCTGGGGATAGGAACTTTTTCTCCCTACCTTACCCAAGAAGAGACAGCAATTGTGGCTATATAGCCAATTTACAAGCATATCCCATACTATTCCACCATTGAGACAAGAGCCAATAACAGCTGCTAATAACATGTGATAAAGGAAGCCTGCCTCCAGATCATACCAACCAGGGTACACACAGTAAGCTTAACAACACAGCAACAAACATCCACTTAAGCATGAAAATGTCAAAGAAAACACAAAAACAAAAGATCTCAAAACATATCCAAAAATGGAAAAGAAACTGAGACAAACGAGCTGGAGGCAGACAAAGACTATCCAGAAGAAGAAGAGCAGGCTTTGCACCTGCCTGAGGAATTCAGAAGAATGATATGGAAACAAATTCAAATGCCCTGAAAAAGGGTAGAGGAAAATATTGAAGAATTTAGGAAAGTGCCACAGGAGCAATCAAAAAAGATAGATACAACATTGGAAACAATTCAAAACCTTCAAAAAGACGTTCAGGTGATTAATAATAAAATATCAGAAATGGACAATATATTGAAAGGGCAAAAGAGTAGAACTGAAGAGATGGAAGCCAGAATCAGCAATCTTTGGGACACGGCTAAAGCTGTGCTGAGAGGACAATTTATTGCAATAAACGCACACATCCAAAAAGAAGAAAGAACTAATGTTAGCACATTAACACGGCATCTACAACAATTAGAAACAGACCAACAGATGGAACCTACAGCCACCAAAAGAAAAGAAATAATAAAAATTAGAGCAGAAATAAATGAGATAAAAAACAGAAAAACTATAGAAAGAATCACCAGGACAAGAAGTTGGTTCTTTGAGAGGATTAAAAAAATTGACAGACCATTGGCAAACCTAACAAAAGAAAAGAGGGAGGAGACACAAATAACACGCATTAGAAACCACATGGATGATGTCACAGTGGAACCAAAGTAAATTAAAAGGATAATAACAGAATACTATGAAGAGTTGAACTCCAACAAATTTGAAAACTTAGAAGAGATGAATACATTTTTAGATAAACACAACCTACCTAAACTTACACACAGTGAAGTAGAAAACCTGAACAGACCCATAACAAAAGAAGAAATTGATCAGGTCATCAAAAGACTCCCAACCAAAAAAAGACGATGGCTTCACTGGTGAGTTCTACCAAACATTCAGGGAAGAGCTGTCACAAAATCTACTTAACTTATTCCAGAAGACAGAGGAGGATGGAAACTTCTTAAAACATTTTATGAAGCAAGCATAACCCTCATACCAAAACCAGGGAAAGATGTCACTAAGAAAGAAAATTATAGGCCAATATTCCTCATGAACATAGATGCACATTTCTCAACAAAATCCTAGCCAACAGAATCCAGCAACACAGCAAAAAGATAATACATCATGATCAAGTGGGATTCAAATCAGAGATGCAAGTATGGTTCAACATTAGAAAAACAATCAACGTCATCCACCATATAAATAAGAAAAAAGAAAAGAACCACATGATCATATCAATTGATGCAGAAAAGGCATTTGACAAAATCCAACATCCATTCCTGATAAAAACACTCAACAAAATAGGAGTTGAAAGGAAATCCCTCAACATAATTAAGAGTGTATATACAAAACCAACAGCCTACATTACTCTCAATGGAGAGAGACTGAAAGCCTTCCCTCTGTGAACAGGAACCAAACAAGGATGTCCTTTGTCACCACTCCTATTCAGTATTGTGCTGGAAGTCTTAGCAAGAGGTATATGGCAAGACAGGGAAACTAAAGGCATCCAAATTGGCAAAGAGGAAGTAAAACTCTGTTTGCAGACGATATGATCCTATACTTAGAAAACCCCAAAGACTCAGTAAAAAAGCTACTAGACCTCACTGAAAGATTCAGCAAAGTGGCAGGATATAAGATCAACATAGAAAAATCATTTGGATTCCTCTATACCAAAAACGAAAGCATTGAAAAGGACATTAGGAAAGCCATACCATTTACAATAGCTACCCAAAGGATGGAATATCTAGGAATAAATGCAACCAGAGAAACAAAGGGATTATACAAAGAAAAATACAAAACACTACTACAAGAAACCAAAAAAGACTTATAAAAATTGAAGATGTACCATGCTCCTGGACAGGAAGACTTAACATTGTGAAAATGTCAATACTGCCCAAAGCAATTTACACATATATTGCAATCCCAATCCAGA
>NW_006408652.1:1188678-1191235 GCF_000296735.1 Chrysochloris asiatica | reverse complement strand
TTTTTTTTTTTAATGTATCTTGTGATGGGACTTTAATTTATATAAGGCAAAGATGGTGTCTGCTTCACTATAATATCGTAGTACGACATTGTTGGTCAGCATTATGGTGGTGTTTCCCACTCAGAGCGACCCTGTATAGGGTTTCTGAGGAGCAGCTGGTAGCTTGAACACCCAACTCTTTGGGTCTCAGTCCAGTGCTGATCCTACAGCACCACACCAGAAGTATGTATAGTACAGCACAGGCAATAAATAAATATCAGTTGAAAGATCAATTTTGTCAGAATGTGTAATCCTAACTCCATGTCTTCATATTTTCAATAACCAGATCTGACACCATATAAAATCTGAGAGGTAACATGACACAGTGGGAAAAGGTCCAGCTTTCAGAACTATACAATTAATGTTCAAATCTGAACTCTGGCATTTATTAGCTGAGTGCCCTTGAGTAATGAATGTACTTAGCCTCTCTATCTCACAGTCTTCATAAAATTGTGAAGACTAAATGAGTCTATGTAGAGGAAGTGCTGAAAAACATACCTGGCACATAAAAAATTAAATTCACTGAATATTTACAATGTCCTAACTATCATAGAAACTAACATAAATTCTTCATGAGCATGCCAAAACCCAAATCTATCTTCAAAAATATATCTTCTTAACCTTTAGTGCCTCATTTCTTTGATGCCAAATGGTAAAAGTTGTGTCAAAACCAAACAGAACCATCAAGAATTCTGAATTAAAAATTGTATCTGAGGTGTCCCTAAAATGGTTAAAATAAGTTTTCACTCTGAGAATAATGCAATAACCATAACTGGTCTTGATTAACATAATGAAAAGTCTGATCTGAAGGCTGGGCTAGATCGGGTACTCAGGTTATACTTTTGTTTGTTTTAAACTTATTATTGTGGTTTAGTGAATGTTTAAAGAGCAAATTCATTTTCTATTCAATAATTTATATACAATTTGTTAAGGGACATTAGTTGCAATCCCTCGGTGCAACAACACTATTTCCACTTCCTGTCTTAGTTCCCTGTTTCCTTCCCTTCATCCTTCTTTCCTGATCCTTCCTGCCTTGTGAGCTTTGTTTTGAGTCAAATACTGTCCTTCTGGTCTTGGTCTAGTATGGTTGGTTGTTTTAAGTATTTCATTCCTCTCTGTTTCAAGCTGTACTTTAAACAATGACCTATATTTGTTGTTGTTGCTGTTAAGTGCTTTAGCTTCTATTCTGACTCATAGAAACCCCGTATAGGGTTTCTGAAACTGTAAATCTTCATGGGAGGAGAATGCCCCTTCTTTCTCCCATGGAGCAGCAGGTGAGTGCAAATCATTATCCTTTTGGTTCACAGTCCAGTACCTATCCCACAGAGCCATCATCATTTCTGTCACTAAGGCCATATTTTCTAACTATTGATCCTTCCTTTTTGTTTCCAACCTTTGCATTCCAATCACCACTAGTGATCTATACATCTTGATTGCATGTTTGATCAATTTCAGATTGAAGAAGTTGGTAGAATTAGTCTATGTCATCCTCACTTGCTTGATCTCACATAATAATACCTGTAAATATATAGATGTCAGATTCATCAGATACTTTTAACATGGAATACATTGGAACTGTCTCCAGTAGTGCTAGTTCATGGAAACAGTCAATTCAACTCAATAAAAGACCTATTCCCTCCTCCTCCTCTAACTCAAATGATACTAGGTAAAAGGAAAAATATATATATGTGTATGCTTTCTCACTAAAAATTAGGTATCTAGAAACTTCAAGTAATGAGATAACAAAAAAGGCATCTTTGTAAATTAAAAGTTCATTTAAAATTAGATAAACAGAACAGTTTGTTAAAGAAAGGGCTCATATTATTAGTGGCAACATATTAGGGAGATATAGGGCAAGTGGCAATAGCTGATAGTAGAATGGAGGACAAAATGTAAAACTAGTAGACAAGCATTTCATTATGTATAATTTGACATATAGCCATCTGTTGTTGTTAACTGCCATCAAGTCACTTCAGTCTTAAGGCAACTTTAAGTATAAACAGAATGAAACATTGCCCAGTTTTGTATCATTTTCATGATCCTTGGTATGTAGCCTTCTACATCTTTGTGTATATTTCTGATAATTTCCTAAAAGTGGATTAATAGAAGTAGGTTTTTGAGGTAAAAATAAAGTTAAGAATAATTTTAAAGAATCAAATACATGCGGCAGGACTCTTCCAATCCACCTTTCCATTAGAAGCATATCAAAGGGGCCATAACTCTGTACTTTGGCCAAAATGTGGAATTTGGAAGGCGTTTCACTTACTTCAGCATTTGCCCTTTTATCTTTCTAATATAATTTGGAAGTTACAACCCAGACTATCTTTTGTAAAATTATTATGGTATAGTACATATACATGGGAGCTCTGGTAGCGTAGTGGTTAGGAATCGGGCTGCCAACCACAAGGTCAACAGTTAGAAACTACCAGCTGTTCCACGGGAGAAAGATGAGGTGTTCTGCTCCCGTAAAGATTTACAGCCTCGGAAACCCGGTATAGGGTCGCTATGATTCAGAACC
>NW_006408652.1:1180923-1187673 GCF_000296735.1 Chrysochloris asiatica | reverse complement strand
GTTGCCCATCCCTGTCTACTCTGTGTGTGGATGAGGTGGGAATTAGTTTTGAAGTTGATTTCAATCCACACTAAAGGTTGAAAATTCTAGGTCCTATAACTTCTGCATAGATCTCAGCTCCTATGGTCATCTTCTCCACACAGGAGAAGCTATTCAAAACCACACTTTTGCCTGACTCTGGGATCAATCTTGTCCGTAGTCGTGGAAAACTTAATTCTATGTAACATTTACAATTATATAGAATTCTATATGGAATACAGAACTCATTTTAAATTTAGGTGGTGAAGTATCAAATCACTCTGTTCTGACTTATAGTCACCTTAGCGACTCATAGAAGGAGTTCCATTCCCTGACTCAATGGAAGCCTTGATGGCTACTGCAGCAGAGCATACAATCATCAGTGGTGCATTTATTCTAGGAGGCCAAAAGCAAAATAAAACAGGAAAGATTTAGCTGTGCATTTGTTCTGACATCCAAAGCAAAGTAAGAAATACAAGAAGGAATAACATAAAAAGGTTGTAGCTTCCTCTTCACTGGGAGAAGACAAGGATGCATAATCAGGATATCGGATTAAACTATTCTGGAACTCAGAGAAATAAAGATATCAGTTATGGCCCCACGAGCTCTTCCCTAGTCAGCAAAGCAAAAATTACCAACAAAGAAAAGGAGAAAAAAGACTTGTTAATCTGTTATGTTCCGTAATGACACTATCACCCAGAGAACACAAGCCTTGATCCTCAAAGTGGATCCCCAAAACAGGAGCATGAGCATCACTTGGAAGCTTGTTAGAAATGCAGGATCTCATGCCTCACCCCAGACTTCCTAAATCAGAACAAAAGATCCCCAGATGATTCACATGTGCATCACCTTTTATTCTGGGCAGCGCTGCTCTGGGAAAGCGTACTGTTCTTGAAAAGCCAGCACTTACAAATAGTTTTTCCATAGACTGGCAGAAGAAGAACTGTCCGGCAGAAGACTAACATTGCAGGATGTTGAACCCACCTAGAACTCGTCTCCACCTGGACTGCAGAGCAGATCAAGAAGCCAGTAATGATTCAGAGTCTCACTTCAGAGTTGTACTGCAATGTTGAAAAGCAATTAAAATTGGCTCAAGGCCAGTCTCTGTCATTTATTGCTACTGTGATGTTGAGGTCACCTAACCTCTGTGAATCTCAGTTTCTTTACCTATAAAATAAGACTTTTATAGAATATCAAATGAGATAAAAACTGTGTGAGTGCAATGTAAATACTTATATAAATATTTTACTATGTGAATGACTCCCCATACTATGTTTCTGGTCTGAACTCCCCTCTAGAGCTCAAATCCTAAATTTATAGCTGCAACAATAGCTTAATAGTAGTCAATTTATGGTGTGTGAGCAAGAAAACCAATCAAGTTGTCAGGACAAGTGAGGAATTGAGACCTAAGTTCAGATTAACACACTGGAACACAAAAGAAGTGGATAACAGTCCAAGAACATAAGAGTTCAGAGTAAAGTAAACAAAAGTTCCTAAATCAAAATTAAGAACACCAGTTCTAATCTCACTCAGAATGCAAATGGAGCAAACTATCATAATGCTTAAGAGGCTCATTAAACTGAAGTCATTAAGCCATCTATGAAAACCTATAACTCTTAAAAGTTAACAGGTTTTAGTATGATTTGAATCAGATAAGTAAAACATTAAACAAGTGACTGTTGTTAAGCACGTTAAAGTGGATTCCAACTCACAGCGACCCTCTATAAAGTTTCTAAGGAGTGGTTGGTGGGTTTAAGCCACCATCATTGTGGTTAACAGTCCAGTGCTTATCCTACAGTGCCACACCAGGACTTGAAGGGCATAAACGTTTTTCTACAAGTAATGACACATCTTTTTATAGAACTGTTAAAAAACTGGTTAACAGGCTAATCCAAGGATTACAATTGCTACCTGAGTATCAGAATCACCTTTGGAGATTTGTAAAATATAAATGCGTTTGTCATTTCAATTTAGAAAATGGGCACAGAAATGCAGGATCTAAAAAAGGAGTCATAAATATAGAGGGGGAAAAGCTTTATGACTAAAGGTGTCAGGCCAATATTTGAGTGAAGAATGTTAATATTGAAAGAGAAACTGCGAAAATTTTAGGTTCTTGCACATGTAAAGAATTTTCAACAATCTGCATTTAAACAAAAGTAAGGAACAAATCAACATTGACTCAGAAAAATTCCCAATGTAGCAAAAATGAAAGTGATAGTGAGCAATTCATAAAGTTAAAATTGATACTAGGATGTCTAGAAGATGTGTTGAAATTGCTACCTACTACAGTCCTGGTTTGGTGCTATAAGATCAGCACTGGATTGGCAATTCAAATTCACCGGCTGCTCCTTGAAAACCCTGTGTCAGGTCATTGAGTCAGAACTGACTTGATGCCTCAAAACAACAACAACAACAGTGAACTCCAAGAAACAGGGCAAACTATACAGTTGATTTAATACAAATGAGGAATGATAAACCTCAAAATGTAATGTTTTACTCCACAAACTAAGATTTATTTTAAAAGTGACTGGTGTGGTGCTATACACTCAATGGCACACAACAACAATATGAACACATAAGAATTTAAATGATTTTTTCCCAAGTATTACATGATGCTAAGAGTATGGTTTCAAAGATAGGCACCAGAAACTATCATCATTTTTCTTTGACAATAAAATCATACCATCACCATGAGTGAACATTCTATCTTTCTAAGTAATCTCTCTTCTTTTGAAACAACAAGTTTCAGGGACCAGTGATTTCTGAAGAAGGGGTAAGACAGGCACAACTGGTCATCTGGTTAAACAGAATCTTAAAAATATAATTAGATTTGTAGGCCTGTTGTCAGAGCCTCTTGTCTTATGAGACGTATAAAATGTTTCTGTCATATTTATGTGGCTGGGCTATCAGAAAGAAGAAGGTGTTTAAAATGTGAACTCATATTCTTTACTCTGGTAGAGTAGTGGTTATGAATTGGGCTGTGAACCGCAAGGTCAGCAGTTCGAAACTACCAGCCGCTCTGCGGGAGAAAGATGAGGCTTTCTGCTCCTGTAATTATTTGCAGCCTCGGAAACCCTGTACAGGGTCGCTATGAGTCAGAACCGACTCCATGCACATTACAACAACAATTCTTTACCTGAATCCTGATAATCAATCACCTCAGGTCATTGCTGTTCCCAGATTAACCTCAAAACTCATGAAAGGTAGTAAGTACCAGCCCACTTAGCGTCTTCCTAAGAGCAAACTAGAGAACCTTCAGAATAAAATAAATAAATGCCTACAGCTCTTGAATAATAGTCTATCCTATGAATAGAATTATCATTCTGATCTTGGCTTCACAAAGCTGGCAAAACCATATTGAATTATTTAATGCTAAGAGATCATGTCCGCCATATAATTTATCCATCACAGCAGGCAATGGAAGGTGATCAAAAGGTTAAAACATGACATAAATTGATGTAGGGAATTTCAGGATAAATGATCAAACCTAGGATAAGAGATACCAGCAGCAGCTGCCAGAGGTCATGTGATTCTCTTATACCAGATTAGAAGGGTTCTTCTGGTTAGTCCCAGAACACATTGGATGCCTCTCAAAAAGACTTAGGACTGATTCATGACCCTACAACCTTAGTCACTTTGCCATACTGTGGTGGCTTGCATGTTGCTACGATGCTGCAAGCATTTCCAATGGTCTTTAAAACACCATAGAAGTCACCCACACTAGACAGGGTTCAGTGAAGTGTGCAGACTAAGGAAGACTAGCATGAAAATTAGTCAATTATAGTCTGCTAATAACAGAATGCTGCCAAATACAGTTCTGGAAGATAAGTACTGTAGGTTGAAAGACACTATACAAGAAACACAAAAATGTACTCAAGCAGGCCAGAGACAGTAGGGGTCACTTGAGGCCAAGCAGTATTTTGTTCTAATATACCAAAGGTTGTCATGAGTTACAGTCAACTCAATCAGAACTAACAAAAACAAAATTCATGACCATGGCCGCCCCATATCCCAAGAATGGGCACAGGTTTGAAGTTCACAGTCACTGAAACGCCTTAGTCTAATAATGCAAGGACAACATCTGCAAAGATCAGTGTGATCCTGGACTTCAGCAAGACATCTGGCAAAGTTTGCCATGAGACCCTAGAAGACAGGATGAAAAAATATGCAAGAAGAGCTGAGACAATTAAGTGAATCAGATCTGAATATTCTCTACAGTGAATACTGCAGGACTCTGCTGGACTTTTCTTATTCAATATTTTACTTAGTTAGTCAGAAGATAACCTAGAAGGCATACTTTTAAAATCCTTAAATGCTTTGAAAATAGAAAAAAATAAAACAAAAGCAAACAGTGGCGAGTTGGGAAGGACGTTAGTGCTGAGGGAGAAGAGCCACTATGCCTTCCAGTGCTTTAGCAAAACCTACCTGCGAGGCCTTCTGGCCAACCGACTATGAGTGCACACTGTTGGAGCATTCATCATGTCTCTGGGGGTTGCAGCTTTCTATAAGTTTGCAGTAGCTGAACCAAGAAAGAAGGCATATGCAGATTTCTACAGAAATGATGATTCCATGAAGGATTTTGAGGAAATGAGGAAAGCTGGTGTTTTTCAGAGTGCGAAGTGATCTTAGAATGTTAAAGAATGTCTTTAGGTTGAATTCCACGGACGTTGTCACTGACCTATGTTTTTGAACTACGAAACATGACTATGTAATCTTGGTAAATAAACAAAACAAAAAACAAAAACAAACAGTGACTACTAGAATGTGACACTGTAAGAAGATAAGCACTGCACTACCAATTACAAAATGGCGGTTTAAACCCACCAGCTGGTCTTCAGAGACTCTATATAGGGTCACCATGAGTCAGATCCAATTTGATGGCACTTATTAACAACAACAAATAGAATACTTAAAAATAAATAAATAAATAAACTGAATCTAATATAATACATGTAAGACTTGGTCATTTATTTATTTTTTAACCTGATGACTAGAGGAAGAAGGAAAAATTTAGTAGTATTTTTTTTTAATTCAGTAATTATGCAAACATCTGTAGAACCTATTATACTACATCTTCTCACCCCCCAAAACACAACATAATAACTGAAATACAGCATTTTTAGAAATAGTGCTAAAATACCCTTATAATGCAATAGGAGTTAATGCATGGTACTTAACTACTAATCAAAAGTTTGATGGTTCAAATCCAACCAGAGCCGTCTTGGAAAAGCTGCCTGATGATCTACTTCTGAAAGATCAGTCACTGAAAACAAGACCTCTTTAATGTGTTCCAGAGCATGTCAGTTTGAAGACCAAGATGCACTTGATCCAAGCCATGGTACTTTCAATAACTTCATATGCATATGAATGTTCAAGACTGAATAAGGAAGACCATAAAATAATTGATGTATTTTGAGTTATGGTGTTGGAAAATAATATTAAAAGTACCATGGACCGCCAGAAGAACAAACAATCTACAAATCTGTGTTGGAAGAAGTATAGCCAGAATGCTCCTTAGAAGCCAGATTGGCGAGGATATGTCTCTAGTATATTGGAAATATTGTCAGGCGAGATCAGTCCCTGGAGAAGGACATCATTATTGGTAAAGTGGAGGGTCAGCAAAAAAGAGAAAGACCCTAAAGAAGATGAACAGACACAGCGGCAGCAGCAACGGGCTCAACCAGAACAAAACTGTGAGGCTAGCACAGGGCTGGGCAGTGTTTCATTCTACTGAGCATGGAGTCACTATGAGTCAGAATCAACTCTACTTCACCTAGCAACATGTAACTGAAACCATCACTCATCTGTCAGTTCGCCATATTGTGATGTCTTGTGTATTCCTGTGATGCTGGAGGCTATACCACCGGTATTTTAAATACCAGCAGGGTCACTCATGGTAGACAGACTTCAGCAGAACTTCCAGATTAGGAAGCAGGATAGGTAGACTACTTCTGAATGGTTAGCCACCGAAAACCTTATGAATAGCAACAGAACACTGTCTGATATAATGGCAGAATATAAGCACCTGAGGTTGGAAGCCACTAAAAATAAGATTGGGAAACAGCTGCCTCCTTAAGGTTGAGTTGATTTTAATGGTATGAATGGAGCTAAGCTTTCAGGATTTCTATTTGCTGATGTGGTACAACTCAAAATGAGAAGAATCAGTTGCAAGCATCCATTAATAATCAGAACATGGAATGTAGAAGTATGGATCTAGGAAAATTAGAAGTTTTCAAAAGTGAAATGGAATACAGACAGATCAATAATCTTGGCATTAACTGAAATGGACTAGTATTGGCTATTTTGAATCAGAAAATCATATAGTTTAATATGGAGGAACACACAAATTGAAGAGGAATGGAGTTGCATTCATGTAAAAAAAAATTCAAGATTTATCTTAAAGTATAATGCTTTATGTAATAGAATGATATTCGTATCATACAAGGAAGACCAGTTCATGCCACTATAATTAAAATGTATGCACCAATTACTAAAGTCAATGGTACTGAAATTGAAGAATTCTACAGACTACTTCTGTCTGAAATTTATCACAAATGCAATAAGGATGCATTGATAATTACTCGTAATTGGAATGCAAAAATTGGGAACAAAAAGGAAGTATCAGTAATTGGAAATATGGCTTTGGTTATAGAAAGGATGCTGTAGATTGAGTGATAGAATTTTTCAAGATGAACAATTTATTCATAACAAATCTGGTAGCGTAGTGGTTAC
>NW_006408652.1:1169757-1174778 GCF_000296735.1 Chrysochloris asiatica | reverse complement strand
TCAGTCTAGGAGCAGAGGTCCCTGAGACCATCAAGGGAGAAGAGCAGAGAGCGGGACCCTACCCAGAGAAGTAGTGATGCCTGAAATGGAGGCAGAGATGATGACGTGGAGTGATGGAGCAGCTGGAGACTTTAGATCCAGAGAGGGAGAGCGACTGTGTGCTGAAGACCTGGGGGGTACGGAGGTGGGGGAGGAGGATTGCAGGTTATACCCTTTGGTTGGTTGATGATGATGCATGGAGGGGATTGTAACCATGGCAATGAGACGATATACGATAGAAATAATGTAAAAGTAATGTTCTCCCATGTAAACTATCACATAATTCACAATAAAACATTTAAGGAAAATAAAAAAACTTCTTTTCTATTACAAATTTCTGTGGTGCTTCTTTACATTTATTGCTTCAGAATACTGGTAAGAATTAATAACACTTGTATATATGCGTTTACATATAACAACATAATCTCAAGATGTGGATGTGTCTGTGTGTGTCCATACACATATTTCAGGTCATTCAATAAATCTTTTCACAGTGAATTGAACCTGGTAGAAATGCACATTATTAATACCGCATATTGTATTCTAAAAGATAAGATCTGAATTCCATTTAGTTTAAAAGGACAGCTTTTTTTTTTCTCTGTAAGTCATTTTAGATAATCTTTCTTTTGCTCAGGGAGGTCAGTAGATGGGATCCATCTATCTCTCTTCTATCTTATCACACTTGCCTTGTAACTCAGAGCTCAAACCTTGTGGTAATGTCTCACTATCCACCTTCAAACAGGATGCTTCCCAGAGTAAATTAAATCCAGGTGATATGACAATCTTTGCAAGCTCATGAGGTAATATGTTTTAAAGAGTTTTGGCAACTTAAAAATAAGAAGGATTACAAATTTTGGAGATCACTTTTTTTTCAACGAGGTGATTTCAGGCATTAGACGTTCCTCCAAAATGACCACAAAACTTCATCTACAGTTGGCACTGTAGCAAAGATTGTTTATTGATGGTTTTTGTAATGATTTTTTAGTCTTCAAAGCTAAGGCGTTTGACATAGTATTTCTTTCTCATTATCTATTCGTCAAGAAAACTGCCATTGCCTTGGGTGAGCTACTGCACCTCATATCAGTATACACACATACCAGTATATTCAGATAAGACATTCAGAAAAGCACCATTAACACAAATGGAGGTAACATCAGCAATGCAAATTTATGTAAATATCTAAAATTATGATGAATTCCTACAATGCAATCCTAAAATGATTCACATACAGGTAGATTTGAAATGAAACACTATCTGCTTTCAATTCAGTAACCTAAGAACAGGACAGATGCAGATAGCTGTATTTTATGCATATAACTGTTTTATACTCTTCAGATGTGGCTACAATGTTATCACATAAATGAAATCAGTAGACATGATGCAAATTGTAGACATTAAAGTAGTTGCTGTTTGGATGTACTTGTTGAATGTAAGCCTTACACTCAGGAATATAATCCCAATCAACATTGTACTGTAATATTTAATAATAATTGCTATTAGTTACCTCTCCTACCAAAGACAGTGGTCTTTATAAAGTGGCTTGAGCCACTCAGGGTTCATGGTGCAGTACCTAGACAATCAGTATTAGTTGGGGTATAGACAACTCCACAAGACTTCTTGTTGTTGTTAAGGGCCATAAAGTAGGTTTTGACCCATAGCAACCCTGTATTGGGTTTCTGAGGAATGGCTGGTGAGCTTGAACCACGACCTTACAGTTCAAACTGACTTTGCAGTCCAGCGCATTAACCCACAGTGCCACACCAGGACTCCAGAAGACTTCTAGATAGTAGGTAAATGTCAAGGTCCAACTTCTTTGATAAGGAGATCAGTGGCACAATGGCTAAGTACTCAGTTGCTAACCAAAAGGTCAGTGGTGTGAACCTACCAGTCACTCTATGGGAAAAAGACTCTGTGATCCACTCTATGGGAGAAAAGATTCTGCAATCTGCTCCCACATATACCGTTGTTGTTAAGTGTCGTCAAGTCTGCAGTTAACAAACTGATATAGGGTTTCCAAGGAATGACTGGTGTTTTTGAATCATTAACCTTGGAGTTAGTAAGTAGTTCAAGTGTTTATCTTAAAGCACCACACCAGGTCTCCTTCCCATAAATATCACAGCCTAGTAAGCCTGATAGAGCATTTCTATTCTCTGTATAGTGTTTCTATGAGTCAGAATAGACTCCATGGCACACAACAACAACAACCCATTTTGCATCAGCCTCAGTTAAGTCTACCTAAGAAGAAAAAAATACTCAGAAGGTTGCCTCTTTGGTATAAAATGATCTCGGAGGGATCTTGGCTGAAACAAAATATACAAGAAAGATGTTTCACTGTATGGATCATGACAAATTGTAGACAACACTGTGAAGAACAGGAATTCCAGAACACTTAATTTTGATCACATGAAACCTGTAAACAGACCAAAAGAAAGTCTTTCAACCAGAACAAGGGGTTACTGCATGATTTAAAATCAGGAAAGCTGTGTGTCAGGGTTGTATTCTTTTACCATACTTATTCAATCTGTATGCTGAGCAAATAATCTGAGAAGCAGGACTATATGAAGAATGCAACAACAGGAATGGAGGAAGACTCATTCACAACTTGCAATATATGCCAGCTGAAAGCAAAGAAGACTTGACGTACTTACCAATGAAGATAAAAGACTACAGCCTTCATTATGAACTTCATTATGAACATTACTGCTCAACATAAAGAAAAAGGGAAATGATCATAACCGAACCAAGAAAAACATCATGAAAAATGGCAAAACAACTGAGATTATCAAGATTTTAACCTAATTTGGAACTACAATCAATGCCTATGGAAACAGTAGCCAATAAATCAAATGGCATATTATATTTGACATATCTGTGAAAAATCAAAAACGTCACTTTGAGGCCTAAGGTGGTCTGATCCAAGCCATGGTGCTTTCATTTATCTCATATGCATGTGAAAGCTGGACAATGTACAAGGAATACTGAAGAATTTATGCCTTTGAATTATGGTGTTGGCAAAGAGTACTGAATATATCATGGGTTGCCATAAGAACAAACAGATCTCTGTTTGCAAAAATACAGTCAGACAAAACAACAATGAGCTATCATCTCACACCAGCAATAACAGAAAATATCAAAAAGGTAGAGGACAACAAATGATGGTGAGGATGTGGAGAGACTGGGATGCTTCTACATTGCTGGTGGGGTTGCAAAATGGTCCTACCATTCTGGAAAGCAATATGGTGCTTCCTCAAAAAGTTGGAAATAGAAATATCTTATGATCCAGCAATTCCTCTACTTGGTATTTAGCCACAAGAAATACGAGCCATAACATGGGTAGATATATGCACACCAATGTTCATAGCAGCACTATTTATGATAGCAAAAAGATGGAGACAGCCAAAGTGCCCATTGACTGAAGAATGGATAAACAAACTGTGGTACATACACACAATGGAATATTATGCTACCTTGAAGAATAACAAGGAAGCTGCAAGCCACCACATAACATGGATAAAACTTGAGGACATTATTTTGAGTGAAATTAGTCACAAAAGGAGAAATACTGTATAGGACCACTATACTGTAAAAGACTATAAAAGAACCTATACTAAAGGGGGGTGCAGTTCTTTGCTGGTTACCAGCATGTGGGGGTGGAGTGAGGAGAGGGAGGGGAAGGTGGAGCATAGGGTAGGGAATAGACACAGGATAGTTTGGGTGCTAAGGAGGGGGACAATACAGAAGAAGAGGGTGGGCAATGGAAGATCAAAGCGGATGGGAGAACAATTAGGCAGGTTTGCATGGGCTAAGTGGGACAGAGGTAAGTAATGATGTATGCACAACCTTGGAACAACATAACTCTGGGATGCAGGGATTGAGACATGGTTGGAATGGGGAAAAGGGGGGAAATAATGTTAAGATGCTGGCTGCCTTTTGACTCTTGGTTTCCCGGGTATACCATAATAAAATAGACACTGGAGGGGGAGAGAAAGGACTAGCCAGAAATATCACCATTGAAAGCTCATAAGTCTATCTGCCTATAACTGAGTGGAATACCTAAAATGGGGCTACAACATGCCCAGTGAAGGAGGCTTCCTGCGGAGCCTCTGCATTACATAAGACCATAGGTGGTATCCTGAACTGCATCCAGAATCTTCTGAGGAGGGAAATTTCCACTTGAAAGGATAAGCAGACCAGCCTGGAGCAGCTAGAAGAACAGAAGATACTTCTTGAAAGAAAGACTGACAGGAAAAATACAAAACAATATAGGCAGACCAACAGATTACTACAAGAACAAGCAAGTTGCTTGCCCATGAGACAAGTAGTGTGGTCCCCTCAGGGAAAACCCCTTTCTAAAACTAAGACTCAATGGGAATACATGCTCTGATTGGTGACCATGTTTGTCACCGATAAGGGAGGTGAGGGAACAACAGCAAGGAAGCTGCAAGCTAAGCCTTACAACGTTCAATAGACTCCTGTGAACCCAGGTGGAGACCTGGTTGGCTAGCAGTGTGGTAAGAGTCAGTGACATAGCCATAGAGGACTAGAGTGGAGAGTGAAGTGTCCAGCTGATAAGAAGAGAGGGCCTATGCATAAGAAAACCTACACTTGCAGTTAATACCCACTTGACCTGACTTCAATGACTAGATAATCAGAGCTCAACTAGAAGAAGAAAGAAGAGGAAAAAAAGAGTAATCTGATACAATTTGATGAACCTGACCTACACCTATGGATGCAGCTCAAAAGAGGGAACAAATCTTAACAACGAGGATCATTCCCACCCCCTCCATACACAGAGTAGACAGGGATGAACAACTTGGACATTGGCTACCCAAAATCTGGTTGTGTAGTGGTTATGAGTTGGGCTGCCAACTTCAAGGTCAACAGTTCAAAACTACCAGTGGTTCCATGGGAGAAAGATGAGGCGTTCTGCTCTCGTAAAGATTTACAGCTTTGGAAACCCTATGCAGGGTCGCTCTGAGTCA
>NW_006408652.1:1167319-1169657 GCF_000296735.1 Chrysochloris asiatica | reverse complement strand
ATTGGAAATATGGCTTTGGTTATAGAAAGGATGCTGTAGATTGAGTGATAGAATTTTTCAAGATGAACAATTTATTCATAACAAATCTGGTAGCGTAGTGGTTACGAATTGGGCTGCGAACCACAAGGTCAGCGGTTCGAAACTACCAGCTGTTCCACGAGAGACAGATGAGGCTTTCTGCTCCCGTAAAGATTTACAGCCTTGGAAACTCTGTACAAGGTTGCTATGAGTCGGAACCGACTCCACGGCACATAACCACCACCACCACCACCACCTTCTTTAAACAACATAAATGGCAACTATACAAGTGGGTCTCACCACATGAAATGCACTGGAATCAAACTGACTACATCTGTGGAAAGAGACAGTGGAGACGTTCCAATGCTATTGTTATTAAGTGCTTTCAAGTTGGTTCAGACTCATAGCAACTCTGGGTAGGGTTTGTGAGGTTTGAAATATTCATGGAAATAGAAAGTCTTGTCTTTCACTCATGGAGCAGCTGGCAGTCTCGAATGGCTCGAACCACAGACTGTGTAGTTCACAGTCCAGCATTTACCATATGGAGCCACTGCACTTTCAGAAGATCAATATCATTAGCCAAAACAAGGCCAAAGGCAGACTTGGGAACAAATAATCAACTGCTCATATGCAAGTTCACTATGAAGCTAAAGAAAAAAAAATTTAATGCCGTAAAAGCTAAAAGATGACCTTGAGTATATCACATCTGAATTTAAAGATCATCTCAAGATGAGATTCGATGAATTTAGACACTAATGGTCCAAAGATCAGAAAGTTGTGGGATGACATCAAGAACATCATGCATAAAGAAAGCAAAAGGTCATTAAAAAGACAGACAAGGAAGAAAAGACCAAAATGGATGTCAGAAGAGACTCTGAAACTTGCTCTTTCAGTGTAAAGAAGTTAAAGAGCATGAAAGAAACGAGGAGATGAGAGTTGAACAGAAAATTTCAAAGGGCAGCAAGAGAAGACAAAGTATTATAATGAAATGTGCACAGACCTAAATCAGAAAATAAAAGGGACAAACAGGTTCAGCATTTCTCAATCTTCAAAAGAACTGAAAGAAAAATTCAAGCTAGAACTTGCAATATTGCAGGATTCTATGGAGTCTTGTTGTGGCACTGCAGGATAATACACTGGACAACAAGGTCAGTTGGAAATGCATGGTCAGCAGTTCAAACCCACCAGCCACTCTTTGGAAACTCTACACAGAATTGCTATGAGTCAGAACTAACTCAACAGCACTTAACAACAATAATGTGGGCCAAAATATTGAATGCCACAGGAAGCATCCAAAGAAAAGGATAGGACTATACAAAGTCAATGTACCAAAAAGAAGTGGTCGATGTTTAGCCATTTCAAGAGGTATCATATGATCAAGAACCAATGGTTTTGAAGGAAGTCCAAGTCAAACTGAAGTATTGGCAAAAAGCAAAAAAACAGGAATTGACAGAATGGAAGTTGAAACATTTCAACAAACTGATGCAATGTTAGGTGCACTCACTTATCTATGGCAAGAAATTTGGAAGACAGCTGCCAACTGAAAAAAATCCATATTTGTGACCATTCCAAAGACTGTTGATCCAACTGAATGTGGAAATATTCTAACATTATCATTAATATCACACACATGTAAGGGGAAGATAAAAAACAAAAAGAACAAAACAATTTTTGATAAAGGAAACAAAGGTAAATTGCTACAATTTGATGAACTTCACCTATACTCATGGTGATAGTAACTCTAAATACCAACAGAGAGTGAAGAAGTCTTTACATCAAGTGTCAATGCTATCCCATCTGTATATAAGGTAGATAGGGATGGGCAACTTAGACATTGGCTACCTAAAATGAAGGGGCAATAAAGGCATGAAGTGACTGGCTTACAAGGTTTCAAGGGGAAGTTTAGTTTAATACTGTGTGGGGAAAAAAGAGGCCCCACTGAATAGTTTTCATCTTGTCTAGATGGGTCTGTTTAAAAGAGATTGGGATAAGATTTTTATGATTCAATAATGAGTAGTTGTTATCATGACTAGTTGCAACTGTCACAACTGTAAAGGTAGAAGTTTTGTAACAAAAAATTAGGAGTAGTTAAACAAAGGACCAGAATCAAAGGACCCTAGGACCATCAAGGAAGAAGAGCACAAGCGGAATACGAGACCTTATCCAGAGAAGCAATGATACCAGAGATGGAAGCAGAGATGGGGATATGGCGAGAGGGAGCAGCAGAGGACTCTAGATTCACGGGAAGAGAGGGACTAAGAGATGGTGGCCAGGAGGCTGACTTGCAGAATGTTCCCTTTGGTGGTGTACATTATTATAT
>NW_006408652.1:1153948-1157413 GCF_000296735.1 Chrysochloris asiatica | reverse complement strand
TGCAGTCTAGGACCAGAGGTCCCTGGGACCATCAAGGGAGAAGAGCAGAGTGCGGGACCCTACCCAGAGAAGCAGTGATGCCAGAGATGGAGGCAGAGACGATGACGTGGAGAGATGGAGCAGCTGGGGACTTTAGACCCAGAGAGGGAGAGTGACTGTGTGCTGATGACCCAGGGACAGGCTTGCAGGTTATACCCTTTGGTTGCTTTATGATGCATGGAGGGGATTGTATCCATGGCAGTGAAACGATATACGATAGGATCAATGTAAAGCTAATGTTCTCCCATGTAAACTATGACGTAATTCACAATAAAACATTTTTAAAAAATACAATCAGAATGCTCCTTAGAAGCAAGGATGATGAGACTTTGTTTCACATACTTTGGACATATCATTAGGAGGGACCAGTCCCTGGAGAAAAACACCATCCTTAGTAAAATAGAGGGTCAGTGAAAAAGAGGAAGACCCTCAGCAGAATGGACTGATTTAGTTGCTGCAGTGACAGACTTGACTGAGCAATGACTGTGAGGAGAGCCCAGGATCAGAAACTGTTTTGTTCTGTTGTACATAAGGTAAGGGCTCTACAGCACCTACAAACAACAACATATACATAGGAGTAAAATTCCTGGGTTATATAGTAATTCTATGTTTATCTATTTTAGTATCTGCTGGTATGACGCTGCAATATAAACACTGAACTTCAAGGTTGGCACTTGAAACTCACCAGCCACTCCTCAAAAACCCTATAGAGGGTCTTCATGAATTGAAACTGAATCAATTGTGCTTAACAACAACAAACTGTTTTCAATGGTGGTTTCAGAGCTTTATAACTCTACTATTAATGGATGTATATGTTCCAATCTCGCACCTATTCTAATGCGAACGAAGTGGAACATCACTATGATTTGCATTTGCATTTCCCTAAGCAGTTCAAGCTCACCAGCAGCTCCTCAGACACCCTATACAAGGTCGCTATAGGTCAGACCCGACTGGACAGCATTTAACAACAATAATAACTAGTTATGTCAATGTTGTTCTTATGAGCTTATTGGCTATTTAAATATCTTTTGTGGAGAAATATTTATTCAAGTCCTTTCGCCATATTTTAGACTTTTGCTTGTTGTATTTTAAACTTTCTTTATATATAATGGATTTTAAAGCCTTATCTGATAGTTTCCAAATATTTCCCCCACTTGTAATTTGTCCTTTCACTTTCTTCACAATGTCCCTTGACATACAACAGTTTTAATTTTGATTTAGTAAAGTTAGCTATATTTTCTCATGCTTTTGGTGTCATTGCTAATAATCTACTGCCTGAAAGTTATATAGTTTTAGCTCTAATATTTAGGTTAGTGATCCATTTTTAATTGATTTTTGTGCATGGTGTGAAGTATTGTTCCAATTTCTTTATTTCCCACATGAAAAGCTAGTCCCAGTATTTGCTGAAGAGACAATTTTTCCCCCTCCTTGAATAAATTTGGCACCCTTATCAAAAATCAATTGGCCATAGATGAATGGGTTTATTTCCGAATTCTAGATTCTATTAGACTATATACTGAGTCCTAGTGTGTTGGTGCTGAATAAGCACTGGACTACTAATCACAATGGCAGTGGTTCAAATCCATCAGACACTCCTTGGAAATCCTATACAGGAGCGTTGAGTCATAACCAACTCCATGGTACTTAACCTTATAACACTATTACACTTTTGAATTACTGTAGGTTTATAATACATTTTGAAATTGAGAATTAGCTTTTCAATGTCTTCAGAAAATGCTGTTGTAACTTTAATAAGAATTGTGTTATATCTCTAGATTGTAGTGAGTAGAATTAACATCTTAACATTGTTATGTTTTGCAATGCATGAACATAGGATGTCTTTCCCATGTATTTGTTGTTGTTGCTAAGTACGTCAAGTCGATTCTGGCTCATAGCAACCCTGTATAAAGTTTCCAAGGAGCAGCTGGTAGGTTTGAATCAACCTTTGATTTAATAATTCAATACTCATAGCCCCACACCAAGCCTCCAGTCTATTTGTTATTGTTGTTATCAAGTGCTGTCAAGTTGGCTCTGACTGATAGCAAACCGGTATAGGGTTTACAAGGAGCAGCTGGTGGGTTTGAACTGCTGACTTTGCTGTTCAAACTGACTTGGCAATCCAGTGCATTAACTCATAGCACCACACTAGGACTCCAATTTATTTAGATATCCTCTAATTTCATTCAACAGTATTTTATACTTTTCAGCGTAAAGGTTTTTTACTTCCTTGGTTACATTTATTCCTAGGTATTTTATTATTTCTATATGCTTTTGTAAACTGCATGGTTTTAATTTCCTTTTCAGATTGTTTGTTCCTAGTGTATAAAAACACAAGTTATTTCTGATGATCTCTTATCCTGCAATTTTTAAGGATTCATTTATTAGCTCTAGTAGTTTTCTTTTGGCTTCTCTGGGAAAATCTGTATATATTATGTCCTTTTGGAATCGAGATTTTTCTCCTATTTAAATGCTTTTTATTTATTTCTTTTTCTTGCCTAATTGCTCTGGCTAGGACATCCATTACAATATAGAATAGTAGTGATAAAAGTGAGTACCTTTGTCTTGTCCCTGATCTTAGGGGAACCTTTTAGACTTTCATAACTAGATAAGAATGTGAGCTGGTCTACACAGACCTCTGGTAATTCCTTCCTCTCTTGTTCTTTCACCAGCAGAATTTCAGCAACTTCAGATGCCCCAAATTCTGATCTTTGTATTCTCAATTGAGCAGGACTATCTAACTGCACCAAGTTTGAAAAATTATCTGAGAAAATGAACTGGTAGTGTTGGAAAGCTCACTTTGTGTGTTTACCTTCTGTAATAGTTAGTAATAGTTCTGGCACTGTTATACAATGGTTAAAATCTTACCTTATATAATTTGTCTACTTCTTGAGTTGTTAATGTTGGAAGAACTAATTAATCTGTTACTACTTACTCTATCACAGTCAGAAAGAGAAGTCTATTTGAGTAAAAAAGTTTGCAATATGTTTTCTTCTAGAAATATGATTTTTACATACTTTCTTTTTACAAGAACTCTAACAAAGAAAACATTGTAAAGTTCACTAGGTGAAAGATGGAATTTTTTTTCTACAAATAGCAAAATATATTTAGCTTACTTTATATTTAGAAAATATTAATGATTTTTAATAATTAAAATGGTTAAATATTAATACTGTTAATATTAATAGTATCAGTGTTGTTGTTGTTGCCAGGTGCCATCGAGTTGGAACCGACTCATAGCAACCCCATGCACAACAGAATGAAACAATGTCCGATCCTGGGCCAACCTCACTACTGCTGCCACACTTGACACCATCAGTGATGTCACCTGGCTGATCCATCTCATTAGAGGTCTTCCTCTTTTTCTCCAACCCTCCACCTTACCTAGCATGACATCCTTCTCCAACGATTGTTTCCTCCGGACAATAT
>NW_006408652.1:1146886-1152555 GCF_000296735.1 Chrysochloris asiatica | reverse complement strand
GAACACTGAATAGTATCAATAGTATTAATAAAATATTAATAATATTGATGCTGCTCCTCACCATATCTAATGCACAGATTTTTTTTTTCTCATTAAGAATTATAAAAGCTAAGATCTCTTCGAGGAAATCTTAAGCATTAAACAAAATAACCTATAAAGTTGTCCTCAGATAGATAATACAAAGAATATATATTTTTTTCATATTACTACCAAGCTCTTCGATTTGCTATATAGATATATTAGTTTCTGGGTATAAAAACACTATTAAGGGTTTACACCCTAGGGCGGGGCTTAATAGCAGACAAAATAGAGGTGCAGTGAAGATTCCCATCAGTAATAACACAGAGTTTCAGGCAAAGTAGTTTCAGGGGAGAGCTCCAGAACTCTGAACCACATATGTAGGAATATTTAAAAAGTTTGAAGGCTTATTTATAGCTAGTGGAACTTGTAGTGGAAGCAATAAATCTCATACTTTCAAACCTGCCTGACTCAGTGGCCTGGAGCTGACAACTTGGGCAAGACCAAATGGCGAGACCATTTGGAAGCAAGTAGACCCACCATGGACTAATGTCTGTAGGAACCTTGGATACAAAGGTGAACAATATTCTTTTGTTTGGTTTGATTTGGTTCTGACTTTTTTGTAATCTGTTCATTGGACTCTCAGTGTCTGTACACCTCCATACTGGTGACGAGAAGGGGATGCCTGAGAGAGTGGACACCGCCTACCCCCACCAGTAGAGGGTTCTTCTAATACACATATGCACTGATCCTCTCAGCATTTAAAGAGACAGATCCCTCTTAAAACCAACCAGCAGCACAAAATGGCCACAGCCAGCCCTGAACTATTTATTAATAAGAAAAAGACCAGAATGGGAGTTATGGAGTGGGAGAGAAACAACAACAAAAAATTGAAAAAGGCCAAAAATTAAATCCAGAGTTACATCATAACAACCAAGAGTGGCATCTTGACATTTATCAGGCAGAGTAGATATATGCACACCAATGTTCATAGCAGCACTATTTACAATAGCAAGAAGATGGAGACAGCCAAAGTGCCCATCAACTGAAGAATGGATAAACAAACTGGTACATACACACAATGGAATATTATACTGCCTTGAAGAATAACAAGGAGGCTGCAAGCCACCACACTACATGGATGAATCTTATTATTCTGAGTGAAATTAGTTAGTCACAAAAGGAGAAGTAGTACATAGGACCACTATAGTAAAAGACTAAGAAAAAGAAACCATACAAAAAGGAGGGGGGCATTATTTGCTTATTACCAGGATGTGGGGGGTGGGGTGAGGGAGGGAGGGGAAGGTGAAGGACAGGGTAGGGAATAGACACAGGATAGCTTGTGTGTTGTGGGTGGGGGACAATACACAAGAAGGTGTAGGGGAATGGAAGAACAAGGTAGGTTGGAGAACAGTTAGGCAAATTTGCATGGGCTAAGTGGGAGAGAGGGAAAAAAGGTATACACAACCTTGGAACAACAGGGCTCTGGGATACAGGGATTGGGGCATGGTTTGAATGGGTAAAAGGAGGGGAAATAATGTGAAGATGCTTGGATGTTTTTTGAACCTTGGTTTCCCTTGCATACCATTGTAAAACAGTCACTTGAGGGGAGAGAAAGGAATAGCCAGAAATATCACCATAGAAAGCTTGTAAGTTTGTCTTCTGCCTATAACTGATTGGAATATCTAAAATGGGGTTACAGCTTGCCCAGTTAAGGAGAATTCCTGTGGAGCCTCTGCATTACATAAGACATTAGGTGGAATGCTGAACCCCACCCAGAATCTTCTGAGGTGGGAAATTTCCACTTGAAAGGACAAGCAGACCATCCTGGAATGGCTAGAAGAACAGAAGATACTTCTTGAAAGCAAGACTGACTGGAAAACAAACAAACAAACAAAACACAATAATGGCAGTTCCACCGAACAAGTAAGTTGCTCACTCAGAGCCATCTTGGCAAGTGGTCGGGTCCCCTCAAGGCAAACCCCCTCCAAGACTAAGACTCAAGGGAAATACACGAACAGGCATGCGGTCTGACTGGTGACCATGTTGGTCACCAATAAGGGGAAGTGAGGGACAAATGGCAATGAAATTATGAGCTAAGTCCGACCACGTTCAATAGATTCCTGTGAACCTGGGTAGAGACCTGGTTGGCCAGAAGTATGGCAAGACCGGGGGACTCCTGGGCCCAAAGACAGTGACATAGCAACAGAGGACTAGAGCAGAGAGTGAAGCGCCCAGCTTATAAGACATGAGGGGATATGCACAAGAACCCCCACACTTGCAGATAATACCCACTTGACCTGGCTTCAATGACTGGATGATCAGACTTCAGCTAGAAGAAGAAAGAAGAGGAAAAAAGGGGTAATCTGATACAATCTGATGAACTTGACCTACACCTATGATGCAGTAGCTCAAAATAGTGAACATTTGATCCTCAAAAGCGAGGATGATTCCCACTGCCTGGGTACTCAGGGTAGACAGGGATGGGCAACTTGGACTTTGGTTACCCAAAATGGGGTGGTGGGAGGCGCTACAAAGGCAAGAAGTGACTGGCTTACAAGTTTTCAAGAGGGAGCCTAGATCCAGAGGGCATGCAGGAAGGTAGAATCTCCACTGAGTAGTATGCAATCTGTCTGGGCGGGGCTGGTGAAAGAAGATGGGGATAGCAGTCATATGGTACAACAGTGAAAAATTGCTATCAGAACTGACTGTGAGGGTTGGAAATGTAAAGGTAGATGCTATATAGCAAAAGGAGGGGAGTGGTTGACTTTGTAGTCCAGGAGCAGAGGTCCTTGGATGATCAAGGAAGAGCGGAGTGTGGGACCCTACCCAGAGAAGCAGTGACGCCAGAGTTGGAGGCAGAGACGATGACGTGGAGACTAGTGGCTGGGAACTCTAGACCCAGAGAGTGAGAGGGATTGTGTGCTGACGACTGAGGGGAAGGCTTGCAGCATACACCCTTTGGTTCTATGATGATGCATGGAGGGGATTGTAATCATGGCAATGAAATAATACGCAATAGGATGAATGTAAAGCTAATGTTTCTCCCATGTAACCTATCACATAATTCACAATAAAAACTTAAAACAAAACCTATTTAAATGAAATTATTCTCACCTTATCTCAAACTATGAAGTTTCTTAGTGTATGTATCTACTAGGCTGTTCTGCATATCAATTATATAATATCGTCCATGGAGTCCTGATGTGGTTCCCTAGGATGAGTATTTGACCTCAAGGTTTGTTTGAACTGCAAGGTGTGCAGTTCAAAGTCACCAGCCATTCTTCAGAAACCCTGTACAGGGTCGCTATGATTCAGACTCAGTGGTACTTGACAACAACAACAACAACAAGGGGAACAACTAGAAACTGAATGTTGGTCTATACTGTAGGCCATACAAGGCCCAAGAAAACATGTGGTCTGGCCCTGCCAAGGCAACTGCAGTTCCAGCTATCACACTGATGTTAAGTGTTGTAGCATTGGCTCAAACCCATACTGTATAGGGTTTAGCAGGAGTGGCTGGTTCAAACGGGCTTTACAGTCTAGCGCATTAACCCATAAAGTCACACCAGGCAGGCCTCCAAACCATCATATTAGATATTAGTGGTGAGTTAATTAAATGTTTAATTGAATACGGCAGGCTAGTTTTTAAGTTATTATTTTTTATGGCCTCCAAATGATGTTATAAATGATGTTATAAATGATGCTAAAAATATCCAAATTGCCCTTGGCAGAAAAAAGGTTCCCCACCCTTGTGATATGGAACAGCTGATAGATTTGAACTGCTGACCTTATGGTTATCAGCCAAAATCATAATCCACCATGTTACCAAGGCATACCTAATTGCCTTGCATTTATTTTGTGATTCACATTCCTTGTGTCATTTAATTATAGTAAATATCTTAGAGGATATGTACCACTTAATGCTCATATTACACGTGACCTGACAAAACTTTTACACATTATAAGGGAAAAAATCAAAACAGGAGCTAAAACCATCTAATGTCTCATAGACTGTGCTTTAGAAAATTTAATTTGTTCACTTATTTTTGTATAGTAGTGTTTATCCATATACTTACATTATCCTCAAATATTGCTTTTTATTCCTCCTTTTAGTCTTTGTGTCAAATCACTGAGACTTGAAGCTGAAAACCCAAAAATTAAGAGTCGTTCAAGGTATAACTGCAAATAAGTTGTCAGCAAATTAATCCAGGTTTATCAAATGGCAAGCTAAGTGTTCTTTTTAGGAATTTACATAGTCTTCCTAACATAAACTTCTCTAGACCTTCTATGCTTATCCATAAGCTTTTGTCACAGTCCATTCTAACATGCTGTTGTTGTTGTTGGGGTCCACTGATTCAGTTCTGACTTATAACGATACTATGTACACCAAAACATTGCCCGGTCCTGTGTTATCTTCAAAATCATTGTTAAGTTTGAGCCCAGTGTAACTGTCACTGTGATGGTCTATTTGATGAGAGTCCTTCTCTTTTTTGCTCACCTTTTACTTTATCAACTTTGATGTCCTTTACTGGGGTTTAGTCCCTCCTGATAACAAGTCTTGCCATCCTGACTTCTAAGGACCATTCTGGCTGTACTTCTTCCAAGACAAATTTGTTTATTCTTCTGGCATCTCATGGTAATTTTAATATTCTTCACCAACACCATAACGCAAGTGCATCAATTCTTCTACGGTCTTCCTTATTAACTGTCCAACTTTTGAGTGCATATGAGGCAATTGAAAATACCATGGCTTGGGTCAGGGGTACCATCAGTTCCCAAACTGACATATTTGCTCTTGGAACACTTAAAAGAGGTCTTTGTGCAGCAGTTTGCCTAATGCAATACATAGTTTAACATATGTTTGTTGTTGTTTTTTAGTGCCATCAAGTCGGTTCAGACCCACAGCGACCCTGTATAGGGTTTCCAAGGAGTAGCTGGTGAGCTTGAATTGCCAACCTTGCAGTTCAAACCAACTTTGCAGTCCAGCACATTAACCCACAGTGCCACATCAAGACTTTATACATATATATATATTTTTTATTGTGAATTGAGTTAATGTTTACAGAGCACATCATCAGTTTTACATGCAATAATCAATACACACATTGTTTCACCTCACTCATTGTAGCATTACTCACTCGAAGCCTTCCCTGTGTTTCTTGTTTCCATTCCTTGTTCTTTCCAAACCCTTCTGTCCTTGAGTAAATGCTGCCCTTTTGATTCCAAAACATTGATTATTCTAAAATAAATGCCTGCTTAGTGTTGCTGTTATAGACCTGTCTATTTGGCTGAAAATTGAATCATGGAGGACAATTCAATTTCAGACAGGAAGGATGGCTGAGGGCCATAGTCCCTGGGATTCCAAAAGTCTCTACCCAATTCAAGTAAGTCTGGTATTTTTTATAAATTTGCGTTTCAGTCCACATTTTTCTCCCACTCTAACAAGGAGTTGTACTGTGGTGGCTTGTGTATTACTGTGGTGCTGGAATCTATGACTTTTTTTTTTCTTTCTGTTTTTATTGTGAATTGAGTGAAAGTTTACAGGGCTGATCATCAGTTTTACAGCCAACAAATCATATACTTTGTTTCATTACAATGATTATAAACCCCTCCATTTACTATCAGTTAATAGTATTTTTCTCTATTCA
>NW_006408652.1:1142500-1144201 GCF_000296735.1 Chrysochloris asiatica | reverse complement strand
GCTGTGCTCTTTGATCTTCATAAGTAAATGTTTCAAGTCCTCTTCACTTTCAATGATCAAGGTTTAGTGGCTAAACTGAATGTTTAGCCACTAAAAACTTTAAATAGTAGTGGAGCACTGCCAGATGCAGTGTCAGAAGAGGAAACATGAATAACAGCAGAACACTGTCAGATACAGTTCTCAAATTTACAATAAAAAGTTAAAAAAAAAGAAAAGAAAGGAAGGAAGGAAGGAAGGAAGCATCATTAAAAAGAAAAGAAAGAGAGAAAACAACAAAATGGATGCCAGAAGATACTTTGAAACTTACTCTCCAGCTTAAAGATGTTTAAGTGAATGGAGGAAATGAAGAGGTAAAAGAGCTGAACAGAAAGTTTCAAGAGGGCAGCAGGAGAAGACAAAGTCAAGTACTATCATGAAATATGAAAAGGCCTATAGTTAGGAAACTCAAAGGGAAGGCAATGATTAGTATTTCTCAAGCTGAAAGAACTTAAGAAAAAAATTCAAACCTCAACTTGTTACGTACAAATATTTTATGGACAAAATATTGAATTATGAAGAAAACATCAAAAGAAGATAGAACATATACAGAACAACTGTACCAAAGGCAATGTCCGATGTTCAACTATTTCATGACATAGCATATGATCAAGAATGATGGTGTTACAGGGTAAGTTCTAACTGTATTGGAGGTGTTCATGAAACACAATGCTCCAGGAACTGATGGAATACAAATGGAAATCTTTCAACAAACGTATGCAGCACTGGAAGCACTCACTAATCTATGCCAAGAAATTTGGAAGACAGCTTCCTGGTCAACTAACTGGAAGAGATCCATATATGTGCCCATTCCAAAGAGAGGTGACTCAGTGGAATGCAGAAATCACAGAACAAAATCATTAATACTACATATAAGTCAAATGTTGCTGGATATAATTTTTAAATGGCCACTACAGTATATTGACAGGGAATTGACAAAAATTTAAGCTGGATTCAGAAGAGGACATAGAACAATGGCTATAATTGCTGACAGATCTTGGCTGAAAGCAGAGAACACCAGCAAAATGTTTACTTGTATTTTATTGACTATGCAAAGGCTTTCAAATGTGTGGATCATTACAATCTATGGATAAAATTGTGAAGAATGGGTACTCTAGAACACCAATTGTGCTCACAAGGAAGCTGTACACACACCAAGAGGCAGTCTTTCAGAAATAAGGAAAGTACTGAATGATTTAAAACAATAAAAGGTATGTAACAGGGCTGTATTTTTTCACTATATTTAATCAATTTGTATGCTGAGCAAATAATCCAAGAAGCTAGATTACATGCAAAAGAACAACATGGAATCAGGATTGAAAGAAGACTCAATAACAACATGCAATATGCATAGGATAAAACCATGCTTTCTCAAAGCGAAAAAGACTTTAAATGCTTACTAACGAAGATCAAAGACTACAGCCTCCAGCACAGATTGCACTTCAATGTAAAGAAAACAAATTCCTCATAACTAGTTCAATAAGTAACATGATAAATGGAGAAAAGGTTGAAATTGTCAACCAGTTCATTTTGCTTGGATCCACAATCAACACTCATAGAAGCAGCAGTCAAGAAATCAAAGGACCTGCAGCATTAGACAAATCTGTTGCACAATACCTCTTTAAAATGATTAAGAGCAAAGATATCAGTTTGAAGACTAAGGTG
>NW_006408652.1:1137544-1142240 GCF_000296735.1 Chrysochloris asiatica | reverse complement strand
TATTATAGAAGAACATCATGTTTGGTAAAGTGGTGGGTCAACTATAAAGGTCATGTCCCCCAACAAAATGGATTGGCACATTGGCAACAGGAATGGGCTCAAGTATAGCAATGATTGAAACATGGTGCATGCTAGGCAGCGTTTCATTCTGTTGTGCACAGGCTCAATATTAGTCAAATCTGACACCACAGTACCTAATAATTACCACTAACCAATAGCTTTTAATGTGTTCTCTGCAGAGAAGTTGTTCATCACATAGTTCTTCTTATCTCAGGGTCTTGGAGACTGATGCTCACGTGATAAATTAATCCATTGGACTAATTGTTTCCACATTTCTTTGATTTTCATTGCTCTTCTTTCTTACGGACATGGACGGATCAATAGTTGCAACTTAGACGACTGTTCATGAGCTTTTAAGACCCTATTTGCTACTCACCAAGATAAAACGTATGAGGCATTAATGTAAAATGTCAAGAAAAGGTTTCCACACTTAAGAAACATCCTTTGATGGCTACTAAAGGTGGGAGGGGAAGGAAAGTCATTGGCTAGAAGGTAGACATGTGTCAACCTTGAAGGCAATAGCTAACAAGAGGGAGTTTGGGCAAAATGATGGAGACAGAGAAAGACACTAGGAGGAGTACAAGATTTAAAGACAACATATGTAAGTACTGTAATGTATACAGTCCTGCAATAGCAATGACCTACAAACAGATGCATAAATAGACACACAGCTTGAATGAGTGTGGAAGGGAGAATGGGAGTATCATCACAGAAACATATTGGTGTGATAGAAGATATTTATACATGGGTAATACATTTTGTTACAAAAATCACCATAAATGTGGTGGAGAATACTGAGGACAAAGTTATGAAAACTTCTTAGATATCACCAAAAACCTTATGGGAATGAGTCGTTGGTCTTGGGGACTCAGGATAAAAATCTTTGGGGACAGCAAGGTCAATTGACATAACGTTTAATTTCTTAACTGCTATTTCCATAAATGCTGATTGTGAATCCAAGTAAGGTTAAATCCTAACAACTTCATTATTTTCTCCGTTGTCTACTGGTCTAGTGAGGATTTTTGTTTTCATTATATTGAGGTGAAATCCATACTGAAGGCTGTAGTATTTGATGCTCACCATTAAGTGCTTCAAGTCCTCTTTGTTTTAAGTTAGCAAAGATGTGCCATCTGCATACTTCAGGTCGTTAATAAGCCTTCCCCCAATTCCATTGTCCTGTACAGATTATATGTTTAGCATATACACTGAATAAGTATGGTGAAACAGCACACACATGGAGCAAACCTTTCCTGATTTTAACCTATTCCTCATCCCCCTTATTCTGTTCTAACAGCTATCTCTTAGTCTATGTACAGGTTCCTCAGGAGCACAAATGTTCTAGAATATCCATTCTTCACAACGTTATACAGACTTTGTTATGATTCACATAATCGAATGCCTTTTCATAGTCACTAATGAAAAGTAAACATCTTTCTGGTATTCTCTTTTTTCAGTCAAGATCCATCTGATGTTAGCAATAGTATCCAGTCTTCCACATCCTCCTCTGAATCTGACTTGAACTTCTGGAAGCTCCCTGCTGATGTACATCTGCAAACATTTTTGGATTCTCTTCAGCAAAATTTTACTTGCATGTGAAATGAATTATACTGTTCAATGATTTCTGTATTCCATTGGATCACCTTTCTTCAGAATGAGCACAAATATGGATCTCTTCCAATAAATTGGCCAGATAGATGTCTTCCAAATTTCTGGTTACAGAGAAATGAGTGTTTCCAGTACTGCATCCCTATGTTGAAACACCTTAATTGGCATTTCATCAATTATTGGAGCTTTGTTTTTCACTAAAGCTTTTAGTGCAGCTTGGACTTCCTCCTTCAACGCTCTTTTTCTGAGTCATATGCTAGGTTTTGAAATGACTGAACACTGATCAATTCTTTTTGGTACAGGGAATCTGTGTATTCATCTTCTTTTGATGCTTCCTGAATCATTTGGCCTTAGAATCCTTCAATATTGCAACCAGAGACTTGGTTTTTCTCTTTATATCTTTCCATTTGAGAAATGCTGAGTGTATTCTTCCCCGCTGGTTTTCTAACTCCAGATCTTTGCACATTTCATTATTATAATACCTTATTTTGTCTTCTTGAGCTGCCCTCTGATTTCTATTCAACTCTTTAACTTTGAACACTACTTAAGCTATTGTACACTCAAAAGCATGCATCGGAGTTTCTTCTAACATCCATTGGTATTTTCTGCCTTTTTAATGTACCTTTACTCGCTTCATATGTGATGTTCTTGTTGTCAACCCACAAATCCTCTCACCTTTGTCCACTAGTGTTCAATGCATCAAATCTGTTCTTGAGATGGTCTCAAAATTTAGGTGGGATATACTCAATCTATGGGCTACACGTTTTTCTATAAAGAAAAACGTGGCATCAGGATTGGAGGAAGACTCATTAACAACCTGCGATATGCAGATGATACAACCTTGCTTGCTGAAAGTGAAGAGGACTTAAAACACTTACTGATGAAGATCAAAGAACACAGCCTTCAATATGGATTACATCTCAATGTAATTGGTGGTTGATCCAATAAGAATGAAGTCCTTGACAACTTCAATCTTTTTTCCATTGATAAGAATGTTGTTTATTGGTCCAGTGGTGAGTATTTTTGTTTTCTTTACATTGAGATGCAATCCATACCGAAGGCCTTGGGCTTTAATCTATCTCAGGAAGTATTTTAAGTCCTCTGCACTTTCAGCAAGCAAGGTTGTATCATCTGAATATCGCAGGTTGTTAATGAGTCTTCCTCCTATCCAGATGCCACGTTTTTCTTCAAATAACCCAGCTTCTCGGATTTTCTCAACATACAGGTTGAATAAGTATGGTGAAAGAGTACAACCCTATAGCATACCTTTCTTAATTTTAAAACATTCGGTGTTCCCATGTTCTGTTCAAATAACTGCCTCTTGGTTCATGTACAGATTCCTCATGAGCACAATTAAGTGTTCTGGAATACTCATACTTCACAATGTTGTTCATAGCTTGTCATGATCCACACAATTGAAAACCTTTGTGTAGTCAATAAAGCAAGGTAAACATCTTTCTGGTGTTTTCTGCTTTCAGCCAAGATCCGTCAGACATCAGCAATGATATCCCTCATTCCACTTCCTTCTCTGAATCCAGCTTGAACCTCTGGAAGTTCTCTGTCAATGTATGCTTGCAGCCATTTCTGTATTACCTTTAGTAAAACTTTATTTGCATGGGTATCAAAGATATTTTCCAATGATTTCCGCATTCCATTGAGTCACCTCTCTTTGGAATGAGCACAAATACAGATCTCTTCCAATCAGCTGGCCAGATAGCTGTCTTCCAAATTTCTTGGCAGAGATGAGTGAGTGTCTCCTGTACTGCCTCACTTTCTTGAAAGATTTCAACTTTTATTCCATCAATTCATGGTGCCTTGTTCTTTGCCACTTCCTTCAATATACCTTGGACTTCCTCCATCAGTATCATTGGCTCTTGATCATATGCTACCTCTGTGTGTATATTTCCTCCATCTTCTTTTGATGCTTGTATGTTCTCTTCAGTTCCCTTAACTTGAGAAATGCTGAGCGTCTTCTTCCCTTTTGGTTTTCTGACTCCAGATCTTTGCACATTTCATTGTAATATTTGACTTTGTCTTCTCAAGCTGACCTTTGAAATTTTCTGTTCAACTCTTGCACCTCCTCATTTCTTTCATTTGCTTTAGCATCTCTATACTGGAGAGGAGCAAGTTTCAGTTTCTCTCTTCTGATATCTATTTTGATCTTTTCATCAAATGCTTAGAGTTGGGAAAAAAAAAAGGCGTAGTCAAAAACTGTGTATAACCTTGTGTCTTTAGAGTAAAGGAATGTGTCTGGAAATAGAAGAGGTAAAGCTGGGTGTGTAGGGGAAGAGTCTTTAAAGTAATGAATGTTAAGAAGACTGGATGTTACCTTGACTCAATGTCAACAGAAATAACATGATCAGATCTGTGTTTCAGATGTCTTGACTTTATAAGAATGTGGAGGTTCAACTACCCAGTGGAGAAATCTGAGGAAGAGTGAGTTCAAGTATCCAAATGGGAGATGATGAAAGCATGAATTAACAAATTGTTAGTGGAAAATGAGAGATGCTGTTATTGTTGTTAAGGTCCCATAGCGACCTTATGTTCAACAGAATGAAAACACTACACACTCGTGCACCATCCTCACAATCATCATTAAGTTTGAGCCCTTTGCTGCTGCCACTCTGCCAATCCATCTCATTGGGGGGTCTTCCTCCTTTTTGATGATTCTCCACTTTACCTAGCATGATGTCCTTCTCCAGGGACTGCTCCCTCTTGATAACAAGCCTGAAGTGCCAGAGAGGAAGTCTCACTATCCTGGTTTCTAAGGAGTGTTCTGGCCATACTACTTCCAACACACGTTTGTTTTTTCTTCTGGCAGCCCATGGTACCTTTCATATTCTTCTCCAACATCATAACTAAAATACAACAATTATTCTGCAGTCTTTCTTATTCACTATCCAATTTTCATATGTATAACCGACTTGATGGCACTTCACAACAACAACAACAATGACACTATTGAGCCTACCATGGCTTGGGTCAGGCACACCTTACTCCTCAAACTGACATCTTTGCTCTTGAACACTTT
>NW_006408652.1:1132613-1136769 GCF_000296735.1 Chrysochloris asiatica | reverse complement strand
GCTCTTTGATCTTCATCAGTAAATATTTTAAGTCCTCTTCACTTTCAGCAAGCAAGGTTGTATTATCTGCATATCTCAGGTTGTTAATAAGTCTTTCTCCAATCCGGACGCCACATTTTCCTTCATAGAACCCAGCTTCTTGTATTATTTGCTCAGCATACATAACACAGTATGTCGTATGATTTCCAGACTGTTGTATAACTTCCAGCATCACAGCAACATGTATGCCACCACAGTATGGTAAACTTGACAGACAAGTGGTGGTGAGAGATACTAAGGTAGATAAATCGGAAGTAATTGTGATAGACAATGAGGAGAATGAAAGAGAAAGGTTATGGGGTGACTTGAAGTTTTCTAGTTAGGGTATCCAAGAAGATTTCATTCTATTTAATGAAGTGAAAAATATCAACTATGGCTTTGTGACTTGAAAAAGATATTAAGATATTCCTACTATTATGTATAGGGAGCAAGATGAGGCTTGCAGCTCCTATAAAGATTTATAGTCTCAGAAACCCTATACAAGGTCACTATGAGTTGGAGCTGACTCAATAGTACATTACCACCACTATCATGTACAGGGTTGCACTGAGTCGGAACCGACTCCATGACACATAACAACAACAACCACAACAACAACAACAGCATGTATTAAGAGAATTGACAGTGTGTGACTTTACAATGCAGTTTATAGTTCACCAGGCTATGAGGAGTCATATCTGAAGCTAATGGGGGGAAAACTTTGCATCTCCTGAAGATTCTAAAACTAAAAATAATTCAGTGATAGATAAGCATTTTGTTCCCTTTGGTTGATTGGAGGATGTAACTATTGTTTATGTAGATATTTGCCTCCTAATTGGCAGAAGTCCGACTTTGTTTATATACTGTGAGTAAAAGTATGAGAATGAATATTGAGTGGACAAAGTACTTTGCAAATCCTGAGTTTGTGTGACTCCTTATCCATCTACCATCCTTCCCCTCCTCTGAGTCTCCCAAGCTCCATTCCTAAGATGACTTCCAACATGGTTCAGTCAATCAGAGGCACTGACAGAAGATTTGGAGAAGAGAGGGGAAACCCAGAGTTTTCATTCCTTCCTCTCTGACTCAAATGACAAACCTAGTAATTGCTTCTCCTCCGTGGCTAGTTCTAGTTTTACTCAAGAAAGGTTAATTCCTGGGCTTTAGGGATCCTGCCTCTGACCTTTATTCTCTACCCTTGAGCTGTGTTTTCTGATGGTTTTAATCTAGGGTTACTTCACTGTATACTTTTGAATTGTCAGTGCTTCCATTGTTTAAAATACTCATGTAGTTTCTGTTTTCCTGGTTAGAATCGTACTGTTAAAAATGATCAATATTGCTAAAAACTAAAGAAAGAATCCGAAAGGCAAATAAATGAGAAAAAAAACCAGTAACTTTGACAATTAGATCTTTGGTGACCTTTAAGAAAGCAATTTCAGTGGAAAGCCAGATTGCTTTGAGATGAGAAATTTACAAAAGGTGAGGAAGTGACAGCAGCAAATACAAATGGATTTTCCAAGATGTTTAGCAATTAAGAGAGTGGGAGGGGTGGTGCAGTAGCCTGAGAATATTCAGACCTACTCAAATATTTTGTTAATGTTGTTGTTAGGTGCTGCCAAGTCATCACTGGCTTATAGTGACTCTATGCACAACAGAATAAAAACACCACCTGGTCCTGCACTATGTCCACAACCATTGTTATACTTGAGCACATTGTTGCTGCTACTGTGACAATCCATGTCATTGTAGGTCTTACTCTTTCACTGACCCTCCACTTTATGATGTCATCCTCCAGGTATTGGTCCCGGGTGAGAGCATGTCCAAAGTGTGAGAGACAAAATCTCCCCATCCTGGTTTTTAAGGAACATTCTTGGCTGTACTTCTTCCAAAGTGGATTTATTTGTTCTTCCAGAAGTTGAAGGTACTTTTAATAATCTTCTTTAACACATAATTCAAATGTTTCAATTCCTCTACCATCTTCACGCAGGCTATTGAAAATGCAATGGTTTGGGTCAGGCACACCTTAGCCTTCAAACTGATATCTTTTCTCTTGAACACTTTAAAGAGGTCTTGTGCTGCAGATTTGCCTAATGTTTCATTTACAGCAAATTGCATTAGACAAATCATCTATGAGTGATGATGGTGGATCCAAGCAAAATGAAGTCTCAGACAACTTCAATCTCTTCTCCATTGTTCATGATGTGATTTACTTGTCCGGTGCTGAGGAATTTTGTTTTCATTACATTGAGGTGTAATTCATATTGCAAACTGTGGTCTTTGATGTGCATCAGTAAGTATTTTAAGTCCTCTTCGCTTTCAGCAAGCAAGGCTATATCATCTACGTACCAAATGTTGTTAATGATTCTTCCTCCAATGCTGATGCCACGTTTTCTTTATATAACCTAGATGCTTGGATTAACTGTTCAGCATACAGATTGAATAATTATAGTGAAAGAATACAACCCTGGTACTTACCTTTCCTGATTTTAAACCATTCAGTGTCAACTTATTCTGTTTGCATGACTTCTCTTGATCTATATACAAGTTCCTCATGAACACAATTAAGTTTTCCTGCATAGACATTCTCCACAATGTTGTCCATAGCTTGTCACGATCCACACAATTTAAGCACAAGTAAGCAGCTTTCAAGTATTCTCTGCTTTCAGCCAGGATCCATCTGACATTAGCAGTGATATTCCTTGTTCCATGTCCTTTTCTGAATCCGGCTTGAAACTCCAGCAGTTCTATGCCAATGTATTGTTGCAGCTGTTTTTGAATTTTCTTTAGCAAAATTTTACTTGCATGCAATATTAATGATATTGTCCAGTGATTTCTACATTCCTTTGCACTGGTCAATTCTCTTTGGAATGGACATAAATATGGATCTCTTCCAATCAGTTGGCCAGGTAGCTGTCTTCCAAATTTATTGGCAAAGATAAGTGAGTGCCTCCAATGCTGCATCAGTTTTTTTAAATATCTCTATTTATTTGTATTCTATCAATTCCCAGAACTTTGTTTTTTGCCAGTGCCTTTAGTGCACCTTGGATTTCTTCCTTCAGTAATATTAGCTCTAGATCATACCATACCTATTGAAATGACTGAACATCAATCATATCCTTTTGGTACAATGACCGTGTTTTGTTAATGAATTTGTTATTTTGTAATTCTTAAAATGGAGAATTAAGACAAATGTGAAATTGAAGGGGGGAAACACTAGAAGGACAATAGCAAGTTGCAGAATGAATCATTTAGATATTTTGCTATGGAATTTACTCATTCAGGACTGTTTGGTCTTTGAGAATGAATGATCTATTGGGCTCAACACAGCTATGTACGAGGGGATTTCAAAAATTTAAGGACTAATGGAATTTAAAAACAATGGAATTTTTTCATGAACTTTTCAAAGTCCCTTCACATGCTTCTTTAGTTCAATGTTTCACTTTCATACAGAGCCAGACATAGATCATCTCTGAAGATACCTCAAGTTCAGAAAATCCATCAGTATCTGTGTAAAAAAAAGTGTCCCAACTAAAAAAGTAATACAATTTCAGGAAGTATTAACATAAATATATTTTCCATATCAAGGGAGGTCTTAGAAATGTCATAATAGTCTACACAGATGGGATTATATGTAGGATTGTGTGTTCCGTTTTGAACAGCCCATTTCTTAAGGAGAATATTAATACATCTGAGAGTATCTAAAGGAGAATAACACAGATGGCTTACCAATATAACTCATGGGGCTGGACTAAAGCAATGAAGCTTTAAGATTTTAGAAGAAAAAGACATAAAGAAATGTCATTTTGTAATTGAAAGGTTCTTGTATGAAGAGCTGTATGGAACTAGCATACAATGCCACCAAATCCTTTGTCCATTTTTCTTATTATGGTGGTGTCTGTGTTGCTGTGATGCTGGGAGCTATGCCACCAGTACTGTAAATACTAGCAGGGTTACCCACGGTACACAGGTTTCAATGGAATTTCCAGACTAAGACAGATTAGGAAGAAGGAGAGGCAGAACACTTATGAATGGTTGTTGGTGGTGATTATGTGCCGTGGAGTCGGTTCTGACTCATAGCGATCCTGTACAGGGTTTCTGAGGCTGTAAATCTTTACGGGAGCAGAAAGCCTCATCTTTCTCC
>NW_006408652.1:1122009-1122865 GCF_000296735.1 Chrysochloris asiatica | reverse complement strand
ATTTCATTTTTGACAACTTCCAATTTTCCCAGATTCATACTTCGTACATTCCATGTTCCAATTTTCAATGGATGTTTACAGCTGTTTCTCTTCACACCAGAACTAGAGGATGTCTAATGGCAAACCAACCAGCCTCTCTCCTTTAGAACTCTGCAAGAATCACTTTTGTAGCAAGTCAACCCTCTGCTGGTATGGAAAGTAACATTCGTATCAGGATTCTGGAGCTAACGGTATGCTTGTGGCCTGGGAAGGTCAACAATCATGGGATCACTAAGGCAGAACAGTACATCCAATCCCCTATGTTAAAGACGGGGAAGGAATGAAAGCGCACTAGGAGACGGCAGATACTAGCCACCTCTTTTGAAATCTACCAGCAAATCTTTGCCATTTAACATATACCCCTAGAATAATTAAAGAACAAAATAACATTTGGTAGGTATTAAGTCATTCAGATTGTTTTCAATGTGGTGAGTTTTCAAGCACAATTTCTACTAAAATACTTGTGTATTTTGAGCAGACACTTTTCATTCATTAGAATGTGATCAACCAACTTTATCTATGGTTACATATCAAGCCCTTGCTAGAGAGGAAGGATTTTCCTCTGTTGGCACTATAGCTGAATACATTCTAGAATCTCAAATCTGCTGATGCTATAGCCAGTGCAGAGAAAAGTGCCAGCGACGTAAGAGAGGTGTGAATTTATGTATGTGGTTCTGTGTATATGTGAAGGGGCTTCAAAAGTTCATGGGAAAATTCCAGTATCATTTCATTCCATTTTTCCACAAACTTTCTGAAGCCCCATGGTACATACACATATGTTGTTGTTAAGTGCCTTTGAATTGATTCTGACCCATAG
>NW_006408652.1:1114767-1121909 GCF_000296735.1 Chrysochloris asiatica | reverse complement strand
CTGTACAGGGTTTCTGAGGCTGTAAATCTTTACGGGAGCAGAAAGCCTCATCTTTCTCCTGCGGAACAGCTGGTAGTTTTGAACTGCTGACCTTGTGGTTCACAGCCCGAATCGTAACCACTACACTACCAGAGCCACTGAATACATTATATCTGTGGAACAATGTCATATTTACTATCTGACGATGAGCACCTCAGGTTGAAAGGTGCTCAAAAATACAACTGAGAAAAAGCTGCCACCTCAAAGGAGAGTTGATCTTAATGACGTGAATGGAGAGAAGTTTTCAGAACTTTCATTTGCTGATGTGGCACAACTCAAAATAAGGAGAAAGTATTGCAAACATCCATGCATAATCAGAACACGGAACACATGAAATATGAATCCAAGAAAATTGGAACCTCAGAAATGAAATGGAACACATAAAAATCAATATCCTAGGTATTAGTGAGCTGAAATGGGCAGGTACTGGCCATTTTGAACCAATCATATGTTATACTATGCTGGGAATGACAAATTCAAGAGGAATGGCATCACATTCATTGTCAAAAAGAACATTTCAAGATCTATCTTGAAGTACAATGCTGCCTATGATAAGGTAATATCCATGTCTACAAGGAAGACCAATTAATACCAGTATTATTCAAATTTGTGAACCAACCACTAAAGACAATGATGATGAAATTGAAGAATTCAACCAACTTCTTTAGTCTGAAATTGATTAAACATGCAATGGAGATGCCTTGATAATTACTGTTGATTAGAATGTGAAAATTGGAAACAAAGAAGAGGGACAGCTAGTTGAAAAATATGATCTTGGTGATAGAAAGGACACTGGAGATCACATGATAGCTTTGGGAAACTAATGACTTATTCATTGCAAAATCCTTTTTCAACATAAAAGACCCTCATCAGATGGAATACACAGGAATCAAATTGACTACAGCTCTGGGAAGAGATGATGGAGAAGCTCAAGATCATCAGCAAAAACAAGGTCAGGGGTCAACTATAAAGAACAGATCCTCAATTACTAATATGTAAGTTCAGGCTGAAGCTAAAAAAATTAAATCAACTCCATGACAGGCAAATATGATCTTAAGTCTTACCTTACCTGAATTTCGAGACCATCTCAAGAACAGATTTGATCCATTAGACACTAATGAGTGAAGACCAGAAGAGTTTTGAGATGATATCAAGAACATTAGACAGGAAGAAAACAAAAGGTCAACTAAAAAAAAAAAAAAAGTGGACGTGGATGTTGGAAAAGACTCTGAGACGTGCTCTTGAATGTATGGAACCTAAACCAACTGGAAGAAATTAGGAGGTAAAAGAGTTAAATAGAAAAATTTAAATGGCGGCTTGAGAAGACAAAGTTAAGTATTATAATGATGTGCACCAAGACCTGGAAATAGAAAACCAAAAGGGAAGAACACACTCCGTATCTCTCCAGCTGAACTAACTGAAGAAAAAAAATAAGCTTTAATTGGCAATACTGAAGGATTCTATGGGCAAAATATTGAATGTCTCTGGAAACATCAAAATAAAATGGAAAGAATACACAGTCAGTGTACCAAAAAGAACTGTTCCCTGTTCGCTCGTTTTAAAAGGTACCATATGATAGAGAATCGATGGAAGGAAGAATCCCAAGCTGCACTGAAGGCATTACCAAAAAAGCAGGGTTCCAGGAATTGACAGAATAAAAACAAATCTTTCAACAAACTAATGCAGCGCTGGAGGCACTCTTTCAAATATGTCAAGAAATATGGAAGAGGACAAAATGATTGGAAGTGAACCACACTCATGTACAATCCAGAAAAAAGTGACCCAATGGAATGCAGAAATTATCAAACAATATCATTAATATAACATGCAAGTAAAATTTTATTAAAGATAATTTAAAAATGATTACCACAGTAAATTGAAAGGGAGCTGCCAGATATTCAAGTCAGATTCAGAAGAGGACGTGGAATGAGGGATATTACTGCTGACATCAGATGGATCCTGGCTGAAAGTACACGATACCAGTAAAATGTTTCCTTGTGCTTTGTTGACTCTGCAAAGATATTAGACTGCATGGATAACGCTGCAAAGAATGGGTATTCCAGAATACTTAACTATGCTCAAAAGGAACCTGTACATAGACCAAGATACAGTTGTTAGAACAGAACAAGGAAATACCGAATAGTTACAATTCAGGAAAGATGTGTACCAGTATTGCATCTTTTCCCCATACTTATTCAATCTGTATGCTGTACTTTGGACATATTATCAGAAGTGCCAGTGCCTGGAGAACATCAAGATTGGATAAGTGGAAGGTTAATGAAAAAGAGGAAGCCCCCCAACACAGTGGATTGACACAGTGGCAGCAACAATGAGATCAAACTTAACAATTGTGAGGATGGTGCATGACTGAGCAGTGTTTCATTCTGTTTTGCACAGGGTCACTATGAGTTGGAACTGACTCACAGGTAACTAACAGCATGCATACAATGAGTATCTGCTAAGTGATAAATATTTTGTTAAGCATTTTAAAACTCTCCCACAAACAACCTGAGATAGTAACTAATAGTCATCCCATTGTTGTTATTGTCCTTAAGTGTCATTGAGTCTGTTCCAACCCATAGCAACCCCATATATGGTTTCCTAGGAGCAGCTGGTGATCTTGAACCACCGACTTTGCAGTTCAAACAACTTTGCAGTCTGGGGCATTAACGTACAGTGCCACACCTGTCTTTCCATTACAGTGAAGAAATTTAAGGTTCAAAGAAATGAAGACATTTATTCAAGGACTCATAGTTATTTAAGAGACCAGATATAAACTCAGTAGTACACATAATCCTTCTGCTATAATATACTACAGATTAAACAGATAGGTTATAGTTACAGAGGATAGGTTGAGTTGGCATCTATAGTACGATGGTTTCATACTTTATCCTCAAAAGGAAATTCAGGACTCCATTTTCAGCTTAACATTTTCTCAGCCCAACAGCACTATAAAAAAGAGTGCCTAAGAAAACAATTGTGCCAAATTCCCTCCCACCCCACAGGGGAAGAAATTTGTAGTGAAAGAAGCAAAAATTAAGTTTAGAAATTAAATTGGACTGGAAAAATTCATCTTGTAATCTTGCCCTTTTAAAATTTTTTCGATTGAATACTGCTCCCAAGCTTTCTCTGTTCTGTTCCATTCTAGTTCCTTGAATAAAGGGACCAAGGTAATCGGACTGTTTCTGTCCTTGAGCAAAGAGAATCCTCATGCCTCAATTTCATCTAGCCACTTCCCAAAGCCCACCTGTTTCCCTTCAAGCCAACATTCTCCACTCTACAGCTTTATTTTTCTCCCTTTCCTACTTTTCCCACCTCACCCCACAATACACACATATCAGTGCTGACTGGTCCTATGTTTTCTTGCTGTTGTTGTTATCAAGTGCCGTTGAGTTGGTTCCTACTCATAGAGACCTTGTATAGGGTTTCCGAGGAGCAGCTGGTGAGCTTGAACTGCCGACCTTGTAGTTCAAACAACTCTGCAGTCTGGTGCATCAACCCACAGACTCAGCTCTGCTTTCTTGTTTCTGAATTCATAACTCACAGTTATATAAGAAAAATGATTAACACTTTTCCTTCTAAGTCAGTAGGTACATTTCAATAATGGCTTGGCTTACCATAGAAACATCTCAACCCATAATCCCTTGACACAATTAACTCTGCTATATCTCTAATTAGGAGTCCTGGTGTGGCGCTGTGAACTGATGCGTCAGACTGCAAAGTCATTTGAATTGCAAGTTTGGTGGTTCAAGTTCATCAGCAGCTCCTTGGAAACCGGGTCGCTATGGGTCGGAATCAACTCAATGGCACTTAACAACAACAATATATATATAATTGATCTTAGTAGCTCTGATGCTTAGGATTTAGGCACACTGTTAGGATGGGGTCAGATGAACTCTGGACTGATAACTTATCTCAGTGTTTAACAACCCTCCCTGTCATTAAGATCTTCCTAGTATTTTGCCTAATCCCTCATGATACATTTTACATTCTATTCTCCTTGCTCTGTCCTAAGAGAATATTGAAACCATCTGGTGAGTATTTCCTGTGTAATAGCTCTTTTACACTTAAAGGTCATTATTAAATGCCCTCTTGGTCTTCTATTTTCCAAACTGAACAATCCCAGTTCCATTAACCTTTTTTCATAGCCCTTATTATCCAATGATTTAATCATCTCGGTAACAGTCTTCTGAACTCTCTCCATGCCCCACAAATCTCTTCATCTATATAGCTCCAAAATGGATAGAACTTTACCATGGATCAACAAAAACTAAATACCAAGACAAAATTCTCTCACCATCTTGGGCCATACATATAAGCATCACCCAGGAATTTACACTCTAACATTTTGTTATTCATGAGCAGGCCTGAGCAATTTGCCATTTTACTGAGTTAAAAGTTTAAAGTCATTAGCACTGCAAAACTACTAGTGAATAGAATCCCAGGCAGGGACTGAATTTACTTATGGCTCCCTAGCATCCACAACTCAGCCAAGTTAAGATGCTATCCACATATTTCTGCATATGCAGTATTTCCTGTGCAGGGTCAAAAATATTTTCCTTAAAAAATTACCATGAAAAAGGAAACAATGCTTCATGATATTAGTAAAACTCATTATTTGAGAATATCATACTATTTTATTTATTCAGTGTTCATTTGATAATTTAAGAATTGGCTGGTACATGGCTTACTTCATTATTTTAGCTATTAATTTAATCAGTCCTTCAACAAATGTATTCAGAGTGTGACATCTCACCATGTTCACCATGTTCAAAGTCATACCATCTTTTACTTGGGCTACTGCCACTGCTTCTCATCCATCTCCCTGCCTCATCACCTTTGCCCCTCTACAGTGTTCCCTCAACAGAGCAGCCAGAGTGGGCCTTATTAGAATGTAAGGCAGGTCATAGCACTCCTTTGCACAAACCTCACCAATGGCTCCCCATTTTGCCTGTAGTATTATCCAACCACAAACTAAGGATATCCTATTGACTGCTCATGCTATTACATTTTTCACTCCACTTTTCATTCCCTAAGTTTCTTCTTCCCTTACTCTACTCCAGCCAAGCTGTCATCCTTGAGTTTCTTCACACCTACAAGATACATAGAAATTTAGCCCCAGAGCTTTTTTTCTTGCTGTCTCTAGCTGGCACACGATTTCCCCCATTATCCACAGAGTTCACTCTAGTATGTCATTTAGGCCTTTATTCAACTGTATCCTTTTCGGTGGGCCATACCAAAATGACCCTATTAAAAAGAGCAAACTACATCCAACAATTCCAATCCCTATTATTCTACACTCGAGTTTGTCCAGGAGTCTTGGTAGCATAGTAGGTTGTAATTTGGGATGCTAAGTGGAAGGTCAACTGTTCGAATCTACCAGCCATTCCATGGGACAAAGCCAAGGCTTTGTGCTCTAGTAAAAATTTACAGTCTCAGAAACCCTACACGGGGTTGTTATGAATTGGAACCAACTCCATGGCACATAACCACCATCATAATTTTTCCACATCACTCATATCATACAGCATATACCATATTTTATGTTCATTGTCCACTTCCCCTTCACTACAATCTTGGCTTCCCTGTTAATACGGCCAGTGACTAGAGGCTAGAACTGTGTCTAGTGTTTGTTACACATTTTTATAATGAATGAATGAGTGAATATTTTCCCAAAACTCTGGTCCAATGGCTTAGAACACATACATACACTTGCCTAAGCATACATACATACTTTTTTTTAATCACAAGAATTGATAAGAATTAGAAGTATAAATTTAATGATAAACTATGCATTGAGTTGTTACTACCTTAAACCTACTGTGCTGTTGGTGGTAAGTGTCTTCGAGTCCTGGTGCCAACTAATAGAAACACTGTAAAGGGTTTTCGAGGAGTGACTGGTGAGTTTTGAAGTGCTGACCTTGTGGTTCAAACTGACTTTGTGGTCCACTATTTATGCTATAGTGCCATACCATGGCTAGTACCTTAAACCATGCACTAGGTAATTTGCAGCTATGGAAAAAACTGAGAACTGTCTGTTGGCAAATTAGGTCTGCAAACTCTCTTACAGAAAACAGAACACTAATGACAAGCTTGAGGACTTCTTAGAAATCATTCATCATTTTTTTTTAAGTTGATGCCACCTAGTATAATTTTTACTACCAAAAATTTGTCTTTTGATATACCTGACATAGACTACTCAATTGATGTGTAATCCACAGGATTCTGCAACATATTGCCTTGTTTCAGTCCAAATAAATAGGGACAATGTCTGTCTCTAGCTGTGTATTTGTATCATTTTCAATGCAACTTCATTGTTAGTGATGTCAGCTTACTTTTTCTTTATTATTGCTGTTTTAATGGGTGAAAACATTACTCCGTGGCTGTTTGAATATGCTTTTTTTGTTGTTTTGTATGAAGAAGGTTGGACTTTTAATATGCATGTTTACTATTTACATTATGTGTACAATTCTAAGACTTAAAGAGTGCCGTTTTTGTTGTTATGTGCCATTGAGTCAGTTCTGACTCATACCCACCCTGTGTAGGGTTTCCAAGAGTGACTGGTGGGTCTGAACTGCTTACCTTATGGTTAACAGTCCAGCACTTATCCTACAGCGCCACTAAAACTCTTAAACCATACTACACTGTTGGAATCCTTTGCCTAATATAGACAAAGCCTGAGGGCAATTCTTGCAAGTCCCCATGTGTTATGTGCAAGCTTGTCTAAAAAGTAGGTGGAGATCAGTGGTACAGACATGCCAACCTCAAATTCAACACGTCATGGTAATTTTCTTTTTTAATAACTGAAGTCACACTAGCTTCTCTAACACATTTCCAATACACATGACAAACCAAACTGTCTTTACCTGTCATTGTCGCTGCTACATGCTGTTGAGTCACTTTCCACGCTGTATAAGGTTTCTAAGGAGCGCTGGCAGGCTTGAACTGCTGACTTTTCAAATGACTTTGCAGTACAGCTTATTAGCCCACAGCACCACACCAGAACTTGTTGTTGTTGTCAGGTGCCATCGAGTTGGAACCGACTCATAGCGACCCCATGCACAGCAGAACGAAACAATGTCCGATCCTGGGCCAACCTCACT
>NW_006408652.1:1106593-1111567 GCF_000296735.1 Chrysochloris asiatica | reverse complement strand
AGTGACCCTGTATAGGGTTTCCAAGGAGCAGCTGGTGAGCTTGAACCACCGACCTTGCAGTTCAAATGACTTTGCAGTCTGATGCATTAGAACACAGCATCATACATACCTACATAAACAATCATAAAGTTACCTAGGTAATGCAATCTGTTAAGTTCTGCATACAGGAACTCTATGACAACTAACAACAGCATATACATCATAATCTCAATGTGTCTTAACATTGCTTGCTCTAGCTGCCTGAGGGCCACATCTTGACCATTGCCACTTCTCTTCATCCTGCCATCACTTAGCAAATGTATAGTAATTGGATAAATGCCCTGCCCTCTCCCCAACTAACCTAAATTCCATGTCTCCTCTTTCAAGTAAAGTTGTATTTACTCTTGCTCCTGTTTCCATCTTGGAAAGGCATATGGTAATACACACTATATTAGCTATTGCAAATCCAACTCCCAAATCACACTGCTGTGAATTTACATATCTATATACATATATCTATATACATATATCATCAGGAAGTTCACACTCACTCCCTCAGCTCTGTCTTCATGTTGATGCCAGCAACTATGGCCAGGACTTGCCCTCCTGGTGTGACCCCAGGGCATGCTCTGTCTTCACCAAGCTCCTCCCTTCCCCCCTAGACAACCTTTTGTGAAATAACATCTCTCCTTTTACTTGCTATGCCATCCAAGGTCCTAATTATAATCATAGAAACTGTGATAATAATGGAAAATGCACATTTTGGCAAAAGACTGAGAAATGGCTTCTTATGCCTCTCCTTGCCTCATTCGAAGGACTAAATCGGGATGACTCTCCAAAGCCACACAGAAGAGCAAGAGCAGCACCAGGGAAGGAAGGAGGCTATGTGGAAGGGTTACAGAAGAGGGTCCCTGCAGCTCCATGAAAGAAGAGCTGGCTGCAGCAGAGCAGCTGGCTCTGTGGTACCAAAGTCTCATCATTACATCTTAATGAGAGGAGAAAACATAGTCCCTGTGCACAACTAAGTGTGCACATTCTAATCATGGAATGTGAGTGTCCTTCTTTCCCTTCTCGTGCTGTGGCTTAAACTTACAGTTGTGAAGCAGTATGGACCAGTAATGTAGTTTCTGGCCTCTTTCCACAGACACCAGGGCCTCTATCCAGCCCACCTGGGAACAACCTTGGGCAGCTCTCCAGACTGCTTTACTATTCAAAGCAGGCACTCAGGTTATGCACAGGAAGGAGGATTCAATGCACACAACGGCTTTATTTGCAAATTCACCTTTCAGTTCTGCTTGGGTGCAGGATCCCTGTCAGAGTCTGTCCAGGGCTGAGAACCAGGAAGATCTACCAAAAGGAACACAGGGGGATTTTACACACTTCCTGAACTCTTCAAACAGAGGGAACTATTTCAGGCCTGAGGGAATGAGTCCAAAGAAATTCATGGTGTTGGGGAATGGAGGCTGGAGAACCATAGGAGAGTAAGTGAAAGCAACACACACAAAAAATATCCATCCCAAATGTTTTTGTAAACATTTAACAAATCATTTAAATGTCTTTAAAAAACATTTAACAAATTGTACTATATGCTTTGGTGCAAATGAAGGGCAGGATATGAGCGAGGGAGCAAAAGAAGACTGCTCAGTCCATCCAGCTAACATTGCACTGTGGGAAAGGTGGTCAGGACATGTAGTTAGGGCCTGGATTTAGAATATACACCACAACATCCTGTCTTCAGAGGTGTTTCAGGCCAGACAGGTAGAGGTTTTTTTGTATTGATATGTGTGTGTATTCCCACACATAAGTCAGAGAGAAGGTGAAAATAGAAAACGGATTTTTTAAACTCCATATTCAGAATCTTCAAATTGCTTTTTGAAAGTGGAATAAGAACTTTTCCTCTATACTGAATATCTAATCACTGCTCTCTAGAGATGAAATATAGAAAAGGAAAGAGTAAAGCCTTGATCAAATAGACCTCAGGTCTCCTTCCATTAAGTTGATGATAGAAGGCCAGATGGTTTAAAGAATTTTTGCATCATTAAGGAATTACAGGGAAGGGGGTGATTAGGTTGGTACCCACCTACTGTCATCAAATGGATTGCAACTCATAGTGACCCTGTAAGACAGAGTAGAAGTGCTCCTCAGGGTTACCAAGACTGTAAATATTTCCTGGAGCAGACAGCCTCATCTTCTCCTATTGACCCCACTGACCTTGAGGTTAGCAGCTCAACATTTAACCCACTGGGCCAACAGGCTCCTTTAGGTCTCACTAGCACAGTTAGATTTCTTTCCCAACACTCAGCTAATTCTATCTAAAAAAGAGTTCTGGTGTGGCACTGTGGGTTAATGTGCTGGACTGCAAGTTACGATCCGCGGTTCAAGCTCACCAAGCTGTTCCTCGGAAACCCTATACAGAGTCGCTATGAGTTGAAACTGACTCGATGGCAGTAAATAACAACAACATTATCTAAGATAATTTAGACAGCTTGACTTTACAATAAGTAGTTGTTAGTTTCAATTATTTAACAGGGTTTTTAGAGGTACCATCAGATATACAACAGATGGATGAACTTCTTTGTTTAGAAGAAAGGTTAATAAACAATCTTGTTTTTAAGAGGGATGTTTACTTCAGGTAAACGATCCTTTTTATGAGATCCAATGCTCTTTTTTGTTTTGCCTTCAGACTCCAGTGTGCATTAGGTGAATATATCTAGATAATTTACCCTCTGAACTAGTGAAGATATATATATTTCTTTTTTTTTTTTTTTTTCATTGACGGAAATTTCCCTAATCCTTAAACCCTACATCCTTCTATTCCAAGGAGAAAAATTACTCCATTTCCTGAAAGAAAACAATGACTGTGGATTTTATTTTTCCTTCTTGTCACGGTTAGGAATAACTGAGAAGAAAGTCATATCCCCAGGGAGCTCTGATGGTACAGTGACTAAGTGCTCAGCTGCTAACCAAAAGGTCAGTGGCAGCCTACTTCTGCAAAGATTACAGCCTTGGAAATGCTATGGGGGCAATCCTACTCTCTTCTATAGGGTCTCTGGTCTCTAGGGGTCAGAATTGGCTCATTGGCAGCAGGTTTGTTTTGTTTTTAATATATATTCCCATAGTGCAAGCAAAGACACAGCTGCTGCTGATCCAATAGATTAAAAAGATCTAGCTGGTTTGGGAAATAACAAAATTAGAGCTGCAAATTAAGTTGGAGAACTAAATCAATCTTTTGATTACTGGATTCAAGTTAAAGGGCATGAGGAAAAGCTTTATAATCTTCTCGGCATGGTTGGCTGTTTTTAGTCAGGCATGCTGACTGCAGCATAATGCCGCACTTCCTTTATTAAAATGTCAAATTCTATTCAGAGGGAAATTTTCTTAACCACCAAAGAAGGTTTATTCGGAACACACCTGACCAACTCTTGGGTTTATATCAATTCAATAAAATGCTGGCAGGTTGGTTCATACTTCCTTTGAATAAGTCGAAACATGGTTACATTCTCTTATTTTGTACCTGCATGACAGTAAAACAAAAAGTAAAAAACATTTTTATCGACTACATCTCTACTTAGTCTTAAAACTTCTGATTCAAATGAGGTGATTTAGACTAAAGCAGTAAATGATGAGCAAATGATGAGAAAATGTAATGCTGTAGTATGCAAGTGTGCCAGAGATTAGCACTTAAGGGCTCAAAGCACTGTTTGCAAAACAGGCAACTGATGGAGATGGCCAACAATGCAGAACCAGTTGGTTTGTGTTAGCTTGTTTTATTTTTAATGACAGATAACAATTCCACAGAAGAACCAGCAATGACCTTTCTCAGAAACGGAATCCAAATTTCAAGAAATGCATGCCTTGGTCACTTTAAGATTGCATCTAAATCAAACACCAGTATATTCACGAAGAAAATATATACATCCTCTTAATCAGACACAGCAAGGGGATGGAGAGCTGGTTCCTATGAATTTTAACCATCTGTTTTGCCAAAATAAATGATGACCAAAAGAGCCAGCTCTCAAAGTTAATCTAATAAATCTCTGATTATCTAATAATTCTCTTTACAATTACATATTAAAAGTTATTGAAATTATCCAGAGCCCACCAAGTAAACTGCCTAAACTTAGTTTCACTGAAAAATAAATACCATTCTGATGTTCTGATGTATTTCTCCTCTTGGATCTGTAGTAGACTTTCAATTGCATGTGCAGTAAGCTTTTTTCATTTTTATTAATAACAGCTTGCATACAATTCCAGCTTTAAAGTATGTAGCTCAGTGGCTTTTAGTATATTCATAGAGTTGTGAAACCATCACCACTATATAATTCCAGAAGGCAACAACTAAACTGGTTTCTGTCTATGGATTTGCTTATTCTTAGATTTAATATAACTACAGTCCTACAATATGTGGTCTTTTGTCTAGTGCTTTCATAGTTCAACCATGTTATATCATGTACCAGCACTTTATTCTTTTTTATGGCTGAATAATATAACACTGAATGGATATACAACATTTGTTTCCCATTGATCAGTTAATTGACTTTGGGCTATTATAAATAATGGTGGCATGAACATTTGTGTACAAGTTTTTGGGTGGACATTCTTTTCAAAATCTCTTTGGTATACATGAAAGAGTGTAATGCCAGGTCATGTGGTAACTCTTTTACTTTTTTTAAAAAACGTTTTATTTTGAATTGAGCGAAGGTTTAATAGAAGATCATCAGTTTTACATTCAGCAAATCATATGCTCTGCATCATTACAGTGATTTCAATCCCCTTCATGTACCTGTTCATCTCTATTCACTTTAATTATTGCATTCCTCCCTGGATGTTGTTGTCAGGTGCCATCGAGTCAGAACCGACTCATAGCGACCCAACAGAACGAAACAATGTCCTATCCTGGGTCAACCTCACTACCGCTGCCACACTTGAGTCCATCAATGATGCCACCTGGCCAATCCATCTCGTTAGAGGTCTTCCTCTTTTTCTCTGACCCTC
>NW_006408652.1:1098693-1105543 GCF_000296735.1 Chrysochloris asiatica | reverse complement strand
CCCCCGCCCCCCCAAGTCATCAGCACACAGCCCCTCTCCCTGTCTGGGTCTAAAGTCCCCAGCCGCTCCATCTCTCCACATCATTGGATGTGTCTTTTGGACAGAGCATATTGAAGGATCCTGTGTTCTTATCCATTCTGCTTTGTCTCTTGACTGGTACATTTAATCCATCTGCATTCAGTGTAATTATTGATTGTTGTCATTGTAGGTTTTTATTTTTGTGGTGCTGCCAGTTTCTTTGCTTCACATAATCTTCTGTGCTGAGTTAATTTGTTTGTGGCTTTTCTATTCACTCTCATTTCTGTTGGGTTAATGTTTACTAGATCTTTCGTGTTTTCCTCTTCCTATTTATTTATTTATTTTAATGTGCAGGTGTATTCATTTTCTTTGCAGTTATCCTGCAATTTAATTCTTTATTTCACCAATTTAAAATAATCTGTTTGTTGTTGTTGTTGTTTTTTCTTGAAGTATAGTTGTCTTTCTAGCCATTTGGAAGCTCTATACCTACACTATTTTCTCTCTCTCTTTTTTTTTTTTTTCGCTTTGTAGTTGACTTCATTATAAATTGATGCCTCTTGCAGGTTTGTTTAAATTTTTGAGGAATGATCAAACTGTTTCCCAGTGACTGCACCACTTTACATTTCCACCAGCAATGTATGAGAGTTTCAATTTCTCCACATCAATGCTAACACTTGTGACTATTTATCTTTTATATATGAGGGGGCTTCCTTGTGGAAACAATTCCACTGTTTTTAATTCCATTTGTCCATGAATTTTCTGAACACCTCTCATGTATACACAAGTATATAAAGAACCCTACATATATATGCACACACTAGAGAAGGCTTAAAAAACTTTGTGAAAAAAATGGAATTAAAATATAATATAAGTTTTCCACGAACTTTCTGATGCCTCCTTGTATGATAGATGCAAGTTCCTTCTCAGATTTATAGCATGAAAATACTTTATCCTATTTTCCACAAAGGGTTATGTTGCTACTTCCTTGAAAGGACAAAAGTAAATTAATTTTTATGAAATTAAATTATTCTATTTTTATCTTTGGTTGTTTGTTTTTTGAGTTTCATTATCTAGGAAACCACTAGCTAATCCAAGGTCATGGAGATTTGCATGGAGAACTCCAATAACAACATAGATTGCTTAATATATACTTTGTTGTTATTAAGTGCCACCAAGTCAGTTCCGACTCAGAGTTTCCCTGGATTGTGTTTCTGAGAAGCAGCTGGTGGATTTCAACCACTGACCGTGTGGTTAGCAGTCCAGTATCACACCAGGACTCCATAATGTCCATTATTGTCATTGTTGTTGTTGTTAAGTGCTCTCATGTTGTTTCTGATTCATAGAGGCCCAGTATAGGGTTTCCAAGGAGCATCTAGTGGGTTTGAATGTTCAACCCTATGGTTCCCAGTCCAGTGCTGATCCTACAGTGCCATACCAGCATTCCATAACGTCCACTATGTTGTTGTTAAGTGCCATTGAGTCAGTTCTGACCCACAGCAAACCCTGTGTAGGGTTTCTAAGGAGTGGTTGGTGAGCTTGAACTGCCAACATAGCAGTTCAAACCGACTTTGCAGTCCAGCACAATAACACACAGCACCACACCAGGACTCCTAATGTCTACAATAAATACTGTGAAACAGGATGCTATGTGATTTGTATCTTGTGTGAAAACCATCTCAAAGTCTGGTCCTGCTTTGTCTTTAAGCATCTCAAACAAGCTTTGTGCTTTAGCAGCAATCAATAACATGCAAATAGGGATTTACTTTTGTGTTTGGTTCTCAATCCACATCATTAGCAATTTTTCCATAACTGATATAGATTCCTTTCACATTTTCATTAGCTTTGTAGCTTTCAGTGATGCTGATCCTTTAACAGCTTGGAGAATTGTTTCTTTGTTTTGGAGGATCATTGTGATTGTTGAGTGTGACACGCCTAAATCACGAGTAATAGCAGTCACTGATTTTCCACCTTTGTGTTGTTTAATAAACTTTTTATTTGCTTCAGAGTTGATACTTCTCCTTTTTCTCTAGATGCTACTATCACTAGCATAGGTTTTGCTCTGTTTGGGAGCCATGATACACTTCACAGTAATATTTGTGAAAGGAAATTAAATAGATAATGCTACAGTACTAGACGCTGCTGCCTACCAGTCAAAATCTATACCGTTAAACAGTAAACATTTTAGAGAGCAAGTACAGTAGAGTCCATATATCAGATAGGCATATATTATGATTATCAAGTTAAATATATTAGGGACTGGAGACAAAATGGCATACTGGTGACACACTCCACTCAATTCCTCTGCAGTACACCCAAACCCACAACCATCAAATCTCATTTGTCTTCTGTTGAACTGCTGCTAAGCGTGACCTTCTGACCAGTGATTATTGTACAGCATCATCAGAGTTCCAATCCGCTACAAAATAAACCAAAAGCTGAGTGAAACACATACAGATGATAATCTTAGAATTCTGAGCATCAAATGAGAGGCTAAAGGATTGGACTAAACATTGGAACATCTCTCGATTGGAAAGAGAGACAGAACAAAAATAGTGGCTCAGGAGAAAGATGGAGTGGAACTAACCAAGATCTCAAAAAACCTTTGAAACAAATAAGGCAAACACAGATCATACTCTAGAAGAACTCAGGAAAATAATACAAGAGCAAAAGGACAAAATAAATTGGTAACTGGATATCATATAAAAACAGCAATTATAAACCCAGAAAGTCAACACTAAAATTTTTCAGATAGATAACACACTGGAAGGTCAAAGAGTAGAATCAAATTAGTTGAGAAATGAGCTGGTGAATTAGAACAGAAATTTCTATGAGGAGAAATCAGAAAGAAAAATTAAGAAAACTAAGACTTGTGTGGCAAAGATCCATATTTGTGCCCATTCTAATGAAAGATGACCCACTGAAATGCAGAAATCATCAAACAATATCATTAATATCACAAGTAAATTTTTTCTGAAGAGAATTTTTGAAAGGATAAAGAAGTATATTAACAACACACTATACGAAATTCAGTTGGATTCAGAAAACAATGTGGAACAAGAGTTATCAATGCTGATATCAGATGGATCTTGGCTAAAAGCAAAGAACACCAGAAAGATGTTTACTTGTGATTTATTATCTATACAAAGCCCTTCAACTCTGTGGCTCATAACAAACTTTGGATAACTTTATGAAGAATGGCAATTGCAAAGCACTCAATTGTGCTCCAGAGAAACCTGTGCATGGACCAAGATGTAGTCATTAGACCATAACAAGGTAATACTTAATGTTTTTAAATCAGGAGAGGTATGGGCCAGGGTTATATATCTTTCACCACACTTATTCAATCAGTATGCTGAGTGGTGATGGTGGCTATGTGCCGTAGAGTTTCTGAGGCTGTAAATTTTTATGGGAGCAGAAAGCCTCATCTTTTTCCCGTGGAACAGCTGGTGGTTTTGAACCGCAAATCTTGAGATTAGTAGCCTGACTCATAACCACTACACTACCAGAGTTCCTTGTATGCTGAGTAGATATGCCAAAAAACTGGATTATATTGAAAAAATCATGGGATCAGTATTGTAGGAAGACTCACTAACAGCCTGTGATATGAAGATGACAGAACTTTGCTGGCTGGAATTTAAAAGGATTTGAAGTACTTTCTAATGGAAATAAAAACTACAGCCTTCAGTGTGGATTGTACTTCAATGTAAAGCAAACAAAAATTTACACAAACAGACCAATAAATAGCATAATGGTAAGTGGAGTAATGACTGAATTTGTGAAATACTTCATTTTGCTTGGATTCAAAATCAACATTCATGGAAGTAGCACAAGAAATAAAACGATGTGATATACAAGACTGTAAAGCTTTAAATATAAAAGATATCAGTTTAAGGACTAAGTACACTTGAACCAAGCCATGGTATTTTCAGTTGCCTTGGATCAACTATCATCACTCACAGAAGCAGCAGTCAAGAAATCAAATGACATATTGCATTAGGCAAATCTGCTGCATGAGACCTTTTTAAAGTGTTGAAGAGCAAAGATGTCAACTTAAAGACTAAGGTGCTCCTGACCCAAGCCATGGTATTTTCAATAAGCTCATATGCATGCAAAAGCTGGACAGTGAATAAGGAAGACCGTAGAATAATTGATGTCTTTGAGTTATGGTGTTGGAGAAGAATATTGAAAGTGCAATGGGCTGCCAAAAGAACCAATAGATCTGTTTTGGAAGAAGTGCAGCCAGAGTGCTCCTTAGAGGCCAAGATGACCAAACTTCATCTCTCATACTTTGGACATATTATCAGGAAGGACCAGTCACTGGAGAAGAATATCATGTTTGGTAAGGTGGAAGACCAGAGAAAAAGAGGAAGACCCCCAAAGAGATGGACTGGTCAAGTGGCAGCATCGATGGACTCAAGAGTGGCAACAGTGGTGAGGTTGGCCTAGGATCAGGCAATGTTTCGTTCTGCTGTGCATAAGGTCACTATGGGTCAGTACCGACTCAATGGCACCTAACAACAACATAGGGATGTGAAAGTTGGACAACAAATAAGGAAGACCACAAAAATAATTGATGATTTTGAATTATGGTGTTTATGAAGAATATTTACAGTATCAAAGACTGAGAGAAGAACAAAAAAATCTGTCTTGGAAGAAATATATCATGAATGCTACTTAAAAGTGAGCATTGTGAGACTTCCTCTCTTGTATTTTGGGCATGTTGTCAGGAGAAACCAGTCCCTAGAGAAAGATATTATACTTGAGAAAGAGGAGCATCAATGAAAGAAAGGAAGACACCCAATAATATGAACTGACATAGTGAAAACTACAATGGGCTGATACATAACAATAATTGTGAGTATGGGATCTGGTGGTGTTTCATGCTTTTGTGCATGGGGTCTCTGTGAGTCAGAACTAACTCAATGGCACCTAACATCACCCTACCCCAAACAGTCCAAAGTTATCTATAGATATGATGCAATTCCAATAGAGTTTATATCATCATTCTTTCAAGAAATTAAAAAAAAAAAAAAAAAAAAAACTAAGCACTGTCTATATACGGAAAGGAAAGAGACTTCATATAAGCAAAGCACTATTAAAGAAGAGCAAAATAGAAACCATTTCACTTCCCTTTTTCAAAATCTACCACACAACCATGACATCTTACACAGCTTGGTATTGATACAATGACAGACACAGAAACCACTGGAACAGATTTGAGAATATAGAAGTAAATTCATCTATCTATCAAAAGCTGATCTTTGACAAGGGGAAAGAATACATTAAATAGGGATAGTTCCTTTTATCAAATGGTGCTGACAAAACTGAATATCCATTTACAGAAGAATGAAACAGGACTCATATCTTACATCATATACAAAAATGAACTCAAGATGAATCAAGATCTAAATGTAAAATCTAGAAATTCAAAGATCATCAGTGACAAAAACAAAGCTAAACTTGGGTCTCTGATACATGGCATAAGTATACTACCAAACATACTGAAAACACATGAATAACAAAAGAAAAATGAGATGACTGGGAGCTCCTAAAAATCATGCACTTAACATGCATTGAAAGATTGCACCAAAAGAGCAAAGAAAGAACACACAGAATTGGGGGGAAAAAATTGGCAATGAAATATCTGGCAAGGGATAAATCTCTACAATATGTAGAAAATCTCAAAACTTCAACAAGAAAAACACTAGAATCTAATTTTAAAATGGGCAGGCATGAAAAGACAGTTCACCAAAGAAGACATTCAGGCAGTCAACGAACATATGAAGAAATGCTCATGGTCATTGGCCACCAGTGAGATGTAAATCAAAACAACAATGAGAGGATAAAACAAGATGGCGGATCAGGTAGAAGTACAGTGAGGAGCTCTGTCAGCAAAAACACAGAATACTGGACCAAGCAGGCTCAGGGGATGGGGCCAGAACTCTGAACCACATATAAAGGAATATTTAGATGGTTGGAAGGCTTATAGCCAGGGGGATTTGTAGCAGAAGTAAGAAAACCAGTGCTTTCTAATTCAAGATGCTCAGCTGCTCCCAGAGCCACCATCTTGGGAGAGACCAAGTGGGGGAAAGACCAGAGCAGCCAGGGATGCCTAACAGAACTGTGGAGATAAAGGTGTAGACATTTTTTTTTAACCTGTTCATTGGTCTCTCTTTATCTGCACACCTCCATTCTGGTGGCTAAAGGGGGTGCATGAGCAAATGGACAACCCACCCCCACCCCTGGAGTGTTCTACTATGTATGCGCACAGATCTCCTTGACATTTAAAGTGACAGTTTCCACTTAAAACCAAGTAACAGTGCAAAACAGACACAACCAGCCCCAAATTGTTCATCACAAGGAAAAAGGCCTGAACGGGGATTCTGGAGCAGGACAGGGAGATTAAAAAGGAAATAGGCTGAAAATTAAATCCTGAGTTATATCACAATGACCAACAATGGCATCTTGAAATTTCTCAGGAAGAAGAGCGACAAGGGAAGCCCCTCTCCTGATCACATCCACCTAGAGGCAATCAGAAAGCATAAAAAATACCAAAATACACACGCATCTAAGTATTAAGGCCACAGATAACTCCTGAATATGCCCCAAAAAACAGAAACAGATGACTATATCAGCACATGTCCAGAAACAAGATAAAGTGATTGAGGCAAATGAGCAGGAGATAGACCTACACTCCATACTGGAAGATGGGCAGGCTTTGGAAATGCCTGAGAAGGAATTCAGAAAAATGATTATAAATGTTTCAAAACATTATACAACGGAGTTGAGAAAAATAAAGAAGAAGTCAGGAAAGCACTGCAGGAACAATCAA
>NW_006408652.1:1078586-1079611 GCF_000296735.1 Chrysochloris asiatica | reverse complement strand
TTTTGGAGACCTCTAAACTCTTAAGGGGGGCGGAGGGGCTTGTGCCGCTGTAGGATGATCACTGCCCAAAAGATCGGTTTGAACTTCAGGGTTCAGCACTTCACATCCACCTTGGAAACCCTATACAGCTATGAGTCAGAATCAACTCAAGGGCATCACACAACAACAACACACTCTCAGGGCCATTTCCTGTGGATTTTAGGCTTTTCGTTTTTGGTTGCAATACTTGTGAGGCTGCTGATTTCAAGGCTACTCAGAGTTAGGGAAAGCGAATTGGATTATGATAAGTTACTATGTCACTCAGCTCACTGCTACTACCATGATTCAGGGATTTTTATTAGACAAATGGTCTTGAGATTACTGCAAGCCTTTGGTTCATTTCCAGAGTCAGAAAAGAGTTAATGTTGACAATTTTTTGCCAGTGTTCTCATTGCTTTTATGGAGGACTTGAATTTCCAGAAAATATTTCACTGAAAATGCTCTTCCCACATTCACAATAAATTTTAAGTTTTTTAAGTTTTTCCTCACTCTTATTAAGATTTTATATGAATTATAGAATCACTGAGCACTAGTATGGTGCTATAGAATGAACATTGGACTGCTAACCAGAAGGTCAGAGGTTCAAACCCACCAGCCACTTTTGGAAACCCTTTACAGGGTTGCTAAGAATCAGAACTGACTCGATGGCACACAACAACAACATACAATCAATCACTGGTGAGGCACTGGACTGGTTGGCAGTCCAAACCCACCAGCGATTCTCAGAAACCCTCTACAGGGTCTCCATGAGTTAGAAGTCACTTGACAGCACACAACAAGAATTACCAAATAATTGTTAGTGCTGCTGCTATGTGCCATCAAGTGGGCTCCAATTCATAGGGACCCTGTCTAGGGTTTCTGAGGCTGTAAATCTTTATGGGAACAGAAAGCCTCATCTTTCTCCTGCTAAGTGGCTGGTGCATTCAACCTGCTGATCTTGCAGTTTAGCAACCCAATGTGTAACACACTATGTTACCAGGAAAAAA
>NW_006408652.1:1075934-1078428 GCF_000296735.1 Chrysochloris asiatica | reverse complement strand
TATGTATGTATAATGATGTCTTTATTTTAAATTTCTTTGAGAAGGAATATGGAAGAACAAAAGAATATTCAAATGAACAATTCAGAAATAGGCTCTTCAGAATGGGCACACACACATACAATAAATGCTTTAGTAAAAAGAATGTGTGCTAGACAGCCTCTACGAAGGCCCCAGTTGTCCCTGATACCAAGTCTTCATGCCACTGCATCTATGCACAAATCTGCACTTGTTATTTCATTTCTTGCAAACAGAATACGAGGAAAGAAATTATGGGATGTCACTTTGTAAAGTTCCTTAGAAAAAGACCATGAATGTGGCTTTCTCTTGGATGTTCTATCTCATTCTGTTCTGTATTCTCACCATGAGGCAAGCCAGCTGCCATGGCATCATTTGGGGGATGTTCATGTCTGCCAATAACCCCATGAGTGAGTCTGAAAGTGCTTTCTCCCTCCTCCAGTAAACCTTCATATGTGATTGCGTCTAGGTCAACAATTTGTAACCATGTGAGAGGTCTCGAACCATAGGCACCCAAGTAAGTCAATCCTGAATGTCTATCATTTAGAAAGTGGATTATATTTTTGCATTTTAAGCCATTTAAGTAATCTGTTACATAGCAATAGATAACACTGTTCCAGAAAATTCTATCTCTCTTTTCCTATGACAGTAAGGGAATTTATTATTCACAAACAAGCATTTAATCTAAAGCTCTTCAAAAATTAATCTTCTTTAAATAACAGCTCTGTTATTTAAAAGTAAGAAAGAAAAGGGAAGTCTAATTTCTATATTTCTTTTCTACCCACAACCTAATTTGACTGAGTCTTTGGACACAGCTGCAGCATAAACCAGGGAATTAAATCAGGAAGTCAGAGAACTCCAATCTGAATCTCTAGTGAATGAAGAATAATATATGCTGCAAACCTGCACTGGTTCTTATGACCAGCAAATACTTTGCTGAAGAACCTTCAGTAAATGGGAAAAGAGGCATCAGTACAAGGTCATTTTAAACTTGTTTCTGTTGCATCAGTCTATGAAGCAATCGATGGTTTGTTTCTATGTAAGAAAGTCCAGGGTTTGCTATATGAGAAATTCTAGGGAAAGGTAAATGGCTCAATATCTTACTCTAGGGTGGGAGATATGAAAGACAAGGAGTGTTGAGAGAATAAAAAAAGCAACCACAAGAACAACAAAATTTCTTATACTAAAATCATCCTCTGATAAAGGAAAATGTAACTTACAGACTGAAAGTTCTATCCTCTGTACCACATATAAGTATAGGTTGACGGAGTAAAAAAATTAACCTGGTACATTTGACTACTGTAGCGATACACTCCAGAAACTAGCAGGTTATCTATTCTTACATTATACTTTATGGTTTGGATGAAAGTACCTTTTTTATTTTGCTAGTAAAGACAGATGTTGAAAAATCTTAATCTCTGAAAACATACATTCCCATAAATTTGTTGATAATAATATATGGATTCATATATTTTAAATAATGCTAAGAATAGTTGATATTGACAATGCTTTTATATTTTGATTTATCAAGCAGAAAAGACTAAAAAAACTAGGAAGCATGACTCTGCACTGAAAAATACATGTATTATCATATTGCCTAATATTGAATAGCTTTCTCTATTTCTGTTACTGCCCTGCATTACTATTGTTCGTTTACTGTTCAACATTATTGAATTGAAGGTAAAGGGCATTATCAATGTAAAGAAAACATATAGTACTCTGTAGAGAATATCCATCATATGCTTATAATATCACTACTTGTCTAATCATCATTACCTCTTTCATTTAGTTAAAAAAAAAGTAAAAACACAATGTAGTAACCCTTCTAAAAAAAAAAAAAAACACTATATTTTATCCTTATATTTAATTATCTTGACAGTCACGAGAACAAAAGAGTCTGGCACCCACATGTAAGGCTTCTCAACAGAATAATCCAGGTGCTCCTAACTTCCTTCATCAGCATACAGTACAAGGCAGGGAGAGACAGGGAGAAATGCTCTAGTGAAGAAGTATACCAGGAGTCATTTGTCCCTATCCCCAGCATCCTCTTTTCTTGAAAGCCCTCTTTCCTATTGGTACAGGCAGAGTCCTTTTTCTCTCTGGGTCCAAATCCCCAGATTTTTAAAGATCACATGACATAAAAACTGTGAACAACTATCATACTCCTTTATATTAAGTATTAGAAATAAATGATAAAGGCATGCCCTTCATCAGAGTTGAAAGTAAATGTTTTAGATAGCTTCAAATGTTACGAACTTGTTTATGGTCCATCTGGAGTGTCATGGGTTAGAAAGAGAGTTTATCAACTTTTTACTAGTGATAAATTTGCATAACATAGTCCACCAGGGAAATAGTCTACATTCTAGTTTGGTGAGTAGTGACTGGGAACCTAAAAAGTCAAGAGCAGCCACATAAAGGTGCCAAAGAAAGAAGAGTAATGAAAATCAAAATTCTTGGAATCAATTAGTCTAATGGACTA
>NW_006408652.1:1072407-1075649 GCF_000296735.1 Chrysochloris asiatica | reverse complement strand
GTAAATATGCAGAGGGGACAACACTAGTAAGGCATGCTCACCATAGAATGATCAACCACTGAAGATGAAAAGGGCAAGGACAAAGTACAGAAGAGTTGGGAAGCAGCCTGGAATGAAAATAAGGACCAATTCACAATATACAGTTTAAGAAGCAAAACAAAAAGAATGAGCTTGCAAGGCAGAGGGAGAGATGGCAGTTCTCACACACAGAATAGCTATTAGGAAAGTAAGGACTCAACAGCCTGGCATGTCAGGTGACACTTTTGCAGAGAAAGGTGCAGTTGGAAAGACTGTTTGCTCAACTTTAAAAGAAATGTGCCTAACCTTTTAAGCAACAAAGTAATGAGAAAACACAAACAGATGTGTGTGGGCTGGAGGGCAAACTGATCAAATTCCATTCACAAGATCACTTCTGTGAGATTCCATAAAATGTGATGAGAGTGGAAGCTGCAGCCTACATAGGTCTCTGTTGCAATGGTTATTCCATGCTTAGAGCAAAGGCTGAGGGTTTTTCTGTCTATGAAGGGGAAGGAATGTAAAGATAAGTTTTAAAATCAATAACTAACATCTCTGTTTTATGCTTTCATCAAAAAAAAAAAAAAGAAAAAGAATTACTGGGAGAGTAGATGTACAAGTGGGCTTCAAAGAGTTAGAGTTCATGGAAAAATTCAATTATCTTTTCATTCCATTCTTTCATGAACTTTTTGAAACCTACTTGCATTTGTTTTCTCATGTTTGCAGAACTGCTAACTGACTTCCAGAGTTTCATTGAGAGTGTGTATTTCAAATCCCTAAAGTACTTCCCAGCACTGACCCATCTCTGCCACCCATTCTGAATTCCCTGTTCTGTGTTTTGTTCTCTATGTATTAGCAAGATGCCTATTAAACCAGAAAGTCCTGCTAAAAGACCATACATTTTGAAATAAGGCACTATAGTATAAGCAATGGACTGCTAAGCATAAAGTTGGCAGTTTGAGTCTACCAGCCACTCCAGGACCAAAAGATGAGGCTTTCTGCTCCCATAAAGGTTTACAGTCTTGAGAAACCTATACAGGGCTGCAATGGGTGGGAATCCATGTGATGGCAGTGGTGGTGGGTGCTGTGTTGCAGTGCTCTATGCAACAGTTCCATCAACCCCAAGTCAATCAGGTGGGAATTGTGCTCTGCTGATGTCCACATCAATGAAAAGCTATAGATACAAAGGTGTTCTTGCAAAGGATGTGAGAGGACTTCAGAACGCACCCACTTGCACATTTTTAAAGTAATATGGATAACCGCAACAGTTATAAAACTAAGTATGTCACCAAAAAGTACATATAATCACCAACCCAAATAGTAGAGACTTAAAAACTGAAACTACTTCCAATTACTTTTATACAACAATAGCTGGAACAAAGTTTTAAGACAATATGATATCTCATAGTACTAGAATTTTAGTTGTTGTGAATCTACATTATCAATGAGGAGTTTATAAATAATTATACCTTAAAACAGGATCTAGTGAAGCCCTTCCAGTCTTTTAGTAACACAAGTTTCTATTATGTGTGATTATTATATATTAAGCCGTTCTATAACTTATATCTAGAACATTTATGAATAAAAAGTAATGTAATCACTTTGCATTAAAGAATGACTAGTAAAATAAGAAACATCATGATACATGGACAAAAAATTGAAATTGTCAAGATCTCATTTTATTTGGATCCACAAGTAATACGTATGGAAATAACAGTCAAGGTAACACATGACTGGGTAACAAGATAACAAATACTGGGTAAATCTGCTGCAAAAGATATCTTAGAAGTGTTAAAGACCAAATATGTCAGTTTGAAAAATAAGGTGCACATGACCCAAGTCATGGTATTTTCAATCATGCATGCAAAAGTTGGAAAATGGATAAGGAAGCCCTTAAAAGAAGTTATGCATTTGAATTATGGCATTGGTGAACAACATTGAAAATCACATGGAGTGCCAGAAGAACTCACAAGTTTTTCATGGAAAAGGACAGTTAGGATGCTCCTTTGGAGTGCAGATGGTGAGATTCTGTCTCATATACTTTAGACTTGTTGTCAGGAGGCACAAGACCTTGAAAAATGACATCATGCTTGGTAAAACAGAGGGTCAGTGAAAAAGAGAAGGCCTTCAAACACACAAATTGATACAGAGTCTTGCCACAATGGCTTTAAATACAAAAAAGACTGTGTGGATGGACGGTGTTTCATTCTGTTGTGCATAGGATCACAAAGAATTAAAACTCATTCAACAACACCTAACAACAACAACAACAGTAAACGTAACCACACAAGAATCTCCAAAGATTCATATATAATCTTTGAAGAACAAAAAAATATTGTATACACTGGTTAAATGGAAAGAATAAGTGTCCTAAACTCCACAAAGAGGTGAAACTGATCTAGAAGACTCTCGCTTATTTATTACGGTATCAGGGAAAGTAATAAGGCATTTCTGTAAAATCATAGAAACATTAAACAAAAATATCAAAATGTGAAACTATTTCTTCTCCACATATCCTTCACCTGGTGTTTCCATCTCTTAACCCTTTCCAGGAGAATTCTACATTCTTTGATTTACATCATGACAACCTCAAATGACTCAAATAGTGTTCCTTTAAGTGGTTATTTATTGCATTTTGAGAACAAAAAAGAAGTCTGAAGTAACAAGATCAGGACTGTAGGTTGAATGGGGTAAGGTTTCCAAATGCAATTCATGTAGAACAGCCCTTGAAATTCTTGAAGGATGAGCAAGTACATTGCCATGATGCAAAACAATTCCTCGGAACTTTTCTGGTCTTTTTCTCAACAATGGAGACTTCAATTTTCCCAACACTGTTCTTAAGAAAACCCAGTTATCATCCTATGTTCTTCAAGCAAATCAATCAAGATGATGCCTTTGGAACTACAAAAAATTGTCATCATAGCCTTCTAAGTGACTTATCTGCTTGAATTTATGGTCCAGCAGATCTTCTCAAAAGTCACTCTTTTGATTAGACATTGCTTTCTGGATCTTATTGGTAAATTCAAGATAAATGGTTGTACTTAACTGTTAACCTGAAGATAAGTAGTTCAGTCTACCCACTGGTATTGCAGAATGTTGTTGATGTTAGGTGCCATCGAAATGGAACCAATTCATAGTGACCTTATGCACAGCAGAACAAAACACTGCCCAATCCTGGGCCAACCTCACTACTGTTGCCATGCTTGAGTCCATCGATGCTGCCACTT
>NW_006408652.1:1064009-1069392 GCF_000296735.1 Chrysochloris asiatica | reverse complement strand
ATAGCTTTCAGAATCACAGCAACTCACAAACTGCCACAGTATGACAAACTGACAGATGAGTGGTGGGTTTTGCAGAATAGATCTGGTGAAATATTTCCATTAAAATTACAGACAAGAAAACCCTATGGAGCACTTTTCCATTGTGAAACATAGAATGACCATGAGTCAGAATCCACTGGAAGGGAACTAACAACAACAAATCATTTATACATATAATTGTTCAAGGTATATTGTTGTTGTTGTTAGATGTCATTGAGTTAGTACCAATTCACAGCAACCCTATGCACAACAGATTGAAACAGTGCCCAGTCCAGGGCTAACCTCACAAGTGTTGCCACGCTTCAGCCCACTGTTGCTGCCATATTGCCAATCCATCTCTCTGGGGGTCTTCCTCTTTTCCTCTGACCTTACCATTCAAAATATTTGTTGTTAAGTGCCACCAAGTCGATTCTGACCCATACTTACCCTGTATAGGGTTTCCGAGGAGTGACTGGTGAGCTTGAACCGCTGACCTTGCAGTTCAAATGGCTTTGCAGTCTGGCGCATTAACCCACAGCGCCACACCAGGCAAGATATATAGCTCCATAAAATCAGGGCTTCAAATAGGTTGGAAATGGTTTAGTTGTGGCCAGTGAAGACAAAGCAGGTCTGTTCTTGGTGTTTGGTTTTGTTTTTGAATTTGGTTGATATGGACCACTAACTTGAATAGGAAAAATCATATGTGAAAGCCCTGGAATGGGAGACTCAGAAGAGCTGAAGTGAGTCCTTTCAGGAGTTTGATTGTGACATTTGATAATAGCTAGGACAATGGAGGGTCAGAGAAAAAGAAGAAGACCCCCAGCAAGATGGATTGGCAAAGTGGAAGCATCAATGAGTTCAAGCATGGCAACAATTGTGAGGTTGGCCCAGGATCAGGCAGTGTTCTGTTCTGCTGTGCATGGGGTCACTATGAGTCAGTACTGACTTGATGGCACCTAACAACAACAACAAGGACAATGGAGACATTCAAAGTGGTGTACTCACTATCACTTGCCATCTTTGAGTAGGGGCACTGTTGATTTTAACTCAGCTGATCAAAAGATTTGGTTGTGATGCAACGTGTATGCTGCCCTTGCTTTCTAAGAGGGATTTTGATTTGTTAGCAGGACTTAGACTGGTCTGTTCTGGTGTCATATGTCAGCTATGAGGGGATCAGGCTGAACCAGTTTGAAGCCCTGCACCAAGCACATAGACATACATCTGAACTCATCTGACTTTTTAAACTATCTTCCAGTCCAAACCAAGAAGAGAAATCCCCTTATAATGAGGTCCTTCTGAGTAAATCTCCAATGTGCACATTTTCTGTTAAAGTAAAAATACAAACAGTCTTGGTAATGATGGCCAGAGAGTAATGTCTCAATGTCGCTATTATTTAGCTGTGACCTTGAATGGTACACTTGACATACTGGCCTGAAATGATACCTCAATAAAATGAGAACTATAGGATTATGACAGGAAGTTAAAGGTCTATTCTTGTCTTGGAGTTGTGTGACGCAGTTGTAGCAAAAATTCTGTAGTAACCCAGCACTCCAAATGGTATAGTACTCTGACAACCTAGCCTCTGTTCTCTCACTATCTTTACAATTTTCATCATACACCCAGAGGAGATTACACTTAAAATATCAAATACCACGAGTCAAAATAGAGAAATCTTGACTTGTTGTCTAAGGAAGTATATTTAATATATTTCTGAATTCAAATGCTTGCTAAAACCATTAAAAAATTTTAAAACAGCCAGTTGCTCAGACAGTTGTTTTATTGCTGCCATTAGACATCTGAGCACATCACGTGAAAAATTCATTTTTAGAAACACGCTAAAGAAACTCAATATATAATTAAATATTGCCTCAATGAAGGCGTTCACGAATTGAGGCACTATAGAGCAATGCTTTTTTAAGATGTTCAAAATGCCAGTATGATATATCAAGAGCAAAATATAACTGAATCTTTATTTTAACCTAGGGAAAGATGCTCAGTGCTCATACTCGTGAATTAGGTCTTTCCGTTTGCAGATAAGCATTCTAACTTTGCTCATAACAAGTCAGATGCAATGTGAACATTGATAGGTAGCAATTCATACTGTAAACTCTGTTGACCATTGAGTAGATAATGAATTTTCACAAAAGCTCTGGGATGATCTAGCCATTTGCGGATACCTCGGTCACATTGGCAGTGGACCAATTTCTACACGTGCTATAACATAGATTTACTTTATGCTGAAAGCTTTTGGCATACAGATTTCTACAGTGACACGGTCAGACAGATGTACCTCTATTTTAACTCTCAAAGACATGGCAAAATTCCCTGGCATTCTGGCTAAATGCCTACTATGTGAGATTCTACAACACTTCCTTTTCCAAGCACTCAGTATATATTTGTGGGTTACATCAGTGAATGAAGAAATAACTTTCTTAAAACCATTTTAACTACTCACTAGAGTATATACTTCTTATGAGTGGGGCAGAGTCCTGATGTGGTACTATGGGATATAATACACTGGACTGCAAGGTTGGTGCTTAAAAATCACCAGCTGCTCCTCAGAAACCTGACACAGGGTAGGTATGTGTCAGAATTGACTCAAAGGCACTTAACAACAACAACAACAATTCAGACAGTATTTTAGTCAAATCTTCAATATCTCACAGAGTGAAATAGTTTGTTACTAGTATGGAGCTTATGTATACAATCTCAGCAACATTTAGAGAGGAAAAAGGACCAGTGTTTGACCTGAATTTTGTCCACTAGAAAGGACTGAACTCTGGGGATATTTAAACAATTAGTCCAGCAACGTAGCTGGACTGCTCAACCCAAGAGCCTGATCTAAGCTCAATCCCCATTCCTGGGCCACTGGGCCATAGTACTGCTTACTGGAAGGGACACCTGTGACTTAAGTCCAATAAAGGTAATGCATAGCCACCACTGGAAGCACTGATCCAAGGTCTGGTTATGTTCAGCCTTATCCAAGCAGACTGTGGTGGCAAGGTTGCTGCTACATATATGCATTCAGTTCTCTAGACCTGCAGACTAAATTTAGACTAAACTGACAAGTGGGAGGGTCATTGGTTAACCAACTGTGAAGAGCTAATGAAGGCAGGGGTATGGTCCCTAGCAAAGTACCTTATGATAAACCCCTTTTTAAAATTTTTAAATTGTGTTACAGTTTCTAAGGTATCTTACTACTTTGACCTAAGAGGTAGGCATGAAGTAGATAATAATTATTTATGGAATTCAACTGAATTGAGTATTAGTATGATTTTAAACTACCACTCATTTGTCAGTTTGTCATACTGTGGTGGATTATATGAAGAAGAATGCGGCATCAGGATTGGAGGAAGACTCATTAACAACCTGCGATATGCAGATGATATAACCTTGCTTGCTCAAAGTGAAGAGGACTTAAAATACTTACTGATGCAGATCAAAGACCACAGCCTTCAGTATGGATTGCACCTCAATGTAAAGAAAAGAAAAATTGTCATGATTGGACCAATAAATAACATCATGGTAAATGGAGGAAAGACTGAAGTTGGCAAAAACTTTGTTTTGCTTGGATTCACTATCAACACTCACAGAAACAGAAGGCAAGAAATCAAATGACATACAGCATTAGGCAAATCTGCTGCACAAGACCTCTTTGAAGTGTACAAGGGCAAATATGTCAGTTTGAGGACTAAGGTGTGCCTGACCCAAGCCGTGGTATTTCCCATAGCTTCATATGCATGTGAAAGTTGGACAATGAATAAAGAAGACTGTAGAAGAATTGATGCATTTGAATTATAGTATTGGAGAACAATATAAGTACCATGAGCTGTCAGAAGAACAAATAAATCTGTGTGGAAGAAGTGAGGCCAGAATGCTCCTTAGAAGCCAGGATGGCTAGACTTTGTTTCCCATACTTTCAACATATTATCAGAAGGGTCGAGGCCCTGGAGAAGGACATCATGCTTGGTAAAGTGCAAGGTCTCCAAAATAGAAGACGACCCATAACGAAATGGATTAGCACAGTGGAAGTAGCAATGGGCTCAAGCATAATGATTGTGAGGTTGGTATAGTACTACACAGTGTTTCATTCTGCTGTGCATAAGGTCACTATGAGTCAGAATCGACTAGACAGCACTTAATAACAACAATATGATTTTCAATGTAGTTTTTCCATCTTCCTATGTTGTCTGATTCACAGAGGCCCATTGCTTAACTGGGAACCATACATGGACCATGACTGAGAGGCAAGGAGTTAAATGTTTGTAAACTTCTTGTATTTAACAGTCCTTTGTAATCAGTATGAGCACAGTCAAGGTAGTTTTTGTTGTTATGTGCCGTCAAGTCGATTCCAACCCATAGCGACCCTATATAGGATTTCCGAAGAGCAGCTGGTGAGCTTGAACTGCCAACCTTACAGTTCAAATGGTTTTGCAGTCTGGTGCATTAACCCACAGTGCCACACCAGGTGCCACATCAGTCAAGGATGTTGTTGTTCGGAATCGACTCACCAGCACATAACAACAACAACCACCTTGACTGAGCTCATACTGATTATAAGGGACTGTCAGAGCCATTGAGGAGTCAGAGAAGGAAATTATCTGGAACCTTCTCTCAAATTAGCTTCTGGTCCAACAAAGGTAGCAAAAAAATAGCAAAGTAGAACCAAGATATAGTATAATCAGTAAACTAGAAATGAGCTGAATCAACACTGTTTTCGGAATAAATTAAGTTCTTCATATAAAAGCTCTTTACCTGTGGATATTGCACTATCATCAATGCTAAGTACTATGAGGGCTGCTACTATTACTTCTACACTTGATCCAATCCCCATAGTACCTAGGCACATGCTGAACTGAGTAGATATTTGAGAAACCTTGCTTACTGTGTTGCTTCAGTAGCCTTGATGTGGCTTTCTAGGATAAGCACTGGATAGCTAACTGCAAATCCGGTGGTTCAAACCCATCAGCCACCCCTTGGAAGCCATATACAGAGTTGCTATAAGTCAGTGCAGACTCTGTGACACTTAACAACAATGGACATTTCCTGGTATTGCGCCATAGGATAAGCACTGGATTGTTAACTGTAAGGTCACTAGTTCAAACCCACCAGTCACTCCTTGGAAAGTCTATACAGGGTTACTATGAGTCAGAATTGACTCAACACTTAACATCAACAACAATAAAAGGAGTTCTGGTGGCACAGTGGTTAAGCACTTGGCTGCTAACTAACAGATTGACAATTCAAACCCTCTAGCTGTTCCACAAGAGAAAGACAAGGTAGTCTGAAACACAAACATTGTTGTTGTTAGGTGCATTCAAGTCAGCTCTGACTCACAGTGACCCTCAGACCTGCACCATCCTTA
>NW_006408652.1:1060826-1063252 GCF_000296735.1 Chrysochloris asiatica | reverse complement strand
AGGCTATAAATCTTTATGGGAGCAGAAAGCCTCATCTTTCTCCCACAGAACGGCTGGTAGTTTCAAACTGCTACCTCTGAGGTTCACAGTCCGATTCGTCACCACTACGTTACCAGAACTCTCTCTTTCTCTCTCTCTCTTTCTACATATATATATACATATATAATATATTAGATATGTATTAGATATATAGATATATATAATTCCTGTTCTAACCCCAATTCTCAAGGTCACTCAATCTCTACTCCTCTACTCCCTCAATTCCCAAATGTATATAATAAAATTCATTCAGTGCATGAAAAAGTGACAAGAGAATCATAAATTTAAGTTTCTGCCTAGATAGGATATACATACATTATAATGGCATACATTGGAAATATTCAGAGTGCTAATTAAAGTCAATTAAAAATCACATTGAAAATACACACTTTTGTATTTTGCCTTTGATATGCTAACTTGTAGGCCTCAGTTACTTCCTTTGGATTACACAAATGACTTATTTTAATAGTAATACTGTTGTTGTTGTTATGTGCCTCATCTTTCTCCCATGGAACAGCTGGTAGTTTTGAACTGCTGACCTTGTGGTTCGCAGCCCGATTTGTAACCACTACACTACCAGAGCTCCTTAGTAATACTGTAGAAAAAAAAAAAATCATGTATCTCCCAAGCAAGTGTATTTTCTTGAAGCTTGGTTTACTGTCTGTGCGTCATCATGCTTGGATCACAATCTCGGTACTCTGTAAATAAGTATGCTCTCAATGTAGTGGTGAATAGTCATTAGCTCATACTCTCAACTTTATAGAGGGCTGGGTTAATGTGCCAGACTGCAAGGTCGGTGGTTCAAGCTCACCAGCTGCTCCTTGGAAACCCTATACAGGGTCGCTATGGGTTGGAACTGACTCAAAGGCACTTAACAACAACAACATACTATATAATGGAGTCCTGGTGTGGTACTGTGGGTTAATGCACCAGACTGCAAAGCCCTTTGAACCACAAGGTTGGTGATTCAAGTTCACCAGTTGCTCCTCGGAAATCCTATACAGGATCGCTATGGGTCGGAATTGACTCCATGGCATTTAACAATAACAATAACATACCATATAACAGACTCCTGGTGTGGCACTGGACTTTGAACCACAAGGTTGGCAGTTCAAAGCCACCAGCTGCTCCTTGGAAACCATATATAGGGTTGCTATGAGCCGGAACTGACCTGATGGCACTTAACGACAACACACCATATAATTCCTGGTGTGGTGCTGTAGGATAAGCGTAGTATAGTGGTTATGAATCGGGCTGTGAACCGCAAGGTAAGCAGTTTGAAGCTACCAGCTGTTCCATGGGAGAAAAATGAGGCTTTCTTCTCCCGTAAAGATTACAGCCTTGGAAACCTTGTACAGGGTCGCTATGAGTTAGAACCGACTCCACGGCACATAACCAACCAACTGACTAACCACAAGGTTGGTGGTTCAAACCTGTTCCTTCAAAACCCTATATAGAGTAGCTATGAATCAGAACTGACTCTGCAGCACTTAATAACAAATAACATATAATACCCAGTATCAATGAAAGCCCTAACAGAATTTAGAAATTTTAACCTTAAAACAACAACAAAAAATTTTATTCTATCACTTCAATTAAAATAACTCACGTAATAAGAATAACAACATAATGGTCAAAATGGGATCCATAAAATAAGGCAATTCCTTGCTTAATGAAATTAGCACAATTTATTTCTTTTATTTCATTAACCCATAGTCTCTATTTCCAGCCCCTTTCTCTTCACCATTCATCTAGCCGTTTTTCACACTATGGTGGATTGTGTGTTGTGATACTGAAAGCTATGTCACTGGTATTTCAAATACTAGCAGGGTCACCCATGGTGGACAGGTTTCAGTGGAGCTTCCAGATGAAGACAGACTAGGAAGAAGGAATAGAAAGTCCATTTCGGAAGGATTAGCCCCTGACTATCAGTGACTATCTTTAAAAGCCCAGGATCGAACATTGTTTCGTTCTGCTGTGCATGGAGTCGCTATGAGTCGGTTCCGACTCGATGGCACCTGACAACAACAACATCAGTGACTATCAGTGGAACATTATCAGATACAGTTTCAGATGATGAGCTCCTCAGGCTAGAAGGCAGCAACAATGCCCTCAAACCTAATAAAAATTGTGAGGACAGCACAGGACAGGACAGTATTTCAATCTGTTATGCAAAGGGTCACTACTAGTCGGAAGCAACCTAACAATATCTCTTCTAAAGAAAAAAATTCCTTTCTGCTTCAAGTCTGGTAGCTCCTGGCAAGATACTAAACTATGATTCTTGGACTTTAAATTCAGTTAATTGCTACCAGGTAGAACAAAGAGATGAAATACCAGGCAATTAAGTTACCTATTGATAGCTCCGAGCTCTGGTAGCGTAGTGGTTA
>NW_006408652.1:1054477-1059741 GCF_000296735.1 Chrysochloris asiatica | reverse complement strand
CAACAATATAAGAAAATTGCTTGGGAAAGTTTTGTAATCCAGCTTTAAACGATGCCAATACCCTTCCTATAGAAGAAGAAAAACTTAGACTGCATTATGCATCCTGTATTTATTGCCAGGAAATTTTAACATTATCTTCAAGATAAGTAACATTAATATGTGATAGGCAGTAGATAATGCCCTTAGAAAACCTGAATGCCATTAGATTTCATTGAATTTTAAATGACCTATATCACTTTAGATCTATGTAACAGAAGCTGATGATATTAGGGCCTTGGCGGGGGGATGGGGGGTATGAGAGAGAATTCCCAATTTTTATTATTACCACTCTCCATTTTAATTATTACAATGACTTTGTTTTTTGTTTTTGTTTTTAACTCTGCTCTTTTAAGAAAATGTTTTCTTTGTAATTGTAATGCAGATTCTTATGCAGATAAAAAACACACTGCAACTTGAGTTTCTTCCTTTAAAAGTGTTCAATGACTGCTCCTTTTCCCAAAAGGAAAAAATGCTACCCGTGCTTCATTGTGTTTCTTCTAAAATAAAAATATCCTTATTTTGAAATGACTCAAACTTGAATACTAATGCAAAAGTTACAACTTCCTGAGCTAGATTGTGTCTAGAATAAAGTGCCCTAGGCTGTAGTGCTAATTTCATAAGGAGGTGGCAAGAAGGCTGTACCTTCCCACACTCCTGCCTCAGTTCTAGAGGGGCTGAACAGGCAAGCTAAGACTGATGGCTGGAGGCGTGGCAGCTAGGACAATGGCAGCAGGCAATAGCTCTTTCTCCTTCTAGCCTCCGCCTCCGTGCCAATGGTAACTGGAATGAGCAGCCTCAGTTCCCGATAAAACTATTCACCAAGTGACTGTGCCTGAGACAGGCATCTGTGTGGCTAGCTCAGAAAATGTAAACAGTATGGAGTCTGTTCACACACTCTTTGTACATAAATATACCCAGTGGTCCTGGTGGGCTAGCAGCAGCAGGAAGGAGTACCACCAGGTACAGATCAGGCCACGCAAGGATCACGGTGGGGCCACTGAGGCCTAGTCTTCCCATGTCTGGAACTGCTATTACGCCAAGCGATGTGGTGAGAAGACTATTAAGCCCTAGCCTCTCAGAAGGTTTCCCCCAAGAATCTGGCTTTGACCCTGTGGCACATTTTGTTTGCCAGTACAAGCTAAAAACAGTTTCTTCTCCCCGTACTCGGACCTGAACTTAGGTACCCAAGAGTCCTACATTGTTCCCAGGTCCCCAGTGGGAATTACAGAGGCTTGACCACATCAGCTTCTATTCCCAGAAGCAAAACGCAGGAATTTTGGAGGTGATACATGGTGAAAGCACCCATCTGACACTAAGCCATAAGATTTAAGCCCCCCTCAAAAAAAACAAACAAACAAACAAAAAAAAAAACTGGAGCAAAAAAGTCAGTCACTTTTTAAGAGTCCGCAATTAATCTCCACAGATGGAATCAGAGGATGAGAGTTGGGCTGTTATCCGGATCCAACAAATGGACTGTGTATCAGGCCTAACAACAACAACAAAAAAATCCCATTTTGTCTAAATGCTTGCCTATCTCTATGATTTAACATTGTTGGCTTCTTAAGTGCCTTTAAGTTAGTTCCAGCTCATAGAGACCCTGTATGCTAGTGGAATTGAACTGCCAATATTGTGGTTTGCAGTCCAGTGCTTATCCTACAGCACCAAACCAGGAGTCCTGCAGAGGAACTAATCTAGCCTTTAGATGCCCATTGGTGAGATTTTTTCTGTTCTTTCTCATAGTTTTGAAGATCACATTCACCCTTGTTTCAATCCTATTAATGTGCCTCACAAATTTTTAATAGTTTTGTATTGTCCCTCAAGAAACCTGGTGATGCTATGGGCTAAGCATTTGGGCTGTGATTTGAGCCCACAAGTCACTCCATTAGGAGAAAGATGAGGCGGTCTGCTCCCATAAAGACTGACAGTCTCCGAAATCCTGAGGAGTAGTTCAACTCTGTCCTATAGATGGGTCACAATGAGTTGGAATCAACTCAATGGCAATAGTTTCTTCTTATTTTGTTTTATTTTTTCAGTATGGCCCCTCAAATTGGAACACTGTTTTGGATGATGAACAAATCTTTAATAGGCTTATAGAAAACCCTTCCAAGAAAACTTGGAAGAGTGCCCTTAAAAGATTTATGTCAGCATCAAAAATCAGCTTAACATGATGAGATTGAGAAATGGAGAAAACATGGTTGCTTCAAATGCTCTACTTCTGCGATATCGATGGGACACAAAGATACACTGTTATTGTTGTTGTTAAGGACCATCAAGTCAGTTCCAACACATATCAACCCTGTTTAGAGTTTCTGAGGAGTGGCTGGTAGGTTTGAACTACTGACCTTGAGGTTACCAGTCCAGTGCTTATCTCCCCAAGCCCCTGCAAGCATAACCCCTGGTGGCATAGTACATAGATACCAATTTGCAAAAAAGATGCTAGAAATCTTAAAGAAATATTGGTGGTGTACACATTCATGAGGCTGCTGAACAAGCAGGCTTCTCAGTGCCCTATTTGTTCACAATTTAATTCAAGTAAGCTTTATAAAGCACCACTTAGGAGATTCCCTCTCCCAGCAGGACCTATACATCAACAGCAGATTGATTCATCCAGCATCCATCCTAGAATGGTTACAAGTAATGATTGAAGGATTTTTCTCACTAGGCAGAAAATTTTCTCCAGTTATGGCTGCTTCTAGAGTGAAGACACTTCTTGAGACTGTTATTCCTACCTGGGGAGCCCCAAGAGTCCTTTCTACTAGCTGAGGTACCCATTTGACTGAACAAGTAATTAAGAAAATATATAAAATCTTACTTATTTTTTCAAAGATTAACTGTTCTAGTTGAAAGAACTAATGAAATAATAAAACCCAACTAGCCAAGCTTTACAAATATCTACAATTGCCTTAGAGTAAGTGTTGCCTCTAGTCCTTTTAAATTTGAGGACTCCATTTACACTTCACAAACTGGCCCCTCTAAAGACTATTACTGTATAGCCAATGGCTGTCTCCTATTGGGCAACTTGCCCTGAATCAACTTTAATTCAGTCTGACTTGTTTGAATATTGGAAAATAAATTAAATATTCTATAGAATACTTTATACAAGTTAAGAAGATTTATATAATTGAAAAATAGGCTTAAATTAGTTAATATTGAAACTAGAGATTATGTTTACTAGAAAAAAATCACCAGTTAAGGATTCTCTTGAACTTAAATGGAGGAGAATTTTCCTGGTCCTTCTCATTCATCCTTGTGACACTAAATCACAGAGTTAAGACTTGGATCCATCTCTCACAATTAAAGAAGACTGCAGCTCCCACCTGGATAATCCAAAAAACTGAAGGACCCAAACTGAAATTCAGCTACCCAGGTATAAAAAGCAGAAACCGTGAGAAATAAACAGTTCACAAAACAAGACCACAAGAACGTTCAGGCAGTTAAAATTATAATACTATGTTTCCTACTTGCTCTGTATTTTATTGTTCTTTTTCTCTTCTACAAAATAGTCTTCTTACTTAATGATTTTTGTAATGAAGGAAAATTGAAATAATTGCTAAAGTTTTATACCTATTACCCTAAAAATTGCTTTGCTGTATGAGATAAATTACATTAACTGGTAAAGATCATTGACTTTTTCTTTATCCTGTGCAAATCTAGAAACATCGTATTTGTTATAAGTATTTTCATATTGATTATTTAGCTGTATCTTTATTTTCATTTACTCCTATGCTAACAATTGGAGGAACTAAGTTTCTCATTGCTATTATAGTTTCTATGCATTTTACTTTTCTTGGCTTCTTTGTGGCTGACTTTCTTCATCATGAAGCTTTTAGTAATTTTTCTTTTACTAGGTTGAATTACCAACAGCATGCACATCCTGGCAAGAAAATGTCTTTAAGTTAACTTAAGCAACCAATTAAATTGAATGCTGCATCTGTCATCCTTCCCCACAAACTCAACATGAAAACTCTGATCTGCTAGCATTATCCATTTCTACTTATAATTTCATACATAATGCTATTGTTAATACCAGTGTTGCTGCCAAGCAAGCCAGCACCTAACAACAACCAAGATAAAAAGGACACATAAGTCCTTGTAAGTCAACCCCTGTGAACTTCCAAAATAGTAAGTCTCACCTTGCAAAATCCCACCACATGAAGTCCCACCTTGTGAGCTCCTATCCCAGAAAGTGCTGCCTTCTGCTGATCTGATATTTTAACTATCCATCAAGTAATGACTTGCAATAATCTACCAACCAGGTAATATCTTGTAATGACTTAAGTTTGTAACTAATAAGATTTCCCCATTTTTTGGATTACTGAATTTCACTGTAAGCAATTTAATATGCTCCTGGCTCAAGTTATTTGTTTACTTTTAATATGATGCAAAGTACTATAAAATGTGAGGCTGATATTGTAAGCATAAGTCAAAAAGTATTGCTACAAAATCATAGAAACCCTTATTAAACAAAATATCAAAATATGAATGAATTTTTCTCAACACATCCTCCATCTACCACTATGCATTTCTAAAGGCAGCTCTTTCATCTCTCTAACTTTTCCCCAAACGAATTCTGAGTTATTTTATATACACCACATCAAAATGACAGTTTGGGCATCCTTAAGAAACTTAAATCATGTTCCTTTTCAACGTTCTTTGAATCTGATAGGTCTGAAGGGGCATAATCAGGGCTGTGAGTGGATGGAGTAAGGTTTCTCAATTAAATTTACCTAGAACACCCCTTACTACCCTGATCAGGTGCATTGTCATGATAGGTTAAAAATTCCTTGGTACAACATTCCTGGCCTTTTACTGACTAATAGTTTTCAATTTTCTTAAAACTAACATCCTCCTAAGAAGTCCCTGTGATCATCCTGTGTCCTTTGAAAAGAATCTATCAAGTTTATCTATTTTGAATTCCAAAAAAAAAAAAAAAAATCACCATAAACTTCTAAACAGACCATATTGCCTTGATTTGAATTGACCCAGTAGATCCCCTCAGAACTAATTGTTTCTTTACTGGACTTGCTTTTTTGAAGGCAGCCTAAGAAAACTAAGACAAGTGTATTGCCGAGAGACCTTGACTGCAGCTATCCACTGAATACAGAGACATGATAAACAAGCTTTGTTTGGAATAAACCTGTGCGTGCATGAACTGGAACCCCAAGAAAAATACCCTTTTACTTACCCTCATACATTTCTATTTTCATTCAACGAATATATCCCAC